>NC_137201.1:5180583-5560583 GCF_960531495.2 Zeus faber
CAGATACTTTTAAGTCCACGGCAGCCGAGATATGTCTCACCTGTTGAAACGAGTCCTCAAAAAGCGTCTGTCTGGACACGGAGATCTTCACGTGACTGGGCAAGGCATTAGACTGGAAAAAAAAGATGAAATTAAAACATTGAAATTTTAATCCTTAAAAAAAACAAAAAAAAAAGTAAAGTTGATGGTTGATTTTCAAAAACAGATCCAAAAGTATGTGTATACAAAGAGCAACATATACATTAGATCTCAATTGGGATATGAGTAGTATAACTACAAAAAAAAACAAGAAAAATAATCTTAAAGAAATCAAAAGGGGAAAACTGTTAAACTCAAATAGGCAACATATACCATTTCTAATTTATTCCCCAGGTTCTTTTACATACACCAGGAATTTGTCATGGTGAGGTTTGGTGCGTTGTACTGCGGATGACTAGCATAAAAAAAAGCTGTACATTCTGAAACGGAGAATAACAATAATAATAAAATAAAACAGAATGCGTGAATTAAAAATGTTAATTCACGCAATGTTATTTAGGGTATAAATGATAAAATATGAATTAGTACTATGTATTAACACCTATTGTGCTCCACCTATTACCTGTTATCAAGTGTAAATTTAATGAAGTTTGATAATGTTGGATAAATCATGAGTCAAAATCTTTTCAAGAGCAAACTTTTATGTCAAACAACGTCCTTACAAGTTAGCTATTTCGGCCCAACTTAAGCTGCCTAAAACATGCCGAACCCTTATAAATGTGAATCTAACCCCCCCCCCCCCCCCCCGACCACGTTCGGCACTTACATGGCACAGGAAACGGAACTGGTGGTATTTCCACCTGAAGCTACGATCGTAGGCCCCCGGAGAACCACCCTGCCGCGACCTGCACGCACACGCACACACACACACACACACACACACACACACAAACACACACATTTGTTTCACACTATGAAAGTAAAAAAAAAAAAACCTTTACCCATTTGCATTAACATATCCTGACCACCTTATCGGGTATGTTACATGGGCCTCAACATGAAGCTGTGTGGTGGGGCCCAGTCCAGAAAAGCACAGCAGAATCGGTTGTTCTCAGGTCTCTCTGCTTGTGGGAAGGGCTACAGCGATCAAATCCAAAATGAAATTTGGATGAAGTCAAATTTTAAAATAGTTATGCTTCAAATTTAGACAATTTCGTTCAACATAATGAGCTGCAGTTGTATTCTTTATTAGTAGTATTTTTAATTCACGAGGGCACTTTTTATTTTTTACAAATATTATTACTATTACATATTATATTATTATTATATTATTAAGCATTTATTTGGGACTTTTTTCCCCCATACCAGCATTGATATTGTCTCCAAAACTTTACACTTTGATGTCATTATTTTAGCTGAATTATTATTTTTATTATATATGTTAAATGCCATATACTCCTTAAAAACAAATGTCTCTGGCTTAGAATTATTATTTTTTAAAGAAAAAAAAAGGGTAAATTCTCCATTTGGCACGCTAAAGAGATTCACTACATAGGTTAAAATGTATTTATTTATTTTAATTTTGATATATATCCCAAATCTTTTTTTTTTTTTAAATTCATTCATCTTTCAATCAGTGGACACAGAGAAGGTCTGGGGGCATGTTTGCCTGATCCTGAGTCGCCTGGGACTCAGAGGTACCGAGATAAAGGCGGGGTCCAGGCCCGGCAGCTGTGTTAATACAAGCTCCAACACACACACACACACACACACACACACACACACACACACACACACACACACACACACACACACACACACACACACACACACACACACACACACACACACACACACACACACACACACACAAATATGTGCCCTGTCAGCAAAAGAGAAGTACCAGACAGACGGAGAGAAAAAGAGATGGAAAGAAGAGAAGGGAGAAAGTACGAGGTAGACATTTTTTTAAACAAATGATCAGAGGCAAATTAAGAAGAGGGTGGGAGAGAGTTAGAGACAGGAGTGATAGAGAGAGATAGAGAGAGTGAATCTGGGGGGCTGGGGTGTGGGATAAGTATGGGGATTGAGGCTAGCAGAGTGCTGCCAACAAATCGTTGGGTTTGGGGGTCAGGAAACGGGAGATGGCTGTGCAGACCCTCGGGAGCTAGTGGAGAACGTTTGCAAAAAGCCTTGGTTACCGCGGCGGCCTAAAAATAAAGCCTGTCTGCAAAGCCTGCGTCCATTTGCAGCATCAGAATGGAGGGATGTCCGGGGAAGAAAAACATGCATATACCTACATACACATGGACACACAAACACACACACACACACACACAGGAGCTTCTAGGGGAGGCCGCTCCAGGGTGATCTCGTGTCTCGAAAGCTTCCCGGGTTTGACCGCTATTGATACGACTCCCTTAATGTGAAATATCTGGGATGCTGAAACTCAGGAATAAAAAAATAAATAAAAATAACAAAAGGATAAAAACAGAAATCATAATTGTGAAATGGCAAGCAATGATGAAACATGTGCTCGGTGAAGTTCTATGGTTATTCTATCCATCTATCTATTCTATCTATGTTATTGGGTTCGATTCACGCCTGGGGACTGTTGGCACCGTGCTCCGGTGCGCTATCTCCCAATTAGGGGCCTTTCTGTGTGGAGTTTGGATGTTCTCCCCGTGCTCACATGGGGTTTCCTCCATCTAACATCAGTAAGGACCCCCACCAAAAACATGCAAAACATCATCGCCTGACCAGCGATGAACATAATGGAACCAGGTCCCCGGGCGCGTCGACGAATGCTGCCCACTGCTCCTGGCTGCCTCCACGGGGGAAGGACAAGCCAGGATGGGTGAAATGCAGAATGGTGGCCACATTTCACTGGCCACCATCCAAAGCATGTGCATGTGTGTGTGGGTGTATGCATGTGTTGTGGTGTCGTGTGACAAATAAATATTCTTCTTCTCTTCTATTACATACTATCCTACTATCTCATGTGTTGCATCCCACCTAAATCAAAGCGAAATGTCTTTTTTTTTTTTTAATTCAGGTGTGGAACCGCAAGGGTCCAACAAATCAACCACCACCCGCTCAGAAATCGAAAAACCATTATCCCTCAGAACGTCATTCTCAACGATACTAGAATGGGGGTTCAGAGGTGCGGAGGAGGGCGGGGGAGAAATATTTACCCTGACTCAAACCCAGGGCGGGGGTCTTTAAAGGTGGTGGTGCGAGAGTTGTGGTCCACAAAATAGCGCACTCCCTCTGCGGTGTACTTCATCTCCCAGCCCGGTGGCAGGGGGGGCTCCTGGATCATCCTGAAACAGGGGAGGAGAGGGGCAGTGAGCACGGTCGCCCGGGCGGAACGGGCCTCACCCCCCCAACCCACCCAACTCCCCCGGCCCCCCCACACCATAGGGCACAGGCGTGTTCCACGGCAGATCCAACCTCCTGTCCCAGAAACCCCTTTTAAGCTAGGTTTATACTTGCCCCAAGCGCGAGGGAGCATGTGACGCAAATTACGTCACCAGGGGGTGGCGCCGTGGCCCGTGGGGACCGTCTAGCACCTCTGAGATTTTGTGACTTGGCGCAAGGGGTGTTACCTGGAAATGCATTGGAAGCGATGGGAGGTCAGCGATTTGCTATTTTATTTCTATTATGTTGGACAACATTGATCCGTAACACAAGTCAGATGTGTCAAGTCTACCAATGACTTTTTGACGCTGAGATAAAATAGTTTATGCAAACGGCTAACCCAGGTTTGGTGATTTAATTGTAAATTAACAGGGTCGTTGTGAAGTTCAGTTTACAAATAAAAGGTAATTATTTCATTGACATTTATGTGCAGTTTCTTTTTAGAAACTGGCAATGAGGGAGAATAATTACTTATTGTGACTCCGTTCTTGAAGGGAACAGAACGGTCCAGAAAGTTCCTCTGTAATAAAATGCTGAGCAGGATTTAATCTCACGCCCCCCTCCTGTCGCTGCATGGAACAGGCGGACAGACAAGCTCCTTTTCGACGCTTTTGTTGGTTCAACCACCTTGAATAGCAATTCCTCCTCGGCACAAGCTGTGCATGCAACCATGTTTGCTGTCTAGCGCTGTTCTTCATTTACTACTTCCTGCTTCACACTGTACTTTCTCTCTACTGCCACCTGTGGTTTCTGAGAATACTGCAACGTAGAATGTGTCAGCTATAAATGCCCTGCACTCTCGGCCACACCGCGCGAAGGTATACCCAGGGCTTTACCCACCAACCCCAGCCCAACGTTCCCCGATTAGCCCCGGCTAACGTTAAAGGGGGGAGGGTGTCGATGAGCTCCTGTGAGGGTCTTCGGAGATGGGCTCTAGCCAATCCTGCCAGCAGGAAGCTGTGAGTATAATATGGCCTTTTTGGCCACAGCTGGACTGTAGTGTGAGATATGCAATGCTTGACTTGGGAGGAGGAGCATGACGAATGTGAGTGAGGTGAGCAAAGAAAAAGAAAAAAAAACAAAAAAAAAAAAACCTCAAATCTCAGATTGTTGAGTTTGGAGGGGAAATCGTTTGAGATGATAAATAAGAGGGGAGGCCAATGTCTTTCAAGAAACGATAAAAATTGTGAGTGCGGAACAGTTTGTTTTTTTGTTGTTTTTGCGGTTCCTGTCCGTAGACCCTGAAAAGACAGAGCCATAGCCAAAGAGCTAAGAGCCCGGGTTTGTTGATTCCTGGGTCAGAGTTTATAAAATGATCCTCTCATGTGACACTTTGAATGGCTAATCCCTCAGAATCTCAGAGGTCTTTCATTAGTGGCGGCTAGAGTTTCATACCGCAAACATTCTGCCATCGGACTTGCATGGACATGTATGGAGCGAGGGGCGTTCCCCGCACAGCCGGTGGGAGCTACCAAAAGGGGAACCCGTGACCAACGGGAGCCTATACGCACACACACTCATACATACACACATTCTTGTACTAGTATCAAAGTGAGGTCTGCGTAAATACACCTGGTAAGTGAGGACCCATGTTTCTGGTGTACTTCTTAACCAACAAAGAGTTTGTAGACTGGTCCTCACAAGTATGGGGGTGGTAGCTCAGGCGGTAGGGCTGGTGGTCTAGTAATCTAAAGGTCGCTGGTTCGATCCCAGGCTCCTCCTGCTAGCATGCTGTAGTGTCCTTGAGCAAGACACTTAACCCCTAATTGCTCCTGATGGCTGCGTCCGTCGGTGTTTGAACAATTGTAAGTCGCTTTGGATAAAAGCGTCTGCTAAATGACTAAATGTAAAGTATAGTAAAACGCACACACACACACGGACCCATGTTTCTGGTGTACTTCTAAACCAAAAAATAGTCAATTCGGAGACTCACAAGCATAGTAAAACAAACACTAGACACACACCCACTGTCGAGGTTTAAACGGTCTCACCCTTGGGTCCGTGGATCCTCCCACTGCGTGGTGCGGGTGTTGTGGTTGACAAAGTACACCCTCCCATTGTCTTGACGCTTCTCTGTAAAACACAACCAGGTTTGTTATAAAAAATGTTCAGTTTCTTTTTAGGATATTTTTCTTTGAGATGATAGCACGCAGTGCGCTGAGAAAGGTGGAAGACATAAAGAGACGGGCAGATGAAAAATTCCATTTGGGTTTTTGGAACAAACATTTTGTAAGGATTTGTAACCCCCAGCCGTGAACTGGATGGTCCCCTAAGAGTGGCACAGACGGAGTTGGAAAAAACGACAACTATAAAAAACGAAGGAAAACAAAACTCTGAAATACACAACAAGAAATATAAAAAGCCTTAGGAATGTCTCAGACGGTAGTGCTAGCTACCGCAAAAGGAGGAAGAGAAGAAGAGAAAGGACAGAGTGGCTGAATCACACCACGGTGATAAGAAACAGACTGCTCGGTGTGGTATTTCACTGCAGCTTGTGTGTGAAGTGAGTACCTCACGAGTCGTGTGTGCATGTGTGTGTGTTTTCAGGGGTCACTACACAGGCTAATGTGACAATGGCAAATGGGGCCACAAGACCACGGTTATTTTTTTGTCCCTTCTTTAATGGACCAGATACATTACCGTGGAGACCTTTTTCGCTTGCCATAAATGCCGTATTAAACAGTAGCGGTTTTTACTCTGAGTGTGTGTGTGTGAGTGTGTGTGTGTGTGTGTGTGTGCGTGTCTCGCGCTAAGCCGCAGATTTTAGAGGCCGTGGTTGGCGCCCCCTTCCTCTTCTGACCCCCCCCCAACCATCCATCTATCCACTCGTCGCTCCCAAACATCTTTTTCTCATTAACAGGCGTGTGTGCACAAACAGTAGCGCTCACATTGCAGCCCCTCTACCTCCCCCTCCCCTCCTCTCTCTCTCTATTAATTTTCTCTCTTTCTCATTCAGTTCCCGCGCTTGGGAAGGCATTTTTTTCTTTGTTTCTTTCCCCTTTCTTCACCCCATTCCCCCAATCATTCTCTATCTCTCTCTCTCTCTCTCTCCAGGACTAGAGGGGAGAGACCCAAACCACAGATGAACCCCCCCAAGCCAAAAATAGAAAATAAAAAAACTAAAGAAAAAATAAAACTTTGCCTCAGAACAAGAGGCACCAGAGCCCGGGGATATAATTGAGTTTGGTTTTTTTTGTCTGACATCGAGGCAACATGTTGACAAGGCATCATGGTAGGGAATGCAATGTTTTTCATTATAAAAAGGGTGGGAACATAAAACACTTTGTGTTAGAACTGAGATTTAATCCTGTCTACAAACCAGCCTTGATTTTTCGTGGATTAAAGGACACTCGTATGAAGAAGATATATATATATTTTTTGGTCATAATCGATCCAACAATAATGTGATGTATTTTGTAAAAAAAAAAAAGTAAAATAACTATAACTATAACATAACTATAATAATAACAAAAATTGAATCCAACTAGTAGGCACAGAACAAAGATTTTATAAATCATCTCTGCACTGTGGGGGATTAACTAGCAAAGTGCAAAGAGAAAAATCACTTCTGAGGCTAATTGTTACCACAATGGTGGTTTGCGCAAAAGTTTCAAAGGATTTGGGTGAGTTTGGGTCTCTGTGTGTGTGTGTGTGTGTGTGTGTGTGTGTGTGTGTGTGCGCATGTGTTTAAGGGGAGTTGAACCCCCATGTGCTGGGAAGTTTTATTAGAGCGCATCGCTCACCAGGACTGGCTGTGAACTCTTACAATTGAGTGAGTATAAAAATGATAAAACCAAGGCCGGGTAAAACCGAATAAATTTTTTTAAAGCTCTGGATGAAATGCAGAACAAACAACAGGAGGTAGCTGCATTTTCTACCCCCAACCCTAAGACAACCGGTACGGACTTCACGGAATGGTACGGACGGAATCAATTGCGATTAAATTCTGAGATTCACTTTCCAAGACTGGTGACAAGAAAAGAATGACGAATCTCTGGCGGTTGTTACGTGACTGTCTAGAGATGGTGTACGTGGAGGTGTGTGTGTGTTTGTCTGTGTGTGTGTGTGTGGGAGATGGACTTACCCCATCCTGGCGGGAGGGCGCCCAGAGGGTCGTTTTCCACAGGCGCGCCGGACGACTGGGGAACAAACACAGAGAGAGCCCCAATCCCGTTAAGACGGAGCCGTCGTCGTCATCTTCCTCCTCCATTTTACCCATTGCCCGCCTCGCATCCCTTTTCCCACTCGCTCTTAAATCTTTACGCTACTCTCCTATATACTTGTGAGTCCTCTTCGCTTTTTTGGAAACACCCCCCCCCAAAAATGAAAGACCTCCAAAAACAAACGAATGTAAGCAGGAGGTGAGTCTAACCAAGTCTCTCTCTCTCTCTCTCTCTCTCTCTCTCTCTCTCTCTCTCTCTCTCTCTCTCTCTCTCTCTCTCTCTCTCTCTCTCTCTCTCTCTCTCTCTCTCTCTCTCTCTCTCTCTCTCTCTCTCTCTCTCTCTCTCTCTCTCTCTCTCTCTCTCTCTCTCTCTCTCTCAAAAGCCCCGTAGCCAAAAAGATGGAAGTAATTGCTGTCAGGCAGAGCAGTCTGCATGCCCCTGAAGGAACAGGGAGCGGGTCAGGGTGGTGGGTAGAGGGATGAGTAGATGGGTTGCAAATAGTGAGCGGTAGAATCGGGTGTAGCTGCCTCCTCTCCAGTGCGGCGGCGAGCGTAGACTGAGGGAGCTGCCCAGCCAGCTGCTCGTATGCCTTCCAAAAACTACACGCTCGGTAGGAGGACTAAAAATAAAAAAAATAAAAAAAACAAGACCCAAAAAAAAAAACAAAAAAAGAAAACACACACACACACACACCCTGTTCCAATGAGCTCACTGGCCAGCCACAAGCACCACCCCTCCCCTCCCACACACACACACACACACCCCCGAGTTCCCCACCGGCACCCACCCTGGCACCCCCCCTACTCTCCAAACGTACTTCAGAGGTTCTCCTCCTCTCTCTCCAACTCTCCGTTCTGATGGGGCCGTGAAAGTAGGCAGGGAGGTGCGATGTCTGAGGGAACTGAGGGAACATTCATGCTTGTTCCAGACTGGACCTCCTCCCCACACACACACGCACACACCCGCCTGACAAAAGGCACCTTTATTCAACCCCGGGGCCTCTGCGAGCCCCGTTTACCTGGCCTCATGGATGAAGGACACATGCATATGCCATGCACAGACAAACCAGTGTGTGCATTTGTGTGTGTATGTGTAAAACTTCATTCAAAGACATGTGTACGGCAAATGGTCATTCAATTTTGAAAGCGCCTTCAGTCATTTTGATCCACACATATGAGCAATAACACACACAGACACACATTTATGACCTTGAGCGGAAAATAATCCTGAGAAGACCCTTGGTCTGGCCTCCATGGGAGACTGTCTTCCTAAAGGTGAATTAGAGGAACTGCGCTGACATCCCACTATCTAGCTTGACGAGGAAGAGAGAAAAATCAAAATCAAACAAAAAGCCAAACAGCGCAGCCGTGATGCACATCACAGTACTATTCCATCACGACGCCATTCGCAGATGTGGTTTTCCCACTGTATTAAAATCAATTGGGGGTGGGGGGGTGGGGGTGGGTTATAAAGGCACGCGTTATGGATTTCGGCTTCACTCCACGCCCCCCAAAAAATAACATAATGACTGTATCATGGAAATTCTGAAGACCCGGCCCGAGGATGGAAAAGGAACCAGGCCCTTAGTAGGTACATAACGGGCTGAGGCTGAGAGCGGTACTACGCTGCTGGTCCGTGCGAGCTGCCTATGCCTTCTTTGCTGTGCATGCTTGTACCTCAAATCAAAGGCTGGCCATGTTGTTGGTTATTTTTTTTCTTTTACTTTAGTTTTTACTAAAAAAGGTAATAATGATACCGAGACACGGGGGATGACATCATCTCTCATCATCATACCCCCCCCCCCCCCGACTGTCCAGCGACTTCCTCTTGTCGGCTCGCAGGCCGAGAGCCGACGAGAGAGAGAAAATGGGGAAAACAACGCCGCACACACACACAGAGAGAGAGAGAGAGAGAGAGAGAGAGAGAGAGAGAGAGAGAGAGAGAGAGAGAGAGAGAGAGAGAGAGACAGAGACAGAGACAGAGACAGAGAGACTGAGAAAGAGTCCAAACAGAAAATAGAACTCGCCAAAGAACTCAAATAATGACACTGGGGTAACCAATGGTTTGGGGTCAAAAACTTGCGTATTAACTGACAAACGATCATTAACATTAACATGTTTTATTTGCCATTCTTTCTTTGGAAGCATGACGAAACTCAACCTCATATTTTTCGAGGGGTACTCAACTAAACACTTACTGATCCTAGATTAGAAACATAATGGATTACTTATACTTTACTCCTCTGTGGCTTACTAGACCACCTCTTAGGAACGTCTCGAAAAAGATGTTATCTACATCTACATCCATCTCTCGACTCTTTCAGGAATATCGAAGGAAATTCTCTTTTCACATGAACCATGATTTACTTCATATATCATGAGTTAAATATGTTTGATATATTTTTCCCCAGGTGATACTGTATGATACTGTAGCTGGCTTGGATAAACATATGTGTGTGTGTGTTTCTGTCTGTGCACAAGTGTGTATTTGATGAGACACAGGACCGATTCAGATGATGCTGGTTAAGGGCCCCTTTGCTTTTAAGCGAGAATGGAGGATTGATCGAGGCAGGAGGACTCCCCCCTCCCCCAGGGAGGGGAGGTCCACTGACAGAACTGTGACTGTGTCCGTGTGTGAGACTTGGTGAAAGATTAATATGAGGGCAGCGGCAATGGGCAATGAAGGAGACGTATGAACTGTATGTGTAGAGTTATTCAAGCCCAGGAGAAATTTGGGGTGGGGTTTAGGAAAGCGGAGAGGAAGATAGGGATTCGGGAGGAGGGGGGGATGCTGGTAGTTTAGAAATGGGGGAGGGAGAAACAGCAGTTAATGACTGTGAGACTGCCCCCTCTGGGGTTCCTAACAAGTGGGAAATACACTGTGTGCACGCCCACACATACACAATCCCCCTTTCGCTTACTCAACCCAACCCTGGCGGGCCCACCCTTACAAACAACTCGGCCTGTATGGGTCCAGGGTGTCTCCGCGTGGTCAAACATGTGTTTTAGACTGCGTGCCGGCGGAACTCGTATATCTAAAGGTGGCCTTTGTGTCCTCATGAAAAGCGTTTCTTTCACAGCATTTATGAGTGCGTGTGTGTATTAACTTTTTTGTGGGTGTAGATGTGTGTGTGCCTGTCCTTAACAGGGGTCACGCTCTATTCTAAAAAGGTTAGATCGCTCCTGACCTTGTCCATTGTCTGGCAGAAATGTAACACCCGACCTCGACATTATAATAGCGTGAGCGCATTTGAACAAGCACACACACACACACACACACACACACACTAAACCCAAACCCTGTTTAACTGTATTGCAGTCACCTGCTTAATCTAGCGTGGACACCTCTTTTGGTGTCTGCGCTTAGATGTGCGCAGGCTGTACGTTTGTCTTGTACACACAAACAATGGAGCCATAAATAGCCGTCCCTATCAGCGGTATCAACATATCCTCTCAGCCATGGGTGGGGGGGGAGACAGAGAGAGATTTTTTTATTTTTTAAAGAGGCCAAAAGGAGTCTGAAAATGGTTTTCGTTTTCAACCCTCCGTCATTTTGAGTGTGCTAGATGCTTTACCGGGATGGGGAGTGAAGGGTTAAAGCCCCTTTCACACTTTGGCAGTAAAATTGTTGTTGCTTTGAGGTTGGACATAGGTAAAGAAGACAACAACTTAGGGTGCATCTGAATCTCTGTGTGGACTATTAAATCATCCTCTTCCTTCAAACGTGGATCTGGAAAAGTACCCGATATGCTACTAGCAAAGGACAGGAAGCCAATCAGTAGCTATGCAGCCCTGTATTACAACCTTTAACATAAGCTCCTTTCCCACATAGAGTCCGTAACATTGCTGGATAAAAAATATCCAGCAAAGGCCGTAGGTAGTCATTCCCACATTGGCCTCCTTTACGGAAAACTTCAGTATGGAGTCTGTTCCCACATAGATGACTGTTATAGATACATTACGTCATGTTTGCGTGGGAGCTGTCTAATATCACGTGAGACTAGGCAACAGAATCGTTTTTTAGACCAGCATTTTTTATTTTTTCCCCTTCAACCTGCCCTACACTCTCTGCCTCCGGAGAAGGAACGTTCTCCACCCGTTCTACCTCATCCTGTCTGCTTGTTCCCTCCAGCCCCACACTGCGGTGCAGCCAGCAGGCAAGCGAATCACTTGTGCCCGATGTCCCCGCACTGCACCCCTAACTTTTAAAGACACGTCTAGGGTTTGAGTGGCATTTTTAAGAAGAAAAATAAAACAATTAAAGAATATAAAGACTTGTCTCCGTAGAGACTGGACGTGTTTCAGTTTCTCGTCTTTGCAGTAGGGCGCCACAGTTCACAATTTTTCAGAATATATTTTTTTTATAAAATATTTTAATATTTTTCTGATTGTATTATATTACATTCGTAAAAATCCACTATTTGTGCTTTATTTGGATTCAGCTCCACCCATACTTCACAGAAATGTTACTGCTTCCATAACCACATACTTCCATTCACAGCTGTTCCAGAAATTTGCCGGAAATTTACGGAAAAACTTTTCGGAACATTGACACCGGCTCCCATTCCCACATGAGGCCCATACAAAACATTGCCGGTAGATTCACGGCTTTCAGTGCAAGTGGGAAAGGGGCTATAGTGATATCTAAACTGTTAAAAAGGTGCCTGGCAGTCCTGTTTGTATGTTTGCACTTGCTGCCTGCCAGACAAGTTCTGCGACAAATGTTTAGAACTTTTACACATAGTGTTAAGCGTTTCTGGACACTCAAATCAACTCTTCGACCCTCTCTTTGAACTATGAGGATTTAGACATGAAGCCCATTAGAGGCAGAGCAGCTAGTTATGGCCGCTTGGAAAACAGTGGGACCTGGACTTATTGAAGCATTATTGCCAGTGTGCTGAGGAAGGGGCTAAAAGCTAAAAGGAGCTAAAGCAGAGACGGAGCTGGATGGAAGGAACTGAAGAGGGAAAAGTGGGGTGACGGACAACCTAAATGGACAGACGAGGCAGATATAGAGCGACAAGAAGGGAACTGGAAGATTTTGTCCGGGAATTGTGGTTTTTGTTTTTTTGACATCATCAACTAATGATGTTGTTGTTGTTGTCATCAATGATGGCTAGTGGAAATTTGGCCATGGTCTGTGGGATATTTGTCTGTCATTGGTCTCTCTCATTTATAGGGAGCGAGTAAGCGTTTTAAAGCTGCCATTACTAATGGGCCGTACGCTGGCGTGCCCAGCTCAGAGCCATCCGTTGTTTTTGTACAGTTTTTTTTGTTCGCCTTGTTTTACTGTCTGAGTGAAATTTGACCATGTCTGCTTTCTGAGGAGAGGACAGCTACTGTCAAAAAGAGAAAGAGAAAAAATGAAGAGTGCATTGCTGGACTCATTTCACTGGAAAAGTACTAGAGTAGTAGAGACTGGCTAATATCGGCTCTGATTCCCTCTGTTGCAGACATCTTCCTGCTGTGGCTTGTTGTTCCAAGATTATTGATACAGCAGATCATCAGAAATGAGTGGAACAAAACTCAGGCAGCGGGGTAAAACCATACTCTTTGTTAAGACGTCTAGGATCAGGTGTCTGATTCCAGACGTCGATATGCTAGGAAGCCAGAAAATTCAAATAAAAATAAAATTTGACATCAAAGGTGTTCCATTTCCTGTTTGACTGCATCACTAGATTAATTGTTAGCTAAACTCGAGCCCCCCCGACCGAAAGAAACGGTGTGAATGAACCAGAGAGATTCCTTAACTCATTTCTTTTTCATTCTTTAAAAAAAGAAAATCATGAGCACGACGGAAATAAGTGAGGTGAGTGTTTTAAAACACACATTTTTGTACCGCCTTCTTATCTTCTTGAAAACCACTTTCCTTCCCTGCAGCCAGCTCTTCATTCGTCTTTGATTTAAGAATAAAATAAATTTAATAAATTACCGCAGAGCTGTCACAGCAGCACGCAAAACATTAAATGGTAATGCAGATTACTATTAGAGCAGAGTCCAATGGCTTTTCAACACCTTGTATCAAACAATGGCAAGACAGTTTTAGCAGATTAAACCTAGAATTTCAAAAGGTTAAAAAGGCCAAAAGCAAAGCATTGGGGTTCATGAGGGTATACAATGATACTGTTCCTAATATGTACTGATGACTAAAAATGAAATACTATATACTGACTAAATACTTAATTTTACCGTTTTCCAGGCACACTTGTTTTCATACAATGTGTACAACGCACACTGCTCAATTAGCCATGTGCTGCAGCAGCGAAGCGTCCCCCTGTGGACTAAGAGCTACTATATCATATCCTGAAGATACCAGTTCATTTGACAGAATTTCAGATATTTCCAGCACACAACGATACCTTTAACAAAGTTGTTTGGATACATTATGTCACCTTAAAGAATATGAAGTGAAAAAAAACTGCCTTATTGGACGCAATATTGTCAACACAGTACAGCCATTGAGGTTCGTGAACCAACCAGGACAGAGGAGAGGGGCAGGTTTCAAACATGGGTCATAGCGGGACCCAGCAAATCCCACCCCCACCCCCCGGCACCTCCACCCACCTGGTACAGGAAACGCTGGCTGAACTGATGCATGGCGCCCTGCAGCTGGCTGCGCTGGCTCTGCCACTGCTCATAGTTGCGCACAGACTCGGCAGTGGGCCGCTGCCATGTGGTGGTCCGAGTGTTGTGGTCTACGTAGTAGAAGCGCCCCCGCTGGTCCACCCGCTTCTCCCAGCTGGGCCAGGCGAGAAAGAGAGAAAGATAGTGTCCATTTTAAAACTTCATAAAAGCGCCTCAGAATGGAAACAAATATTGGCGCCCAATAAATTCACACCAACCACAAGATTTAGCGATAAATTGTAATCTGTAGGACATTTTGTAATAACTTGCCAAAATGTAATATATGTTACTTTTATTATACAATAACTTGCAGGTATTTGTATTTTCGCGGTACATAATAGGCATATAAATAAAAAAATTATATTGTAATAATCGATTACACAAGGCAGTGGTTATTATGTAACACAGGGGTTACGATAAAGATCAAATAGTAAAGTGTGACACCATATAAATGAAGACAGTGATTTTGGTGTGTTATTGCATAAAGCGTTCAGTTATTGCGTTCAGTTACTACATTCAGATTCACTGTAAAAAAAATAAATAATTGCAATACGTAATAAATCTATGTCAACCTCGCCCCGGAAAAATAGATTGAAGGTTCGAAGGTTGTATCACACTCCCTTCTCTCGACAGAACCTTTAATTGTTAAGAGAAGCCAGGTGCATTGTTTTTTGCATTCCTTTCTCACTCCCCTTTCCACTCCCTTTTTGCTCACCATGATTCTTACACAAATAGACAGTCATCTTGCACCTGCAAAATAAGATTGTGCACTGTGAACGCGCCCGAAAGCCCCGCTTTCCTTTCTGCTCAGTCCATATATATTTCTGCTAATACCACAAACTTTTTGTACTTCTCCAGTGCACCCTTCAGGGTAACTTGGACAAGGTGCCCAGCTGTTAATAAATTGACTTCATAACTAACTCCCTGTATTAAGATAGGAAAAATCACAAAGAAGAGTTTTGAAATATTTAAGATTTTAAAATGTTTTAATTGAATTTTGGATGTAGGAACAAGAAGATTAACGCAAACTTTTAAAATAATGTCATCACAACAGTAAGTCAGCTCAATAACAATACGAGTTGTAACTACCAATGTATTTTATTATTTTGTATTTCTATTTGCTTTCTGTAAAGCACCAGTTCCACTGGCAGCAAAACAGGCCCAGGGCATAATACTACCACCACCATGCTTGATGGTAGGTATGGTGTTCTTGGGGTTAAACACCTGGCCTTGTCTCCTCTAAACATATTTCTGGTTATTGTAGCAAAATAGCTAAATTTTTTCACTAACATGTGTTCCATCAGCTTCCATTTCATCGCAGTCCTGCTTTTTGGTGGTTCTTGATTGACACTTGACCATCCTGACCAATTTTCACTCAGCAGAAGGTGACATTTTTCAGCATTTTCTTCCCGATCATGCCACTGACAACTATGTCATGCACTTTCATAATTACAAACTATTGTTTGCACACTTGATCTTGGGACCTGTAGCTGCTTTGAAATGGCTCCAAGTGACTTTCCTGACATGTTCAAGTCAATGATCATCTTTTTCAGATCTGTCCGGCGCTCCTTAGACTTTTCCATTGTAGCGTCTAGATGAGTGTATCAAACAAGCCCTATTGAAATGGGCTCAGAAGTCATCAGCCGTAGTCAGTCATAATCACTCCAAAGAAGTTGAGGCCATACCACAAAGCAAATTTGATTGACAACTTTCTACATCACCAAAATTGATAATTCAAGTTGCTGTATGTACTGTATATTTTTGACCCAGCAGATTGTCACATTTTCAGAAGACCCATAATAAACTCATAAGAGAACCAAAATTCATGAATCATTTTTGTGACAAAGAAGTATGTACTCCAACCATTCCATCGCAGAAAAATTTGAGTTGTAGAAATTATTGGAAACTCAAGACTGCCATGACATACATGAACTTTACAAGTGTTTGTAAACTTTTGTCCACAACTATAAACATTGATTACAAATTAATTAAGGACCAGAGCATACTAACTTAACGAAACATGCTTACTCTGTGACATAACATAAAAAAGAGGAAAATAATAATAATGTGTGTGTGTGTGTATGTAGGCGCTCGGCCAGTGAGTCTGTGCGTGAGAAAATCTAGATAAGAGAAGCCGTGCGACCGAGTGAGAAAGGTCTGTGTGTGTTTGTGTGTGAGACTATCTAGGCTGAGAAACTGTGTTTCAGGAGTGTGTGTGTGTGTGTGTGTAAGGAAATCTAGAGTGAAAGGTAGAGGTAAAGAGACAGAGAACATCAAGATGGGAGAAGGCCAGCCTGGGTAAGGACAACCTGAGGTGAGGTGAGTATCTTACTCAAAATAACATTTTGAGTAAGATACTGGTTCAGCAGAAGCCGGTCTTCACTTGGTCCTGAAGCTGCAGGACCAGGTGATTTAAACAATGGTCAAATTGTGCTCCATGTAACTATGGTCAAACTAGTGGTGTTATATGTTGCATTTGTTAAAACAGGGTAAATGAAGATCTATTTGAATTTAAGTGCCAGGTAATGACTAGTCATCGTTAGTATGGACAGATATTGAACACTTTGAACTGTCGGATTGTGTTTAGAGAGATAGTTGTGATAGTGGTCATAGTGGTGTTTTAAATTGTAGCAGGTTTTAGTTGCTGGTTGAAGTGTTGATTTATTAATGCAACTTATACAAAGATGAGGAGCATGATGCATGTTTCTCTCAGAACTGTAGTTTGAGCTTTGTTAATGGATTGTATCACAAAGCATGTTAAACTGGTAATATTAAATTCATAAATCAAAATTGAAAAGATTGCCTGCTAAATTAAGATTGTGACGACTCAGAGCAGATGTGATGTGTCAACAATTTTGTAGGGCAGATTTATTGTGTTACTTATTGTTGAATAGCAACAATATAACTGCATTGGAAGATGCACATTGAGAATATTTGTGTCTGTTAGTTTCATCTCAGGGGTAGTGTTGGCCATCTTGAGAGCATTTTAAGTATATTATGGGAGTTTCCCCTGGTAGGGTTAACCAGTGTTTCCCTTTGGGTTACGCGTGTACTAATAGTGTTGCAGTGAAAGTAGTTGGTGGTTTTCTCGGGGGCACATCTTTGTTTTTATTGTGGGGTTGCCAGTTCTCAAGGCCATAGGGCTTTAGTGTGTAATTATCAACCACAAGTAAATACATGAAGACTAGGGCTGAGTTAGGTAGTTGGGGTGATTGTTAGTTAGGGGGAAAACTCTTATAAATTATTATTAGAGTTGTTCTAAGCGCCTCATTTCGTGTTTGTTAAGGGGTCGGCACTGTGTTTTACCTGGCTCCACTGTTTTATTTTTGTTGTTTTGGCAAGTGATTGAGTAATTTTGGGTATTCAAATATTTACCAGATACACTTCCAGTAAAGTTTCTGATTGTTTTGGATAATAATCAAAAGCATTTTTTTTCTCACTAGATGTAATCTCAGCTTGACACAGAATCAAGTTACTAATGATATACAGTTCAAGTACTCCTCACTCAACGACCGAGTTTTGTTCCTACAACTAGGTCAGAAAGCGAATTGGTCGATAAGCGAGGACCCGCCCGCTTACCGTTATTTCAGCCTCGTAGTTTGCCAACCCTGGTGACGCTCGTGTAGTGAATACTGGCCGATTGCGGGAACAAGACAGACTGAGAAAGGGTGATGCGTGATGAGATGCTTAACGCTGAGATGCCGCGCTGCGTACAATACGCCGTGGTATCTGGTCGTTAACCAGGTAGGTCGTTAAGTGAGGAGTACCTGTAGTAAACTTGGTTAGCAAAGAGGAAGAATTTTTTTGTGGGCGCTACAGAAGTGCATAGAATATGTCTGCATTCACTTACTAAAAGTTTAAGCTGTTAAATAAATGTGAAATACATTGGCCGTTTCAATCAAATTTAATTTGGAAATTGAGTAATAATTAATAACAAATAATTATTTGAAACACAATTAAATAATGAATTATTGTAATTAGAATTATTAAAAGGTCTGAAATTATTTGGAAAAAAATAGACAAAGTGTGTACGTTTGGAAAATAATCCCATTGACAAACCGGTATTTTTTCTTTATCCGGTTCCACCATACACTGAAATGCGGGGAATGAGTGCAAAAGCCACTCCAAAAATGGAATGGACCGGACCGGCAAAATGTATTGTTGATAAACTTGGGAGACATTTAAACACTTAAAATTTATGTGGAAAACAGTGTTTTCCGAATAACAGGCGTTTTAGTTTACAGGGGACATATGTTTTTCCTCATTTTCTGTAATATACAGTATATGTTACAATATTGGATGTTCATATTAGACGTGGCCAAAATGTCAAATAAGTTGGTAAACTAATGACAACGTAATCGCTATGAACAAAATGCTGAGGATTCCGACTGCTCTGAATGCTTGGTTTTCAAAGGTTATTTCTACTTTTGGCACAAGCTGATGTCAGCTCATAACGGATTTGTTTATATCACCTGCTCGATTGGATCCGCTGTGTTTCTCCAAACAAAGCCAATAAATATGTTGTGTTTTTATTGTACATGTATTTATTTAGTTTATTTTCCAACGTTTCATGATAAAAAGAGTAATGCCAAATGCTCAGGTAGTGGTTCTTAAGGAGAGGTGGCCTCTCTATCCACAGCATTTGATCTAACGTCTTGTGCCTCCGAGGCCTGTAACATCCAGTTAATCTAATCTGTAATCTAATCCGGTGCTATGTACTAGTAAACTCAAATCAAACCCACCATTATCATCTGCTCAGCCACTGATCGGAGCAGCAGGATTAAGAATGGTAAAGAATTTCACTGTACGTAAAATTGTAATAGGCAATGAGCATGATGGGCAATGAATGGGAGCTAACACAACAACATTACATCACAGTTTCATACTCTCCAAGTTGTTGCCCTGATGTGTTTCTTAGGCATGTACAGTGCATGGTCTCACAATCTCGTGTGTTAGGAAAGATGCAGATAATCCCATGGTTCAGTGTAGCCCAGAAGCACCAGGTTATTACTATGCAAGGGAATAACTGCAAAGTGGTACCCGTTCAAACTGTAGTGAATTTTTTTTTTTAATAAAAAGCTAAGGATTTTGTGAAGCACGGTTTTATGTACCCCTTAGAATTGCACTGTCCTGCTAGAATTAGTGATGAAGGACAGGATAAAGAGATTGAGAAGAAATAGTTGAGGGTAAGTCATGAATGTGAATTGTCGATTACCCCAGTATGTTAATTGCTCTAAGAAGCCCACATTGTTGTACCCTGTTCCCCACCTCCGTGCAATACACCAATACTGCCTGGTAAGTGGGCCAACAGAGTCTTGTGTTCCTAATCCCACTACAATTTTGTGTCATGTCAAAATGCATACATCAAACATACATACATCAAAATGGTTTAGTGTTATTAACCTTGCAAATGCTTTCTTTAGCATTCCTGTAGACAAAGACACATTTGCAGGTCTAAGCAACCCTGCCCGTAACACATAAAGGACCACTGCACCACCTCCGACCAAGTGAGACTTCAGTAGAAAGAGCTGGAACTCGGCCTGATTCCGGGGCCCATTCTAAATCCTTATCATAGTCGCCCTTGCTCATCGTCTCAACCCTTGAACACAGTCCCACGACGGGACCTAAATAACAGCCGCTCCTGCACCACACCCACATCACACTCAGAAGATGTTTGTGTCATGTCTAATCATGATTTACTTATAGGATGCGTTAGTTATCATGTTCACACAACATATCTTTATTATTATCATAACTGCATTAAGGTGCAATTCATTGGGAGTGACAAGGATGGACAAGATTAAGAATGATTAGAGGGACATTATTAGCTCAGGTTGGACAGTTTGGTGGAAAAGTAAGAGAGGCCAGATTGAGATGGTTTGGACACGTGTGTAGGAGAGATGAGAGTTACATTGGGAGAAGGAGGCTGAGGATGGAGCTGCCAGGCAAGAGGAAAAGAGGAAGGCCAAAGAGAAGGTTTTTGGATGTGGTGAGGAAGGACATGCAGGCGGTTGGTGTAAGGGAGGAAGATGCGCAGAACAGAAGGTATTGTAGGCAGATGATCCACTGTGGCGACCCCTAACGGGAGCAGCCGAAAGAAGCAGAAGAAGATTGCATTAAGGTGCAATAAGGTGTTTCTTCCATCAGAACCAACGAGAGAAATGTGATAGACTGTAACTGTAAATTTAACTGGGTCAAAATTGTTTTCTAGCAATTTCTATAACTGCAGTTTTAAGTGAGTGCGGGAAAACACTAGAGTGAAGGGAAGAATTAACAATGTTCAAATTCATCACATTTTAAGTCAGTATGTGCATAGTATGTGCATTTTTCTTGTCATTTATTATCTTAAAAAAATAGCTGTCTGGATAGTGTCATGATTCTATTGTAACACTGTAATTGGTACTAGTAAATGTCAATGAATTGTAAGTTTGGTTTTCCGCCATTAACGCTCAGCCATCCTGCACTATCTTTTAGACCTCCTGATGATTTTTTTTTTTTTTGTTGTTTTGTTTTCCAAAATATATTTTAATGTTTTGTGGTGCAATTTGATCAATGACGTCTGTTACAGTGGGGCTTAAAGTAATAAATAGATCATCACAGAAGCCACTGGAAAGGAGTGTACATTCAGAAAAGAGGTTACTGAAGATGTCTATAGCAGTGTCAGTAAAATAACGTTTTTTCACTGTTTTGGGTTGAGTGACCAATTGAGCGGGTAGAAATGTATCAGAAAAAATATATATATTCTGCCCCAAATATTCTCACACCTTTGTGAGACTGAGTGAGTCTCAAAGGGGGGAAATTAGTTAGATATCTTCACACTATATCTGCATTTCATTCTCCTGCTTGTGTGTAGAGATCCTTCAGCTTGAAGGTGGTATCACACTCCCTTTCTCTCCACACACCTTTTAATTGCTAAGAGAAGCCAGGTGCATGAGTTTCCGCATTCCTTTCTCACTCCCCGTCTCAGTCCCTTTTTGATTCCCATGATTGTTATATAAATTTCATCTTGCATGTGCACAATAAGATTGTGCACTGTGAGCACGCCCAATTTCTTAAAGCACACCTTCATGCTCAGTCCATATATATTTTTGCTAATGCCACAAACTCTTTGTCCTTCTCCGGTGCACCCTGCAAGGTCACTTGGACAAAGTGCCCAGCTGTGCCAAGATTTACTTAAAGCATTAAGAAGTCATACTTGGCTTATTTCTTTCCGCACTCATCCATATCAGCCAGCGGACCTGTAGGCTCCAGAGGAGGCCTAGCCCAGAGAAAAGCCTCCACAAAGTAAAGGAGAGAGAGGAGAGAGAAACAGTGGAAAAAAAAAAGGGCAGAAATTCTCAGCCACAGTGACTGTGCATGATGATGTAATACTGTTCTGATGCCACCACTTGAGGCCAACGTTGAATATATATATATATAGTGTCTGGGAAGCTAGGAACGGAGATTGTTTTTGGACCTGGACAAAGATATGGATTGTCCCATGCAGGGGCAGAAAAGGACCAACACACACACACACGCGCACGCACACACACACACACACACACACACACACACACACACACACACACACACACACACACACACACACACACACACACACACACACACACACACACACACACACACACACACACACACACACACACGGAATAGCACGAGTACATCCCCTGGGCCCCACTGTAGAGTGCTGTTTCTGCTCTGAGAGCGGCTGCTATTCTCATATCTCTGACTCAAGCGCAACAGAATTTGGGAGAGAAAACAGCGACGACTTCTGTATGCTAACGAAAACACACTGAAATCACCCAAGCACACAGGCCACGACGCACGCAGGCTTAAAATCTCTGACCAATTACCACACACCCACACACACACACAATATTGTGTCATGGCACCAACACATCTTTTGTTAGTGGCTTTCATGTTGTGGCTGATGAGTACACACCAATCAGCCACAATATTAAAACCACTGACAGGTGAAGTGAAGAACATTGATCATCTCGTTCCAAGAGTAGGGATGTAACCATAACCGTTTTAATGTATACTGCGGTATCAGGCAACCATGGTTCTGAACTGTAATCCTTTCCCTGGAATACCATGCTCACGGTATAGATTTATGTTGCAAAATTGAAGATGTAAACTTCAATTCACTCTCACCTTAGTGTTCTGCCATCCTTGTTTAAGCGGCAGCAGCAGAACTGCATTACGTCAATATTTTATGACATGGTGCTTTACGTTTCTTGAGCACATGGGAGCCAGTGTCAAAAAACATGGAGGAATGGGGCTTCGGTAAATTTCTGATTATTACAACATTTGGCCGTCTGCTACCATGCAGTGATAACATAAGGTGAGGTGAATTAATGTTTACATCTTCAATTTTTCAAATGAGCTGGACTCTGATATATAGGTCCTTATTGCCTTTCCTGTGAATCTGAGAGCCTGGACATGTGCCTTCTCGTGCTGCGCCACATCAGAGGCTTTCCCATCTTTTTTAATAGGAACTATCTATAAAGTGAATATACAGAAAACAAAGGGGGGAATGAATATCGTGAAATACCGTAGACTGTGGTATTTTGGTAGATACCGTACCGTACTGTGAAGATTCATACCATTACATCCCTAGTCAAGAGGTAGACTATATTAGGCAGAAAGTGAACAGTTCTTGAAGTTGATATGTTGGAAGCAGGAAAAATGGGCAAGCGTAAGGATCTGTGCGACTTTGACAAGGGCCAAATTGTAATGGCTAGACGACTGGGTCAGAGCATCTCCAAGATCGCAGGTCTTGTGGGATGTTCCCAGTATGCAGTGGTTAGTACCTACCAAAAGTGGTTCAAGGAAGGACAACCGGTGAACAGCGACAGGGTCATGGGCGCCCATGGGCTCATTGATGCACTTGGGGAACAAAGTCTTGCCCGTCAGGCGCGATCCCACAGTAGAGCTACTGTAGCACAAATTGCTGAAAAACGTAGTGCTGGCTATAATAGAAAGGTGTCAGAACACACAGTGCATCACAGCTTGCTGCGTATGGGGCTGCGTAGCCACAGACTGGTCAGAATGTCCATTCTGACCTCTCTCCACTGCCGTAAGCGCCTACAATGGGCACCTAAGCGTCAGAACTGGACCATGTAGCAATGGAAGAAGGTGGCCTGGTCTGATGAATCACGTTTTCTTCTATCTGACATGGATGGTCAGGGTTAAGGTTCGATCTGATCGACCATCTGTGGGACGTGCTGGAACAACAATTCCGATCCATGGGGGCCCCACCTGGCAGCTTACAGGACTTAAAGGATCTGCTGCTGATGTCTCAGTTCCAGATACCACAGGGCAACTTCAGAGGTCTTGTGGAGTCCAGTACCTCCAACCTTTACAATTTTAAGTGCATTTAGGAGCAAATATTGATATATTTTTAGGTAAGTAGAAATGTCAATGAGGTAGTTTCACTTTTACTAGAGTAATTTTGTGTCAGGGAATTCCTACTTAATTCTCAGTGTGTACGTATGGGACAGCAAACAAAGTTTGTTTTTCCCGGCCTCGATGCTTGGGCTTTTGAAAGACCATCCTGGTGCCATTGGATATTCATTTAGACCCATTATTCAAGGGAAAAGCATGAAAAATAAGAGCTAATAGGAGCCTACATGGAGTACCTGACATTTTCATTTAAACCAGAAATATGGTAGGGGCAGGAAAAAGGCCGCCTTCCCCCCTGACCTAACTTTAGATGCTAATTATTTACCAAAAACCAGAAGGCTTTACAGAAGTCGGTGCAAGACTGGCGTGGGGACAGATCCCTCGGTGACTGAAGTTCCCAAAGTCATGTGAGGAGGCGACGGCCTACAGAACAGGGGTATTCAGCAAGAAATACTGTCCTAGGAGAGACCTTTAGATCTTTAGAAAAAAAGTTGCTTTTTCTTTCAAGTAGCAGAACGTAATTACTGTCAAAGTTGGGCAACATGACCATGAATCAATATCACGATAACTGTAACTGTTACTGTCACGATAACTTTTGCCGCGAAAGATTACTTTCGCCGATATTACGTCTACATGTGAGATGTCAAGACCAGAATACAGCTTCAGGTAGATGTGGTGTGACCCGCAGTTTTTTTATATCATCAAAGGATAGCTCTCATTAATTTGGGATACTGTATATAAATATAAAAAAAGTATTGCTTGTGTTATTTCTAATCAGTTCCTGGTGTCTGTGTGTGTGTATACATGTTGAGCAAATTGCCAAGCATTAGTCTGCTAATTGATCCCCTGACAAGGACCCTGGGGGGTTGGGGGCAGCCAACAACTGCAAGAGTGCTGGTGGGCGTGCACACTTGTGTCGGGCTGCATGTGGCTCTAAGAAAGGAGCTTTGTACTCGGGGGCCCCCTCGCTCTCCTTCCCTCTCTGGAAAAACTGAGGTGGGGTGGGCAGTGTGTGTTAGTGTGTGTGTGTATTAGGGGACTGACATTTTCCGAAATACTGCCCCCCCCCCCTTATTGTGTGTGTATGTGTCTTTTCTCTCAAACGCACACACAAGCCAATAAATAACCAGTGAATTGAGTGTGCCATAAAAAGCGCTGGCTCGGCCGGTGTTGGTGACAGGACCGTGCTGCCATTATGGGGGCTTAGCACATAAGAAAAGAGTCAGCCGGGCTCATGTGGTACTAGAGCCCGCACGGCACTGACAATCTGCTGTGAGAGGCGCACAGTTTTAAGAAAAAAAAAACACATCTGGGTGACAAGTCCAGTGGTTTTCCACACACACACACACACACACACACACACACACACACACACACACACACACACACACACACACACACACACACACACACACACACACACACACACACACACACACACACACACACACACACACACACACACACACACACGGCGTGGCATACCCGGGGGGCAGTGGCCTTTCCCAGGTGGTGGTTTTGGTGTTGTGGTCGACGTAGTAAACTCTGCCATGAGGCAGCACCCTCTGCTCCCAGCTAGAGAGAGAGAGAAAGAATAGGTAGAGAAAGAGAGGGGGAGGTTCAAAAAGATGAAAAATAAATGCAAATGTCTACCTTTTAAATTGAAAGCTTTCTACAACTGAGCATGACTCAAAATTGACATTTACTGTCCGAAAGGTTGTCATATTAGGCGGTGCAATGAAAGTGATGAAAGATCCCATGATCGGAATGAAAGATCCCCCACCTCAGCCAGCGTGCATGGGGGCTCAGGTGCATCACCGCCCGGTCCGTCGGGTGTATATGTGACAAGTCTGGTGTTTTGGTTCCGCCAAGGTCATTTTTCAGATTTTTATAAATGATAAAAGTGCAGATTGTAAGCTTTCAATTTAAATTTTGGAAATAGATATGTGTTTTTGAATATTGGCACACCTAAACTTGTCGTTTTCACACCGAGTAAACCCACTAAAAATAGGCGATTGACACCTTTCCCATTGCCAGAATAAATGCCTTTTTTTACTGGTTCGACATTGTCAACATGTTGGAAAAGGGGCCTGTCACGGTTCCAGCGTGATTAGGAATAAAACAGTGGGGGAGACAGCAACTTAAACAAACGACGACATAAAACTCTAAAACTTGAAAAAAAAAAGTATTTGAGCCGTTCATAAGAATCAGATCGTTCATGAAATGATACAGCACCACTACAGTAGAAGAAGCTTGGAGCACTGGTGCTCCATGCTACTCAATGCTGCCGATGCGGACCCACAGACAGATACAGTACAGTGGCGCACTGGTCCTACGGTGGCGGGGAGCAAGGACCAGCTTGGTCCGGTGCTGGAATGACTCGGAGCACGGTGGGGAGCATGGGGGTTCTCTGCCGTGGGCCCCACGGTGCGATCCCCACACTCACAACATTTAATGGTTCCACATGTGGAAAAAAGTCAATAACTTCTGATTTTGGATTCTAAATGGGATATGAAATGATGGAATGACACACATATACTCCTGTCTATTTAGGCACAAGCTTGTGGAATTTTAACGCGCGTCGCATCTCGCAGGTAAAGGGGCCAAAATTAACGGATCGACCCGGGTGTCCTGCTCCCGTCAGAGCTGATCGGAGCCGGAGCTGATTAAAAAAAAAAAAAAACCTGTCTATTGCAGGGTCATTTGTCATTTTCACTCTACTCAGAGGCAGGTAATGGTAGGAACAATAGCTGGTTAACTCCACCCCCAACCACTCCTCCATTAAACCACCTTGTCATTCTCAAATTTGCTCTCAAACAAACCCTCAGGTCTGACATGTTTAAACTGATTAATGTACACTGAAATAAACTTTAACTGCAAATGTAAGCACTATAAAATGTGGAAATGTATATCTTATATTTTAGGCTTTTAAGCCTCTAACACTAACCCTTTGAGCCTAATGTATTCAGCCAAATGTATATACAGTATGTATATATAAGTGTTTAAGCCAACAGACATAGTAGGCAAAGATTTTGCCTAATCCCAAATACCAGCACAATTGTGTTGTGATTAAAGACAGACACAGGATATTCATTCATTGTAATTATTATATTAAAAAAACTAAAAAACAAAACATTATATTTAAATATATAAAATGAAGTTTCTTCTAAACTCAACAAAAATATCTCTTGAAATAAAAAATTATCAGGGGGAAACAGCTTCAATAATTTAATAAATATAAATTAAACATGGCAATTAAAAATAACTAATGTCTATTGTATTTTTTTCTGTCTTTTTAAAAACAATTCCAAGACAGATCCAGTAGTGGCGGGGCCTGTCGCTTTAAGACATTGTATTGAGGCTAATGTAGGAGCTTTGTCTGCACATGGCTGGAGGAGGATGACTGTGACAGAAAGATCAATCTAGAGAGTCGCTACACTTGTTGTGTGTTATCATTACATTATTCTTAATGTTAGAATGTAGCTGTCTACTAAATCACTCCGTGTGGAAGTTCCCAACCACATGCCATTTAAACAGATTATACACTGCACGTGACATTTCATCAACTTTTTAACTTTTATCAACTTTTGTAGAGGGTGGTAGCTCAGGCGGTAGAGCTGGTGGTCTAGTGATCTAAAGGTTGGTGGTTCGATCCCAGGCTCCTGCTAGCATGCTGTAGTGTCCTTGAGCAAGACACTTAACCCCTAATTGCTCCTGATGGCTGCGAATAATTGTAAGTCGCTTTGGATAAAAGCGTCTGCTAAATGCAATGCAATGCAATTTTAAACTTATGGGACTAAAAACAAATGGACGGATCCGTTGCTCTGGAGCTGCAAGTTAACTCCATGTGTGAGGACACAAACACAGACTATGTTTTGGACTAACGTGGGGGTGAGTGAGTAAATTCTGTTAATCACTTTGTCAAATTGCTTATTACCAGACATGTGAGCAAGTCTTTCTTATCCAAGTGACAAGTAAGTTTCAAGTCATTTGGTCCAGGTCTCAAGTCAGTTTGTCTTGGGCAAGTAAAGTCAAGTCAAGTCACAGATTATGTCAAGACAAGTCGAGTCCTTAGTTAAGGTAAGTCAAGTATTGCGGTCTTACCTGCAGTCTTACCTAAAGACCAGATACTGCAGTCTTACCTGCAGTATCTGGTCTTTACGAAGAGAAAATACAAGGTATTAGTACCTGTCTAATAATGATAATATTGGGCACTCTAACCTGTTCAAAATGTATGACGATGAATTTAATTTGTATTATAATTATTCATATCTAATGAAATAAATGTCAAACAAAAACAAACAACTTTATAAAAGCTTATTTATTTCTTCTCAATCAAAAAACTGAAATACTGAAAGCCAGACTAAACATCAAACTTTGTTACATCCTCGCCCCCCGTCCATTTGCAGAATATCTCAAAAAGTTATGAACAGATTTGCACAAATTTGATTGAATGAAAATGATTGAATTAAATTTCTGAATCGCAAAGTGATGAGTCTTGGCACAGTCGTGACCGTCATGATGATCTGATCATACTGTGTGTGTGAAACCAGCGGGAGGGCAACAAGTGCGTCTTGTTGAAAAAAACGTCAGGTAGCGAGAAGCTTGACTGACTGACAGGGCAGTCATCTAATCATGACAATCCCCATTGTGCGCTCCCATACTGGGTAACATTACAGTGACACTTGTAATGTGAATATGTACAACGTTGAACATTTTAATATTTATATTTAATATTAGGGCTGTGTGATTTGACAATATACACGTTTCTATGTATAAGAATTTTTCACTTCTAATCAAATTAATAAATACAAATAAAAACACAAATAAGTTTTTGATAGATAAAAAATGTAAAAGATGATGAATAAAAAATGTATTTTTAATTTTTCCAGTGAACGCAGCATCCAAGTTTCCCATGAACGCAGTATGGCTTACGGCTTGGAGAGCCATGTCCAAACGCGAGTTTAAACAAGCATGGATGTATTTATAATGCCTAGTTGGACTTCTGCACTTATTTTGGTGAGTAACTTAAAAGTAAAGACTATGTAATGTAACTTCTATGTAAAACATAGAAGTACAGGATAAATAATTAATATTGTTTTGGTTTATTATACTTATTTAGAAATCAGGACACATCGGCAGCATAACTGATCCCGATGTTGTCAAAAAAGTCTTATAATGATCGATATTGTCGGGCTTTTATACAATTTCTATCACTATGTCACAAATCAGCGGCAGAACTGCTTTACGGCAATATGTGACAATTTGGAGTCACAATGCTCCACGTTATCTGCACATGGGAGCGAATGTTAACAAACATGGACGAGCTCACAGCACACAGAGCTTCACACGGAAGAAAAAAGTTGCAGGATGGCACCATTCATAGATTACTACAACATTTGGCCGTCTGCTACCGTGTCGCGTCAACATAAGGTGAGGGGGACCACCGATCCCAACCAAGGTACATTTTTGTTTGCCGATCATGTATTTGTTCAAGGTTTCAATAAACTAAAGTTAACACAAACACGTCATTCGAGTCACCATTTCTCAAGTCAAGTCACAAGTCTTTAACTTCCAAGTCAAGTCATTCATTTTCTGTCAAATAAAGTTGCAAGTCATCAAAACAGTGACTCGGGTTGACTCAAGTCCGAGTTGAAATGACTCTAATCACATTCTCTGCTTATTACTAATGCAGTACAAGTTGGATTTAGCGCTGTGACACTGTCGGCACAGGTTGCTGATGTAGGCTACTTTTTAATCCTAGCAGAACGACCGCCGCCCTGGTTTGTTTATGAGAGGGGTTTCAGCCTTGAAACTCTGGAACAATTGCCAGTAAAACTAAGGATAGAAATGTCCACAACCACAAATGTCCATGCCCACACAACGCATATGTAGTGATCCTAAAACTGTTGATTGTTATAGTGAGTGTGTTCTTCAACATTTAAACTTTCATAATTTGAAAAAAAGATACACACATTCAAAATAAATAAATGTTCCTGGTGAGTTGCGGGACGCGTTTCCCAACTTTAACCATTTGCTGTCGCATATTTACTTGTTTGTATATTTATTTGTATTCATTACCTCCTTTATTAATTTCAGGATTTATTTCATTGGCATATTTTTTTTTTCTGTGCTACGTCCACATACAGTGGGGCAAAAAAAGTATTTAGTCAGCCATCAATTGTGCAAGTTCTCCCACTTAAAAAGATGAGAGAGGCCTGTAATTTTCATCATAGGTTCACTTCGACTATGAGAGACAGAATGGGGGGAAAGAATCCAGGAAATCACATTGTGGGATTTTTAATGAATTAATTGGTAAATTCCTCGGTAAAATAAGTATTTGGTCACCTACAAACAAGCAAGATTTCTGGCTTTCACAGACCTGTAACTTTTTCTTTAAGAGGCTCCTCTGTCCTCCACTCGTTACCTGTATTAATGGCACCTGTTTGAACTTGTTGTCAGTATTAAAGACACCTGTCCACAACCTCAAACAGTCACACTCCAAACTCCACTATGGCCAAGACCAAAGAGCTGTCAAAGGCCAGACCTGCACCAGGCTGGGAAGACTGAATCTGCAATAGGTAAGCAGCTTGTTGTGAAGAAATCAACTGTGGGAGCAATTATTAGAAAATGGAAGACATACAAGACCACTGACAATCTCCCTTGATCTGGGGCTCCACACAAGATCTCACCCCGTGGGGTCAAAATGATCACAAGAACGGTGAGCAAACATCCCAGAACCACACGGGGGGACGTAGTGAATGACCTGCAGAGAGCTGGGACCAAAGTAACAAAGGCTACCATCAGTAACACACTACGCCGCCAGGGACTCAAATCCTGCAGTGCCAGACGTGTCCCCCTGCTTAAGCCAGTACATGTCCAGGCCCGTCTGAAGTTTGCTAGAGAGCATTTGGATGATCCAGAAGAGGTTTGGGAGAATGTCATATGGTCAGATGAAACCAAAATAGAACTTTTTGGTAAAAACTCAACTTCTCGTGTTTGGAGGAGAAAGAAAGCTGAGTTGCATCCAAAGAACACCATACCTACTGTGAAGCATGGGGGTGGAAACATCATGCTTTGGGGCTCTTTTTCTGCAAAGGGACCAGGACGACTGATCCGTGTAAAGGAAAGAATGAATGGGGCCATGTATCGTGAGATTTTGAGTGAAAGCCTCCTTCCATCAGCAAGGGCATTGAAGATGAAACGTGGCTGGGTCTTTCAGCATGACAATGATCCCAAACACACCGCCCGGGCAACGAAGGAGTGGCTTCGTAAGAAGCATTTCAAGGTCCTGGAGTGGCCTAGCCAGTCTCAACCCCATAGAAAATCTTTGGAGGGAGTTGAAAGTCTGTGTTGCCCAGAGACAGCCCCAAAACATCACTGCTCTAGAGGAGATCTGCATGGAGGAATGGGCCAAAATACCAGCAACAGTGTGTGAAAACCTTGTGAAGACTTACAGAAAACGTTTGACCTCTGTCATTGCAAACAAAGGGTATATAACAAAGTATTGAGATGAACTTTTGTTATTGACCAAATACTTATTTTCCACCATAATTTGCAAATAAATTCTTTGAAAATCAGACAATGGGATTTTCTGGATTTTTTTTTCTCATTTTGTCTCTCATAGTTGAGGTATACCTATGATGAAAGGTGCCATTAATACAGGTAACGAGTGGAGGACAGAGGAGCCTCTTAAAGAAAAAGTTACAGGTCTGTGAAAGCCAGAAATCTTGCTTGTTTGTAGGTGACCAAATACTTATTTTACCGAGGAATTTACCAATTAATTCATTAAAAATCCCACAATGTGATTTCCTGGATTCTTTCCCCCCATTCTGTCTCTCATAGTCGAAGTGAACCTATGATCAAAATTACAGGCCTCTCTCATCTTTTTAAGTGGGAGAACTTGCACAATTGGTGGCTGACTAAATACTTTTTTGCCCCACTGTACATCCTCTTTATGCCCGCAAGTCAATGAACTGTGTGAGCTGCTGCTCCGTCTGTCACTCTCCAGAATGTAGCTGCATGTGTGAATAGTGAAACTCACTAGCGGTGCTGGAAAAATTTTACCAGTAATTTACCAGGAACTATGTATGAAAGAGGCTCAAAACAGCTTTGAGCGGAGAGGGTGAGAGCAGCTCTCTCCCTTTGACCCCTCTCTGCTCCAGCAATCAGTTTCAGAACACAGCGAACTGCACGATTAACGATTGAATTTTCATTCTGCCCAAGCCTACTATGCATTGGGATATACTCCCATTCTGACACCTTTATTTTAGCCAGGGATTTGACCACCCCCCCCCCCCCCCGCCCGCCCACTCCCACCCCGGTGTTTTGCTCACCCAGCGGGGAGCGAGTCAGCGACGTGCTGCTCTGCAGCGGCAGCGTTAGCTGTCTGCTCACTGCCCGACGCTCCGGTGGGCCCAGGCTCCGCTGGGGGGGCCAGGCTCAGGGCTTCCTGTGCCAGGAGGGGACTGCTGCCGCAGCTGCTGGTGGTGTTGGCGTTGGGCGGGGGGAGGGACCTTGAGGAGGGGGAAGCGGGCGGCGGCGTGTGGCATAAGGGGGTATTCTCCACCCCGTTGGGTGGAAGCTCCGCTTTGCCTGGGGAAAAAGTGGAGGAAGGATAGGATAGGAGGATAGGAGTGGAGGAAGGATACATGGTGAGTTCCAGTCGCAGGGACGCAAGGTGAGTTCCAGTCGCAGGTACAACCATGTTTAACTTTTCATTTTTTCCATATATACTGGGGATGAGAAATGAAATTTCAACATATAATTTTCAATATAAAGTTCACAAATGTCAACTTTCGAATTTCAGCGTATAAATAAATATGTAATAAATAAATATGTCAAATTCTGATGTGGCAGTGGCAGAACAATTGGTCTCCGATATATTGTTATACTGTATATCGGAAGGTCCATGCTGACTACCACCGCGAGTTGTAACCCCGTGTTTTCCAGATATTAGGTGTTTTTCCTGCACCTGAGGAGCCTCCTGGGCTGCTGTGGGCACCTTTGGTGGAGCGGGGATGTCCTCCCGACCCGGGACTTAGCTCTTCGCTCAGCTCCCCATTGGTCAGGGACAACCCTCTGGAAGGCCCCGGGGAGCCACACTGGAAACCACCCGCTGAGTGCCTATTGCTCCTGCGCAGAGAGGATGGGTAGGATGGGAGGGGAAAAAAAGCGGTCGGGGGGGGGTGTAACATTATTATTAATAGTAGTAGTACAGAGAGCATTCCGACTGTTCTTGAGTCTAATCAAAACTCAAATCTTTAGTGATTACTTACACATGTATTATTCATCCAAATGTCAAGGCAATTTTAAGCCAATGTGAGAATGTTGCAACTAATGAAATGCATATTTTCCAGGTTTTCTATCAATTGGGTTGAGGAAAACTTTCCGATGATCCAATGACAATTAAATGCCATTTTACTATTATTACTCTATCATAGACTTATACTATGATAGGGACATAAAAATCAAAAGGAAGAAAAGACAATTCCTTCATGAATCACAATTATTTGTAGGACGTTCATTTCACATCTGGGACAGGCTTAACAGCGACCACAAATTCAGACCAGATGTGGAACAACACTGGACTAGGAAGAAGGTCTGGACCGGAGAAAATGGGGTCCTGTGGCCAAAGACCTCTCGCCCCAAAGAAAACCCACGGATCAACAAGTTGGCAAATGACACTACCAACATACTAACGTGCACTGGAGAGAGGGAGAAAGAAAGAGGGAGAGCGAGAGCTCTGACATGAGGTGTCAGGAGCAGCTTTGTCCCATGTGAGCTCCGGTTCTCAAAATATACTAATATTTTCCTAGAGCTAAATATAACACCGGTTTTCCTACAAGAAACCTTCATACAATGAAAACACAGCTCTTACCCCCAGTACTGTGGAAGGCTGTGGCCAGGCTTGGAGAACCATCAATAGAACAGTTACAATAAGAACACCCCCAACGTGTTTTTCTTCACATTTCCTGCCCTCTTCTGTTTTTGACTATTCTGGGGTGTTTTTATTTCCTCTTTCTTTCTTGAACATTTATTGCTTTTCTTTAGGCACCGAGATGGGAGATGTTGGAAGAGATTCCAGCTAATGGACTAATGGTTGTTTTTGGAACTCTCACACATGCACACGCACACAATGTTGATGGGGAAATGCCAATCTGGCCCAGGGAGCCCCAAACAACCGATCAGAGCTCTAAAACCCGCCCGGAGTCCAAGTTCAGTCCCGCATTTTAGTAAACTCTGAGACATTTACACCACCCGATTCTCTAATTTATTTTCATTATTGTGATTTTTTTTCCCCATCTGACAGTGGAGTGCCTTGTAAAAAAAAGAAAAAAAAAAAAAAAAAAAAAAAGTTTTAATGAAAAATAGTACGAACTTGGGGGTTTACACATGCCCGTTATTATACTACTGTTATGATTATTTGTATTGTGTCTTTCCTACAGTTTATATGGGGATTGCAAAGCTGACATTGCAATGGAAATTACACCCCCACCAAATAAATTCCCTCAGAAATGTCAGCGGGTTCTAGACCCTAGACTGTGTGCATGTGAAACATTTATCAATGATATAAAACACACTAGTCAAGCAGCATTATTGGCTGAGCTCCCTGCTCTCTCACACACACACACACACACACACACACACACACACACACACACACACACACACACACACACACACACACACACACACACACACACACACACACACACACACACACACACACACACACACACACACACACACACATTGAAGAAAGTGTTTGCCAGTGTGCAAAAAAAAAGTGTTGTGCCGTCTGTGCTGGCAGCTAAGATCCATTGTACAGCGCTCACCGCATCAGTCCATCAAATAAAACCCTGTGTGTTTATGTGTGTGTGTGTGTGTGTGTGTGCGCGCACGAATGTGTGGAAGCAGACTCCATTGTATCAGACAGACCTATAGGGACTTCAAATGGGAGGCTTGTCTGTGGCTGCATGGCCTTGCATCAAAACATTGCATCAGTGTGTGTGTGCTGTGGATTCCCAAGGATCTTGCCCGACTTTCACACACTGCTCGTGTGTCGGTGTGTGTGTACACAAGTGAGTGTGTACATGTGTGACCGTGCTCTCTAGAATGGTGAATTTTGATAACAATTCGATTTGTTAATATCAGAAATGTACTTCTTGATATCAAGAATTAAAATGGCATATTTGATGTCAAAGATTGAAATATTGATACCATGAATTACCTTTCTCATATCCACAATTTAAATTCTATCACCAATACCTATTTTTGAGATCAACAATTTCTGCATTGAAATCAATGGGAAGCAGTATCAATAATAACATTTTTGAGCTCAAGAATTTCTGTTTTTGATATCAACAATGTGTACTGTTATATATTAAAGCGGCCATTTACAACTACTTCAGAATTGCAATTACAGACCTGCCAATCTTGGGAAATACTTTGAGTACCACAATAGTGTAACAGGGTCTGTAACAGTCTCCCTGGAGTCTGAGTTACTGTAGCTAAATGACTCCATTAAATATTCACACCGTAGCCGTCTCATAATGATGCTAATTACATTGCATGCAATGATTACACAATATGTGGGTATGGTGGCACAGTGCACTGCTGCCTCACAGCAAGGTGGTCCTGGGTTCGATTCCCGCCTGGGGCACTGTTGTCACTGTGCTTCGGTGGCTTCTATTAGGGTCCTTTCAGTGTGGAGTTTGTATTTTCTCCCTGTGCTCACATGGGGTTTCTTCCATGCAACATCAATAAGGGCCCCAGCGAATGGACATTTGTAACTGGGCGTGTCGCTGTATACTGCCCACCGCTCCTGGCTGCCTCCTGGAGGAAGGACAAGCCAGGATGGGTCAAAAGCAGAGATTTCCTAACTATATACAGCATATAAATTAATCCCATTAGGATATACCCCTTAAAATGCATCATCTTGTAAAGTTACCCAAAATGTTTACCAACTGGAGATACACCGACTGCAATTTTCTTGCAGTCAGCCAGATTTGAGATTTTTCTGTCTGACCTGCCGATTCCAATTTTGGCCGATTCTGATTTTTGTGTTAACAAGCAATTGAACAGGTTAGGTACACCTGTTCAATTGCTTGTTAATACAAAGTGGCTGGTGAGTGTATAACTAACATGAAAATATCCAGTTCAAATTTCAAATGAAAGTATCTCACTTTTAAGTGCAAATATACATCTATATTATATTTATAGGGTACTTGCCATTCCAAAATTAATTGCAATCATTGCAAAACAAAAGTAATAATAATAAATGACAACTCTTCTCCCTCTTGTTCACAGGAACTCACCGTGGATTAAAAAAACTGAATCAAATGGAACGACTCGTTTTACTGAGTGACTTGTCCAGAACAGAGTCTCAAAAAAAGAGTCAAACTTTTCATCAGATCGGAGCTTGTGCACTAGGAACAACCAGAGCATACGCTCCGCTGTAGAGACAGTGATAGAAACGCAGTCTGCTAAATTTTGGAATATTGTCAGGCGATAAAATATTTATCCAATCTTTGATAATTCAATCTTGAGGTACCTCCAAACAGCCGTAATTCTCTTTTTTGAGCGTCAACTACGTTACATTACGCTCGTATCGGGTTTGAGTATCGGTGCATTTTTATAAATACATTTTTAAATGTATAATCCACGCTGGTGGATAATAAAGTACCGCTGCGCTCAGTGTGCTGAGTATCAGTGGATGTTGAGTGAGTGAGAGGAGAGGGAGGGGTTACAGAATCACAGGTCGCAGCATCTGGTCCAATCCCAGGATAACAGAATACCCAATAAATGTACGGGATGTTTTGTATTGATTGATGATTTCCATAATTAAATTAGTTATATGGCGTGTATATTATACTGTGTGTGTATGTGTGTGTGTATATATATATATATATATATATATATATATATATATATATTATTTATTTATTTTTGCCTAGTTTCAGCTGGCATTTTGTACCTGCGTATTTTGACCAAGAATTGCATGGTTGGTACACAAAATGCATGCAGGTTGGCAGGTCTGAAATTAGTTTGAAAAAATGAATAAATGCTCAACGGCTTGCAAGACACGCCTGTCGATGTGTTTGTGCAAGGGTATAGATGAGTGTGTGTATTTCCCCCAAAAACGCTTACAGTACATTTAAATGACCACCTGTTGTCTTGTCAGACTTGCTCTGTGAGTGTGTTTGTTTTACTATAGTTGTGAGGTCCGGTCTCCCAAGTGACCATTTTTTGGTTAGAGCTAGGGCCACATTACGTGATTTTCAAGGCCAATTTGGCAACGATTTAAGATCAGGCCGAGTCCGGGGTAGTCGAGCTGTAGAATTGTAGCTGTCATCGATATGTGTGTGTGAGTTGAAAGACACAAATCTGTCTCTATACCATCCCAGTCGAACAGGTCACGATTCAATCAAATATGTTTGATTTGATCGGGGCTAGTCTTTCCAAAATCATTTGGTGTGTGTGGTGTGTCAAAGCCTCAAATTACAACATCAATTTCCAACAGCCAATGTTATTGTGCGCCTGCACGATGGCGAAGCCAAAGAAAGCATCAAGTGGGCAAGTGTGGACTTCTGAAATGGAGGAGCAACTTGTGGAATTGTGGCAGACTCACAAGTGACTCATGAGTGTCTAATTAGTGTATAATGTCAGCTCTGCTAGTTTACTGCACAAACAACCACAGTAGCGAGCTGTATGGCATCCTTTTTTTTGGACATTCTCCCACAAGAATCTCATGGGAAAATACATTCTCGCGAGTGCTGGAGTACCACAAAACTTGTTCGTCTGTTCTGTCTTTAGATTTGTGCTCCTCAAAGACAGCTGTTATTATGTGTGTTCGTAAAAGAATTTGAAAATCTGAAAATGTGACCCACCACGGATTTTAGGTACATTTGGTACCTTTTGACTTTTATCGTAGCATTTGAAAGTGAAGAATCAGAGCTTCAAAACAAGGTGTCACTCAAGCAAATATTTTAAAGCTTTGACTTGCTAATGACGAGGGTGCGGCAAACTGTTTGAGATAATCACCCACAAAGTTTCCCCAGCACTTGGACACATTCAGCCAGCTCCCAGAATGCAAATGGTTTGGAGGACCAACAAAGCCATATGGCTACTTGCCGCATGGCCACTTGACACCCTGCTGAATGGGGCAATCTCTGCATTGTTCTTGTGTTTATAGGGAATTTGAACAGCGTCATCGACACACATCTTTATTTTCAAAAAAGGTTTAATTTAACAGTTACAATATACATTTTTTATAAAAGGTGGAATTATTTATTGAGTCTAAAAGTGCAGACAACACAACAAAATGTACAATCTGTCAATAATATTAATCTCTGTATATCAACCTTGGTGTGTCATTTAATATATAAACGTGCGTATGCCAAATAGCCAAAATCACCTAGGAATGTTAATACCCATATTTAATTTCTGCTGTAGCCTTTTCTCAACCCCTTTCACGTCACTGTCTCCACGATGAATAGCCAAAGTTTACATCACTTCTTTAGACCATGTACTAACCTGTTGAGCAAAGTCAAAACTCTAATGCATCTTGATGTGGTTGCTCGCAGGTTCAACACGACCACCCAAAGAAAGGTTGATGCACTCACAGGTGTTCTTGGAGTTGAGACCTCCCTCTCCGAGCATATTTCATTGTACTGTAGAGATTGCTTCTTGTAGAAATTTCTTCAACAGGCGTATCGTCCGTCTCCTCCAGTGGTTCTTGAAAATATTCAGTTTCATCATCACCTTCAGGTTGAAATCCGCTGTTTGAAAAGTTCTTCAAGTCCAGGATAACGGCGATATCAGATTCAACATCAATGTCATTCTCGGCATCTCTGTCAGAGAACTGACTATCATCGCGGAAAATGAAGTCCCCAGTACTTCTTACACTGACTAGGATCTATCGCACTGGTCAGATTAACGTCCGCGATATGATTTAGAGCCTCCGCCACGCGCTTCTAGTAATCCATAATGACACGGAGATGAACGTTTTCACAGACAAGTGAAACTGATGGCTTCTCGTCTTCTGTTTATTGAAGAGACGTCAGCTTTTCTTCTTCACGGCTTACGCCACCGACACAATAATGTATCCAGGTGTGTGTAAAACTAGTAAGATTTAAAGGTTGAACTCTTATCAAAACGGTTTCACCTTGTGACTTCACATTACATGGAATATGGACGGATGATCTTCACCTGGACGGTCGCTTTAAAGGAAACGATCGATCGATGTTCACACTGTTCACCATCTCGGTAAGTGCATTGTGTTTCCCCATGTAATCTAACGGGAATATTTAACTTGATGGTTTAAAATGTATCTACAATTTATAAATCAAACTTGTGTTTTGAAAACACATTAAGAGATTAAAAAAAAAAACAAAGGAACACAAATCTGGAAAAATCGAATTTTTTCATCATATTTGGTGGCTCGTGACGATTTTAGAAATGTGCAACATAGCGGGTTTCGCTGCGGTGGGTCACAAATGTCAGTCGTTAAATGCACGCTGCTCAATCTTTTCATTGTTGTTCAAGATTGAACAAAAAAAAACCCCCACGTAATGTGGACCCAGCTTTAGAAGTGCACCAGGAACATGGGTTCTCACCTTGCTACAAGAGTGTGTATGTGTGTGTGTGTGTGTTTGTGTGTACCTGCTGCGTGGAGTGGGAGTCTCTTCGCTCTGCGTCCTCCTCAGGTTGGGTCTGTCCGACTGCAGCAGTTCTGAAACAAACAAGGCGTCACACCTGAGTAATCTTGAATCTCAAATGCTGGTCTGATATAGTGCCAATTGATTATGTATCTGAATGGATTCAATCTGTATTATTAGAAATGTCCACAATATGTCACTTTCCCAAACTGACTTATGAACCTGTGCTACTTTAGCACAAAAGTATGCGTCCCTTTAAAATAAATGACTGAAGGAAAAACATGTGTTGAGTTGTTGTGTGGCTTTAGTAGGAGTAAATAGTAATAGTAAATGATTGCAGTAGTTGCTGTAAATCAACTTTGGCTGTTGGGAGGGGAGAGATCGAGATACTTAGGTGACATAACCCTTAAAACATTAATATTAGATTAGTGTTAAACGTGATGTGATTTGGTTATTTAAAGCAACACTATGTACTGTAACTTTTTTTAACCTTAAAAAAACAGCTTCAAAATAATTTTGATGGTACACTGACTATATATGGAGAATGGCACCTCTTTCATTTCCACCCACCCCCCCAAACCGCTGTTCTTGCACTATGTAACTTTTGTGTTGTGGTTCAAAACCACGGGAAAAGTGCATTACACTTTATGGCACTGCATCACTTGCTTGATGTTTGGCTCAGGGTTTCCATTAGCCGGTAATTACTATTTTTTGTCTGGTAAAATTTATTTTAAAAAACAATATTTTTTTAAATTTGCTGGTCAAATTGTACGGTAATAATGCTCATACAGAACGTAGCCACTCCATCTCCCCGATAGCCACATGCCGGCCCTCACTTTCATTGTGCCAAGGGTTTGTAACTCGCGCCTCCTGCCCCGGTAGACATTTGTGCTGACAGCAGGGGGCCCCGCCTCTCCCTGCGTGGAGAGAGGGCGCAGCGAGCACTCTGTCCACAGCTCCAGGAAGTGGCGGGGTCTGTGCAAGGGGCACTGTAGCCTAGGTTTACTTTATATTTGAGTTTGTAACTTATGCTGCATTTACACATGAACTCCAGACAATGTCTAGATAATCAGGTCCAGACATTGTCCGGAGAGGCCCTTTCACACATGTAGCATACAACCGGAGATTGTCCATGTCAGACGCGTTAACACTCGTTTACACACGGGTGCAGGAGGCAGGACGTGATGCAATGATGCATGACGTTGCAGATTTTTTTTGAGTGCACCAAAAAAGGCAGACAAGGCTACCGACCTATCGGTAATTGTGACTTTTTTTGCATTGATATTGGATGCCACGGTGAGAATTTTTTCCCAGCGGTTAATAAATTCAACACCGGTGTTAGCGGTAACACCGGACATTTTACAATGGGGGGGCTAATTACGGATGGAGGAAGACAGGTCCCGATCTAGACCTGATCTAAGGTCCCCTACACCGCATTCCAAATTATTATGCAAATGATATTTTTCTCTGATTTTCCTAAATAGTCGATACAAATGACAGTCAGTATAATTTTCAAGTCATCAACCGTTAGGGTATAATTCCAATGTTATTGAACAAACCTCCCAATGTATTTTTTTCACAAATAAACTCAAAATGCACTGTTCCAAATTATTATGCACAACAGAGTTTCAAAACATTTTATAGGTTGTAAAGAACTGAAAATGGTCATTTGTTGAATGTGCAGCATTAGGAGGTCATATTTACTGAAATCAAAAGCTATTTCAATCAAAAACATCTTAACAGGCCAGGTTACATGTTAACATAGGACCCTTCTTTGATTTCACCTTCACAATTCTTGCATCCATTGAACTTGTGAGTTTTTGGAGAGTTTCTGCTTGAATTTCTTTGCAGGATGTCAGAACAGCCTCCCAGAGCTGCTGTTTTGATGCCAACTGCCTCCCACCCTCATATATCTTTCACTTGAGGATGCTCCAAAGGTTCTCAATAGGGTTGAGGTCAGGGCAGGATGGGGGCCACACCATGAGTTTCTCTCCTTTTATGCCCATAGCAGCCAATGACACAGAGGTATTGTTTGCAGCACGAGATGGTGCATTGTCATGCATGAAGATGATTTTGCTATGGAAGGCACGGTTCTTCTTTTTGTACCATGGAAGAAAGTGGTCAGTCAGAAACTCTATATACTTTGCCAAGGTCATTTTCACACCTTCAGGTACCCTAAAGGGGCCCACCAGCTCTCTCCCCATGAACCCCAAACATGACTCTGCCACCTCCTTGCTGACGTTGCAGCCTTGTTGGGACATCCACCAATCATCCACTACTCCATCCATCTGGACCATCCAGGGTTGCACGGTACTCATCGGTAAACAAGACTGTTTGAAAATTAGTCTTCATGTATTTCTGGGCCCACTGCAACCGTTTCTGCTTGTGAGCATTGGTTAGGGGTGGCCGAATAATAGGTTTATGCACAACTGCAAGCCTCTGGAGGATCCTAAACCTTGAGATTCGCGGGACTCCAGAGGCACCAGCAGCATCAAATACCTGTTTGCTGCTTTGTAATGACATTTTAGCAGCTGCTCTCTTAATCCCATGAATTTGTCTGGCAGAAACCTTTCTCATTATGCCTTTATCCGCACAAACCATCTGTGCTCTGAATCAGCCACAAATCTCTTCACAGTACGGTGATCACGCTTAAGTTTTCGTGAAATATCTAATGTTTTCATACCTTGTCCAAGGCATTGCACTATTTGACGCTTTTCGGCAGCAGAGATCCTTTTTCTTTCCCAAAATTGCTTGAAAGCTGTGGCCTGCTTAATAATGTGGAACGTCCTTCTTAAGTAGTTTTCCTTTAATTGGGCTCACCTGGTCAACTAATTATCACAGGTGTCTGAGATTGATTTCAGTGATCCAAAGAGCCCTGAGACACAATACCATCCATGAGTTTCATTGAAAAACAAAACATTAAATGTTTGACACTTAAATCCAATTTGCATAATAATGTGGAACGCAGTGTATAGCCTTCTCTCCTCATCACCTTCCATGATAAACAGACTGTGCTGCAACTCTGCCAATTTCACTTTCCCTTGTGTCGCATCAAGTATTGATAACACCCTGAGCATTTTACAATTTAGATCTTTTTTAATTTGATGAACGTCAGCGCTGATAGTGGCCATGTTGATGACATCACCAGTCACATGGTAGAGACACCACCAACACGCGACACGCCCACTCACTTGCTGTGAATTCTCTGGACAATTACCTGCTCCGTTCCCGCATACTGCTCAATTGGACATTCCGCAGACTTGTACTAGGGTGCTGGCTGGTCAATGTCTAGTTTAACACCGGTCCAACTGATTCGGACATTTGCCCTCACACATACAGCTCCTATGGGTAATGTCCGGATAATTTCAGGGTTGCAGTGCAAGTGATAAAACAGGAATAGACTGTTATTGAAACATGACCGATAAGGTTCAAATTTTTACAGACACCGGACTGAGTTCTAGGACAGTGGTGTAAAAGTGCAAATGCACTCAGAAACTGTAGGGGCGCAAATACCGAAAGTTACATAAAAATGTTGCTTTATTGCTATTATTTAGACAAGACACAAATCGTCCAGTGCTTACACTGCTGTACTACCTGTATGTCAGGATCGTACAGCCCCTCCCCCGGCAACCAAAGTCCAATGAGGACTCGTCTTGATATACGACCCGTAAAGTGGCAGTAATTAAATAACAAGTGTGCCTCCAATATCTTGTAGTTTTTCGGCCTCGCCTGTATTTAAATCCCTGCATCGTTTGAATATTGAATACATACAAGACATGGCCGAAAATGGCATTGCATTTTTTTTCTTGTACAATTAAAAACATCTTTTCGTATTCACACATCTGTTTGCAGAGGAACAAAACAAAGCTGAAGAAAATTCTGAATCCAATTCCACACAGAAATCCAAAAATGGCCTGGACAATATTACTGGCACCTTTTTATAAGTTGGATTTAATTGGATTTCAAGCAGGTAATTCACCTTGAACTCACCTATGGTGAGTAACAGGTGCCTGAAATATAATAATCACTCATTCAACCAGTTTAAACTGAGCAAAGTACTCATTCTGCTGTTTAATGTCACTGCGTGTACCACACTAAACATGGAGAAAAGAAAAAAAAGCAGGAGATTATCTGAGGAGGTCAGACAGAAGATCGTAGCCAAGCATGGACAAACTCAAGACTACAAGTCCATCCCAATGACAACAATGTCTCTCCATTGAGACATTGATGTTCCAGTATCCACTATGCGCAATGTTAAAGAAGTTGGTACCCATGGTACTGTAGCCAACTTCCCTGGAAGAGGATGCAAGAGAAAAGTTGACCAAAGGCTGCAGCACAGGATTGTTCAATGGTGGAGAAAGGACCTCGGACGACTGCAAAACAGATGCACGCTGACCTTCGGACAAAAGGTACAACCGTTTCAACTCACACCATCCGTTGCAAACTCAATGAAAGGGGGTTCTATGGTAGGAGACCCAGGAGGACCCCACTGCTGTGAGAATGTAATGGTAAAATATTGAACTAACTGTATGCCTGCTTGTTACCCCATATCTGCTTCACTAACAACAAGAACATTTTGTACTGCAGGACAAGGTCACAAGGCAGTTTCAACTAAGGGGGAAGTTGCCTCTACTTGTCTGACTTATGTACCCCACCAGATGGTCTCGACAGGAAACCAGACTACGCCTGCTGCTATGTGATCTATACAATGTTCCCCTCCTAAGCAACGGTCCATGTGACGTAGTTGTTATAAACCCTCGAGCAAGTTGGTTCGAGGGAGATGCTCTTTGCTATTCTGTGTGACCTGTAAAGTTCTCCCCGCTGATTAATATTCTATTCAATAAACTTAGAACAAGTGTCAGTTGTTGTATTTTCTGTTTAACCTGAACTATCTCATCCCACATATCCACCACCACCTGTGGTGGTGGTTGAATTTTTCCATGACAAGAGAGACACAAGAAAGCCCAGCCGGAGTTTGCTAAAACACAACTGTACAAGCCAAAATCTTTCTGGGAGAATGTCCTGTGGAAAGATGTGATTGGACAAATTAGAGCTTTTTGGTAAATTACATCAAGTTTATGTTATTGTAAGCAAGACAAAATGCACTACTTACTGACTTGCACTGACTCTAACCCATGAGGATCTCTTTCCCTTTTACTGTCTAGCATACTGTCCTTAATAAAAAACTCCAGCTCTTCTAGCGCTACTATTTTCTAGAGAATGTTTCACTGGATATGACTGTTAGATACAGTGGTTGGATACTGTGACAAAATTAGCTTACTGTAAATCGCTTCGGACAAAAGCATCAGCTAAATTATGTAATGTAAATGATGACCGCACCCGCACAATTTTAATAGCCTATATTGGATGTTAATTGAATAAAAATAAAGTAACTGAATCACTCTTACTTAACCCCCCCCCCCAACTTCCCTTCAACCATTGAAAATATTTTTGTTTTTACTTGCAACCAAGGATTACCGCTGATAACCTCAGCCATTATTAATCAACCCGCAACACTACAGGCAAATGCCCTTTGGTGCGCGCGCACACACACACACACACACACACACACACACACACACACACACACACACACACACACACACACACACACACACACACACACACACACACACACCCCGTGCTGCGCGAATGCTAGCTCTCTAACATGAATTGCATTTTAGTTGATGAGTAGGTTTTAGATAATATACATGTTATTTGCTCTCAGGGTCTCTCTCCAGAAAGAAGACTACCTGATAAAATTGTTCAATTTCCTAAATTCCGACAATAAATTATTCTACGTCACAACAGAAAGCTGCTTACAAAGGCAAACCCTCCGGTAGCGAGGAATTAATTCTTATCCAACGTGGGCCAAAGAGAACATCTTTAGAAAAAAATAAAAAGATTTGCTCCACAGAACACATAATTCTGTGGGAAACACGGTGAACCGACCCCGACCCCCCCCCCCCCTTTTTTTTTTCTCCTCGGAGTGTCGATGTTGGGAACAATGTCTACTGTGGAATTAATAAAAGCTATACAGAGCTCTGGGGAGACGGAGAGAAAATCTGTGGTGAATTGTAGGCCCTCGTCTTTTTTCATGCTGTAAAGTGTTAATAATGAAACCCATACTGTATAGACGCAAAACCCATGAGGCAATGAAAGCATAGCTTGTGGTTTAATAGAGACCATTCATTCCTGTAAATATTGCGGAACCTTGTGCACTATTTGGGCTGAGGAGGTGTGTGTGTGCACACACGCATGTGTCCCATAGCATGCGGTCTTGGTTGGGTGTGAGGGAATGTGTGACTGCATGTTCCCTCCTAACCGTGTCTGAAACCGAATGTGCTATAGCATGCTGTTCATTATCACTCACTAACTCTTACTCATGAAGTAGAACAAGGTGTGTGTATGTGTGTGCTCGCACGGGACAGAAACACTCACACCTGGAGTACGACATCCTCAAACATACACCCCCACGGTCACTATGAAAGAGCTTCTTGTGAGCGGGCCCAGTGAATGCAGAAAAATAAACAGCGGTGTTGAGGAGAAACCATTGTGTCATCGGCTGCTTCCCTGAGTTCGTCACTGGGCGCGCGCACGCACGCGCACACACACACACACACACACACACACACACACACACACACACACACACACACACACACACACACACACACACACACACACACACACACACACACACACACACACACACACACACACACACACACCCCCTCATCTTTACATCCAACGAACAACTGCTCTGTTGTCTGCATTTGGCTAATTCTATTGTCAACCATCATTTGTCCCGCTAAGTGTTTTTTTTAATCATCAACATTTACTTTGGACTTTTGCTTTTTCATTTGAAAATGACTGAGCACTATCATAAAACTAATGTCTACAAACACATTAACACGAACAAAGTAATTGAATGCATAGTTTTAAGTGTATATACACATTACTTTGACTTTGTTAATTTGTACTTTTTATAAATCACAGATTTATTGATTTGTTCTCATGTAATTCCAACACTTCTCCTATTTTACAACCTGTTCCACTGACAAGTCAGTCGATTTAATAAGGATTGACCAGCTTGTTGTAATCATTATGTATCCTATTTAGCATTAATCTTCTTCTACTTTCTATTTTCTTGCGCAAACATGAGAACGTGACACAATCGGTTTGTCAACCAAAATACGAGGCACCGTTTTGGGCAAAATTGATTTGACACATGTGAGATTCAACAAGTACCTCATTCAGAAAACGAATTATCATTCTAATGACTTGTTCTTTGTTAATGCAATGAACAGCCTCCCAGATCTTTAACTTAACGGCACCACACTTGTACCTAAATACAACCATCTCATACCCAAACAATTTCTGAGGAAGCGCCTCTGCGAGTCTCAAGTGTTTATTTTATTTAAAAAAAATTTGAGCACTTTTTTTTATTGGAGAGAGCAGTGGAGAGAGACAGGAAATGGGGGGTAGAGAGAGGCACGCAGCAAATGACCGCAGGCTGGATTCGAACACTGCAGGCGTTTTACCTATATGGTACGCACGCTTATCCGGTTGAGCCACCCGTCTGTGAGTTATTTTTCAGCGCAAAGGATGTAAATAGGAACATTTATATACCAAATAAATGTTTTGGGGTTTTGTTTTCAATTGGCACTACATTCAATTGCTGTTGTGATTGTTTGTGTCTCTGTGTTTAAACATGCAAGTCTAGTGTGAGTTTATAGACACAATCAATTAGTTAGGATTATTTTAGTCATGAGTCAACAGTAAAGAATTTCCCTCCAAATATAAAGCCTTCATCAGCTTTAAAAAAAAGTTGCTAACAAGTTCATTTGAGCATACAATTACAATTTTATGTAAAATACAATCAAATGTTGCATTTGGGATTCAAGTCATAAAACTGGTATTGGCGGGGGAATATTGCCCTGGCTGAACAAGTTGATGTATATACTAAGCCCGTGTTATCCGCAGAGCTCATTTTCTGTATCGACTCAAAGCTAGATGGTAAAAACACATTGGGGTTTTGGCGAGGAACTGCGTTGTGGAGAGGACTTCGGGCGTTGGCCAACAGAATGATGTCATCGCTAACACAAGTGTGCATTTATGCATTGGAGTTGCTGTGTGTCAAAATGTATCTAAAACTGTCATTGTTTTGTCGTGGTGTGGGTGTGTTAGTGAGCCTGCCTACACAAAGGGTTCATGTGTGCCTTCGGGTCTGAGCTGGTGTGTAACAACACCGGCTATTGGAATCGGATGCCCGTCCCATTAAAGGTGAAAATGGCGCGTTGGCATGGGAAAATATATATGAGCCATATTAAAACATGTCAAATATTAACTAAAGCCCTTAATTCAAACCATAGGGACAACAGCGCACCGTGGCTGGCTGAACACAGGTTTTTGCAATTGCTAGATCTAACTGGCTAAAACTAGCGCCAAGTGGTTCTTATCTGAGCCAAATCGACACGGCAGCTGCAATAACCCTCGTTCGACCTGTAGATGGTGCAGTCCCTCAGGGTTGATTTTAAAGCAGGGTAATCTTCAACCAGAAGAATCTCCAACTGTATTTTCCCAATTTATTTACACATAGAAGCCTGTTTGATGTCTCTCATTTAGAAACTCGCCACCAGAGGACACTTAAAAGTTTAAGACTATCAGTTATGTAAAAGTTGTACCTGAGCATCCCTATTTCCAATCTCATCTATTAGACTGTAAAATAAATAGATGATATGCGGCTCGCTTGATCCACCTTCAGTACGGCTGTGTGCTGCATCCATGTGAAGAGAGACAAGGAAAACAGTATCTAATGACAGAAGCAGAAAGGGATTGGGACACAAAAAAAACGAAAAAATACCAACCGAAAAAAAAACGTTCAGAGGCTTGCATTTCCCAAAAATTACCCAATCTATGGAGTGACTAAAGGCACAGCCTCACTGGCCAGAAAAAACACCCTCTTTCTTCATAAAAAACCCCACATATTTTGGCAAGGTTTCGCTCTCATACGGTTAACCGAGTTGTAATTATTCTCCGCATACGGTGTGTTGATTATATGCACACATGCACACCAATACAGGACCTCTGTGTTTGTCAGTGGCTGGTCTGTGTGTGTGTGCGCGCATGTACTTTCTGGTTGTGTGTTTGTGTCTAACTGGGACAAGGTGTGTTTGTCCACATCCGCACAGAGATGAGTTTTGTTTTTTTCCCTGTAGCTTCTGGTTTTCTCCACAAAGGTCGGTTTATGTGTGTGTGCCTGTGTCAGAAAACCTGCCAGGGGAAATGAGCTAAACCTTCAACCTCACAGAGGTGCATTTAGTGTGAGAACACAGAGGGCCTTAACAGCAGCAGCGGGAACACACACACACACACACACACACACACACACACACACACACACACACACACACACACACACACACACACACACACACACACACACACACACACACACACACACACTCTGACCCCCTCAAAACACACACACACACATTTTAAGATGTAAATCACTTGCTCATGTGTGTGCATGCAGAGGACTGAGCGCATAAGAAACGGGTGCGTTTCCACTTATAGGACACACACAAACACACCTCTCCCAGAAACAGAGCTCAAAGGGCAAACCTGAGACCGCCATTTGCTAACCTGTGACTTTACGTAAATTGCGCGCACGCGCACACACACACACACACACACACACACACACACACACACACACACACACACACACACACACACACACACACACACACACACACACACTAAAAGTGAAGTCCGAGTAAACACACACGGTTAGTGAAGACCCATGTTCCAAGTGCACTTTTAAACCAAAGAATAGTCAAATCGGAGAGCGTGGTCCTCACAAGTATAGCAAAACAAAGACACACATGTTAGTCGTTCATGCTGCCTTGAACTCCGTACCCCCTTCCCCCATTAGCCACCCACCCGAACACACACCCACACCTTTAACCATCTCTCCTCAGGTTTTGGATCATAGGGGGCGATTTTACTGCAGAGCTGCAAGGAATAAGTCCCAATTATGCAATTTTCAGAAAGGAAAATAAAAAATACACAAAAGCTCCCCGATGTCTGGGGTATTCTGTGTGTGTGTGTGTGTGTGTGTGTGTGTGTGTGTGTGTGTGTGTGTGTGTGTGTGAAAAGTATATATGTGTGCATGTGTGTGTATGAGCAAAAGAACATAGTAGTTCTGTTGAATGTACTACCTTCAGCCCTAGCGTCTCGTACACTGGTACTCCTCCCATAACAACCTACCTGTTTAACGACTGTTCGGACTTACGAACAGCTCTCGGATCAGTCTGTATTGTGTTCTGCGTACAATACCGCGGCTGTGCGTGGCGTCTCAGCGACAAGCATCTCATCACGCATCACCGTTCTCAGTCTCATTCCCGCAGTCTGTCACTATTCACTAACTAGCGTTTGCAATTGCCACACCCGCTTACCGTGAAATAACGCAGGTCCTCACTTAACGACCTGGTTCTAGGAATGGAACTCGGTCGTTAAGTGAGGAGTAACTGCACACACACACACACACACACACACACACACACACACACACACACACACACACACACACACACACACACACACACACACACACACACACACACACACACACACACACACACACACACACACACACACACACGGCTCAATGTGTGACAGAAATTCTGTTGGATTTTAAATCCCATTTTCCTTTTAAAGCAAAGAAATAAATAAAACATGTATCAAAAAAAATTACTTGTGTCTGAACGGGTATCAAAGTAAAAAGGCACCCAGTTCACTCACAAAGATACATTTATGCAGCATGTGTCACAGCTGATCTTGCCCCCCCACCCACGAGCACACACTCCACCTTTGACAAGCAGCCCCTGTGTCCATTCAGAAGAGAAACACTGTGGACTCTGTGCACCGTCTGTTTGCGCACAGAGAAGAGGTGCTCAGGTCAACAGGTTTAGGCTATACGCTGATCAAGAACCCCCCCCAGCTGCAAACAAAAGTACTGCCAAAGTCATATAGCAAGAGTAAACTGCATGGATTTGGTCAGATATTAAGTCTTGAGTGGGGCCTCGAAATCAAAAAGCCAAAAATCTGTATCTGAAAGAAGTAGTTAGCATAATATAACGCCGTAAGGATCTCTGCGAAGCGATCTGTATCGGACCACAGGACGACACACAAACTACTATGAACTATGCTTGTATGCTGGGCATATACTGTGTGTGTGTGTGTGTGTGTGTGTGTGTGTGTGTGTGTGTGTATATAAACATTTAAGTGAAAGGGAACGTGTGAGATAATAAGAAATAGTCCAATATGAATTTAACCCTTGACAGCTATCCAGGTTCTCACTGGAAACTGTGTGTCCCTATGTGAGAGTGCTTCTCTCCGTTCATCTCTTACCTGGCTGTGTATGTGTGTACATTTCATGCGTGTGTGTGTGTGTGTGTGTGTGTGTGTGTGTGTGTGTGTGTGTGTGTGTGTGTGTGTGTGTGCGTGCGTGCGTGCGTGGCCAACAGGCGGGACTCACTGTCTGTTGCCGCAGTGCCATTGGGCAGGGAGCCCAGATCAACAACCAGGCCGTCCAGACACACATTGAGCTCTCCTCCTGCCACAACCGAGCCTTTGTTCTCCGTCTGCAGCACCAGACTCAGCTGCACATTCTCCACTGGGGAGAGAGAGAGAGGGGGGGGGGGGGTTAAGAGAGTGGAAGAGAAACAGTGAGAGATAGAGAAACAGAGGGAGATAGAAAGAGAGAGGGATGGAGGGAGCAAGAGTGAGGGTTGGGGAAGAGAGAAACAGGGAGTGAGAGAATGAGAGAGTGTGAGAGAAAAAGAGAAAAAGAGCGGGGGGGGGGGGGGGGGCGGGCATAAAATAGTAAAAATGGGGAGCACCAGAGAGAGAAAATTTGAGTGGCAGAGGTTGCAAGACGGGGAAAGAGAACGAATGAGAGCATGAAAAAGAAAGTACAAAAAACCCACAGAAAGTGGAAGGAATGGAGAGAAATAGAGACAATTTAAGTTCAGTTCAGTTGGTGGTGGCACTGCATCCTTACTTCTTATTGTCACATGTTAAACTGAAAAGAAAAACACGAGTGCTCTGTATTCCTAGATAGATAGATACATGGATAGACAGAAAGATAGATAGATAAGGTAGTATAGCATCTTGAGGAAAGGAAAAAAATAGACAGATAGAAAGGTAGATAGAAACACAAGCACAAGCGGTTGTACAAAATAGACAAACTATTTTATACAAAAAAATTATGACGGACAGACAAACAAAACCCTCCTAATACTGTAATCATGAGTTTAAATTTTCAAGAGCTTCAGTGGCAAGATCTGGGCGCAAAACGGCTAACGTTGCCCAGCAGTCATGTGGATCCCCATAAGAGAGAAGAGAAGTCAATTAAAAGTTGATTGGGAATCATTTACAACACGGCTGCATTATATTAAAAATTTTTTAATAAACTTAAAACTATTGCAGAAAACAATGGTATTGTAATAACCCTATAACTAATACAAATAAAAAAATGTGTTTTATTTGATAAAACCAGAACTATTATAGCAACCATTTTGTACTGCCATAAGATCCCTAAAACTTTAAACGTGCAGTTTATTACACGGTTGGTTATGCGAGCAGACATGTCACTTTTTTGCACTTTTTAGGAGTGAGATGTCCCATGTAAGTGAGTGATATCTTTTTACCCAACACTTTATTTAACTTTTATGGTCTTGCAGGGAAATAATCCAGAAAGTAAGGGTTAAAATAGTGGTCCCTGGACATGCTGTATTATGTATGATCCAAGTTGTCTTTTTTCCCCCCTAACTGAACCGCTTGTACTGTTGTTGGAGCCAGATTTCCAAAATATGCCAGGACATATATTTACAATATACTTCATCTTTGGAGTGAAACAGTTGCACGTCAGCCTATAACTAACCGACACAGATTTGTACTGTTTAAAGCAATTTCTGAAGTGGGCATTCCCACGGTGAGAGAATTGGTCATCAGGACACTCAAATCTTCAGACCATTCCTGTCTCAGTGCAAATCAATTAAAAAAATGAACACCCCCCCCCAACCCCCCTTGATGGCAGTATTTAAACTGGTAAGATAAGATTTAATCTTGGTAAGATTGTTAATGTGTTGTCACATAATATATAGCTCACCTATTTTATTTTATTTTATATTTTTTATTTTTTCCTAGGACATATTGTGTGCTATCACCGGGTGCGTTGCATTACATTTCACTGCATATATGTATGGAAGTATGTATATGTATGCGACAAATAAAAAATCTTGAATCTTGAATCTTGAATCACCAGACACACTGTGGCCTTGTTTCAGATCTATTTAAATGACAAAAATATTGCCATATTGCCATTTTATATTTTCTATTTGTATTATAATTACCTTGTTATTATTACTGCCTATTTAGATGCAAGCTGCTGTGTGAATTTCGCTTCGTGGATCAATAAAGTACCCATTATTTTCTATTGTTTAATTAGTTGAATAATGTTTATATTTACAGAAAACAATATTTATATTCAAATCCCTGATCCAATCCAAAATCCCAGTCCCTGATTTAAACATAAAGTAATATTTTAATGTAATTCAATATTCCCTCAATCATTAACATCATTTCAGATATCCAAACCTTCGATTAGCCATGACTCCTTTTGATACCTTTATGTGAACCACCACGTCCTAACCCGCATTTCGCAGCACTGTACTGTTGGCAGTGAGTGAAAAACATTGGAAACATTCTTATTTTTTAGTCCAAAATTAAATTATAGCAGATTTATGCCCCTGAAGTTGTTTTCTATCGCTCAACGTATTTTCAAAACTGAGTTTGATTTCCAAACATAGATATAGATAAATATTAAAAAGTCAAGGCTACATGCTCCATCAGCATTAGTTTAGTTACTCACTCATCAAGTTGTTTAACACACAGCAATCTTACGGTTTCCTTTAATACAAACATGTAGATCAAGATCATCCTTCGATATTCCGAGTGATCAGTGTCAGAATGTGAAGCAGTTCTGATAAAATAAGATTATTAAGTGTATCAACTCGTGAATGAAACACTGCGTCTTCTTCGTGTGATAAAAACATGTTGTGCTGACGCCAGAGATGCTGGCTCAGAGGACACAAAAAAGAAGAGCTGTCGTCACTTCCGTAACCAATGTTTTAAATAAAGGACAACAAATAACAACCAGAAGCAACAAATTTCACTTCTCCGTGAAATGTAATTTCCGTGTTATTATGGATTATGAGAATAGGATGGCAGGTGCTCTCAATAATATCGCAGAAATCGCAGAATATTGCCACTCCCAGGAAACAGCAATTCCCAGAGTTCAAATGACTGGGAGGACCTCACCAGTTGCATTCTGGGAATTGTTGTCCCCTGGTGATATGTTTTATTTAAAGCACTATTTGTGTTTCTAAATGTGTGTTCTGTGCTGCAAAAGTCTGGAAACGCTTCCAAAACTTTAAAGGCTGATTTCCCAGAACTTTGGTTTCCAACCTAAATTTTTGATAAGTCATAGCTTCCAAAATATATCGAAATGTCCCTTAAGTGACCCTTAGGTGTGTGTTGTGTTTGAAAGAAAAACCCTTACTCCTGTTGCTTTATCTTTGGCATAATATCACGCTTCTTATTAAAATATGACGTTCTTTCTTTGTATGTGTGTGTGTGTTAGAGAAGCCTCACTCTTGCCATCGTGTGTCCGCAGTGTGTCCAGCAGGTCTATGGTGGCACTGCCCAGTAGCTCCTTCCTCAGGGTGTGGCAGCTCCACAGCTTCAGGTCCAGGTGGCTCTGAGGCGTCACGTTGCTGTGCCACACACATAGACACAGGTTCAACGTACAAGACTCCATAGATCAAAACGTTATCAAATCAGATTAACACAAAAAATAAAATTAAACATTTTCATAACCTCCATAATATGAAGTTTAATACAGCGGTGTATGCATGTTTACTGAAAATATTTGGTGTTGTTTTATAGGCTCATTGCACATTCAACTCTCTGCTTCACTGTTGGACATCATCTTTTATTTTTGTGGTCTTTTAAATTTTTATCCTTTTTTTTATTGTTTTTCTGTTATCTTAGCTATATCTTGTTTATCATTAGGTTTAGGGTATATTGGTAGATTTTCTTTATAAATGAACGTTAAGTGTTCGTTTTCTTTTTTACTATTTTATTTTATTGCATTATTATTATTATTATGCCTGCTATATTGGGGATTAATAAAGTATATAATAGCAGAGCACAACATTCCTCTCTACACATTACCATTTTGTAAATCACAATGAAGCTCTTTAGATTTTGCATAGGTGAATGAGCAGAAGTACATTTTCCAGATTCAAAAGAATCAATTGCCGACAAACAGCGACCATGATAGCTTCTGGTTAAAGTCAGTACATGAACTTATATCACACATACAATCAGAATGTTGAAGGAAAACTATTTGGGAGCGTGTTTGTTATGCTGTTATGTTTTTGTTGTGTTACTTATTGGTTCTACAAAGTGCTCTTCATCGACATACAAATACAATACGGAGACATATACACAAAGTGATTTATCACCACACCTCAGGCGATAATGAACTACACTGTGTGTCTATGGTCAGTCGTTATGGTGTGTTTTTCCTTCCTTTATCCCGAGTGTCCCCAAGATACTCGGGATAAAGGTGTTTGTTGTGTTGTACACATGTGGACGTGGTCCTCACAGGGTAAGGTCCTCATTCCACTGGAGCTCCAGGTGGCCGCTGCGCTTGCCCGTCTTCTTGGTTTCACTGGTCAGGCCGTCAGCCGTCACCTCCACAAAGGAGCTCAGCCTGGAGTGACGGCTGGGCAGCTTGGGTGACTGGGGCTTGGCCGAGACCACTGGGACGGAATCGGAATCAAACACACACACACACACACACACACACACACACACACACACACACACACACACACACACACACACACACACACACACACACACACACACACTTAGGTAAAAGCAATACAATCTTGGGCAACCTTTGGTAGGATTGTCTAAACTCTGACACATTTCTTGCATTTCTTTGTGCTGAAATCAAAATACTTCCTCTAAAATATGTTATCCGCCCTAAACGTATATTAATATTTGCACAGTTACCAATGTAAATGCCACTGCGTGTTTTATTTATACTGCTATGGCAATACAACCATTTCCTTGTTAGACACAAGACAATATATGGGTTGAGGGGAGTTACATAAAGTAAAAAAATATATATGAAAATAGAGGTGTGCCTTAAAGAAATCTTTCTTAACCAAAGTAGAGAAAGGGTAAAACATCATGAATGAATGTCTAATCTATTGTGTACCCTTTAAAAACAGTTGTACAGTGTCACAGCCAAGGCTAATGCGGTTCACTTGAGGGCCTTTATCTTGACAGTATTCCATAATGGAGGCCATATTGTAACAGTGCAGGGGCAAAGGCAACAGGTAGGTGTAATATCGCCCCCTGGCTGAGGTGAGGCAAACATCCAAGGTTGAGTTTTAATGTTTTCCGTGAATATTTGGACTCGACTACAAACACAAACAGCTCAGTAACAATGAAGGACAGAGGTCATTAAGAAACGTACTCATCTGACTAGGATTGGACTAGGATAGATCTACACAACCACTGTCAAAAAAGAGGGAGGGGGTTGAGAATTTACAGTACAGCGGTGTGAATCATGTTGTGGTCTTGTGTTGGAGGGGAAAAAAAAAGGTGCTTTGTTACAACCTGAAAGCGAACATCCTGCTACATTGAAACCAAAGCAAGCCTCGCAGTTCAGTGTCTCACCTAAAAATAAACTTTGATAAATATTGATTATCTTCTGCAAATTTTTAACTCTCAAAACTATAAACTGCGACGATGATCTTTGAACTCATGAAAGTCTGGTTGAGCGGAACAAACAATAAGTCCCTCTGCATTTCTGGTACAGTGTAGAAGAAACAGACTATGAGAAGACTTGAGTTGTGTATTTTTAGTTTTGGTTTTGCTGGTTGCTGTTTTTTAAGTCTCCGTATGTCCTGGATGGACAAAGTCTGCCAGAAGATGCGGCGGTGAGTGCTGGAGCTGCAGCAAGACATGAACCCTAACCCTGTTGAACTCTCTCTTCAAAGTTCTTTTCAACTTTCCCTCACGGTACTTGTCGACTATCGGTCTCGTGCCAGTATTTAGCCTTAGATGGAGTTTACCACCCGCTTTGGGCTGCATTCCCAAGCAACCCGACTCCGGGAAGACCGCGCCCCGGCGCGACGAGGGCCGTTACCGGCCTCACAACGTCCGCGGGGTGAGCCTCGATCAGAAGGACTCAGGCCCCCACGCCGACACCGGGAAAACGATCTTCCGTACGCCACATTTCCCGCGCCCGGCTGGGCGGGCGGGGATTCGGCGCTGGGCTCTTCCCCCTTCGCTCGCCGCTACTGAGGGAATCCTGGTTAGTTTCTTTTCCTCCGCTTACTGATATGCTTAAGTTAAGCGGGTTGTCTCGTCTGATCTGAGGTCGTATTCGGATAAAAGAACCTCCCACAAGAGCGTTTGAAAGTCAACACTTTAATTAATATAATGGAGGGGTAAACCGGCAGAGACCTCTGCCGTGGCCAAATCCACAGTGCATCTTCTCCATACATCTCCAAACTGTATGCTATTTCAAGCAGGTACTACGGACAGTCAATTTTACACTGCAAGCACTTGTGTATTTCCTAGACAAGTATCTTTCTGTGCGTGTCTTGAAGGTGTTGTAAAAGGCATACAGACACTTCTACACTGTACTGCCTCTCGCATCAAGGGATTAACACTCGACCAGAATGAATGAACTACAGTTTTCTTAAAACTCATTAGCTGGGTTTTGGAAGAGTCAGAGAGAGGCTAAGAGGATGTCCACCAGTGCAGGTTTACAGATTCAAAGCACTTACGGTAGAGGTATGCTTAAAAAGGAGTAATACGTTTTTGACCAAAAAGACGCGTTCAGAACAAGATAAGAACAAATTGACACAGTGATCTGGGTTCTTGCGGTGTTCTCTGCCCAAGACTCTGTCTCTTTGTCTTTTTCTCTTTCTGAGACCTCCCCTTGTTGCGATAGGTTCCTGTGCAGGTTTTACTGTGTTTTTATTATAGATCTATTGTTTTCATTTGTTTCTACTTGTATGATTCCAACATCTTAAACTAAGGGACGTTCCACCTTGGATCTGAACAGTGGATTGCGTAATGGAGAGAGTGATCTCCGGTCCACTGTGCGTCCCTGTGTCTCTGAAGAAAAAAAATAATGTGAGTTTATTTTATATGTATTTATTTTGAGGAGCACAGTACCCAGATGGTAGTTGAGGTAAATAAAAGCCCTGGTCACTATTTGAGGAAATATGGGTACTGTCAATAAATAACAGAGTTTGATTTCACTTTTTTTTTTTCATCTTAATGTAAAGCAAAGCCACTTCCACCACCTCTCACTGTCGAGTTTGTGCTTCTTTCACTGCAGAGTTCTTATTGAGTATCCTGCTGACAATGTTCTCCTGTGGTTCTAACGTCTTTTTAAGTGTATCTTCAACTTTAGAAGGTAAATGTTTGCCAGTGACGAAAGAACACATCAAAAATTGTTCCTTGATCTTCTACACTGCAAGTGCAGACAGTAAGGTCGTTATAAGGGTCAATGCAAAGGAATTGTTCGTGTTTTTGTGTTTTCTGTTGACCTAGCAAGCTCGCGCTAGCTTTCTAACGAAGCAGGTTAGGAGATAAAGCATATGCCGTTGCCACACTACACAACTTTCAAAGTCGTCAGATCGCTGTACAGTTCACGCTTAAAGTCTCAAGTGTTGTAGTCCTGTAATCGGGAATCTTGAAGTTGTTGTGGTTTCACAATACATGACTGATCGGCGAAAGACGGCGACACATTACAAGGTCTTTCACCAGGATTGATCCCCGACGAGTCTGTCTGGTCTCAAAACTACGTTTTGTCACGAAAATACTTGCGAGAAGCGACACCGGAAATGAAGGAATACCATACGCGGGACAGGGTTATTTCTTTTTTATTTTATTCTTGATAACTGTAAAAAACTGAATTAAAAGCAGAATTTAAATAAGAATGTATTAAAAACCTAGAGAAGAAAAGTTCCAATTCCAGTTTTGTAGTTATACAGACAGCTGTCCTTGGAGGTGCAAGCTTCCAAGGACCATCCCTCCATGTAGTGATATTGTATGAAGCTCTTCATTAAGAGCATCTCGATGGAGAGGGAAGGAATTAGACACTATTTACATTTATGGTTTGTTCTCTCTCCACGTATGAAAAAATAATTACTGAATCACTCAACCAATTGAATCAGTGTAAAAACTGGGTTCTCCTCTGCAACCCCTCGACAGAAAACAAGGTAGTTTAGGGACATTCGACAAAACAAACTAAAAGAGACAACAGAAACTCAAGTTGCTTTACTTAGAAATGTATGATGCTTTGCACTCCTGACTTAAAAAGAAAATAAAAATAAATAAATGTGGTGCGATGTTCAGTACAAAAAACGGTAGTGGTCCATGTTCGGAGGAATATATATTTGGAAATTAACAGGGTTGTTACCTTTCAAGGTCAACTGAGACTTTTCAGTGGTCTGGGCACTGCCAGGTCTGGTCACGCTGGCAGCTGCCATGACATCACAGCTGTAAAAACATACAGACCAACACATGGTGCCGCAAATTAAATGACTGTCACAATAATATAACAAAGTCTTTATTATAAAAAATATGCTAACCAACATACAATTCATAAAATGATATAATATAGGGACTATTAAGGGATAATGAACTGTTTTTTTTTTTCCATGAAGGTCCATGAAGGAAGCACATGTTCCTTGAGCGTAGCTGGAGATGTACTCAACTAACTGGAGACAAATCAATGCATTGGAGGAAAAAAGTATTCATTCTCCTCCGTGGAGCCTTTCATGGGTTTCTGAACATTTACACATAAGTAAAATGCCTCTTAAACTAGCTGATGAAGAATCCACTGGCCCTGGTCAAACACACATGTACAACATCCTTTCCATTTGTACCAGTGTGACGTTACATCCCAACACACACACACACACACACACCTGAGCCTTAAACAGTGCAATATATTTCAATAACACTGTAATAAGTTACTAAGTTTACTGAATAATCAGTTATTAGCTGTGTGCATACTGTTGTATAAATATTATTCATCATGCACTGAAATATTCATTTCGATAACCAGTCAATACTTTACTGTCTTACTGCCATATATCCCATCTCATGGCCGTTTTTTGTAATGTATCTTTATGTGGTGCAAATAACAACATTTTGTTTATTCTGTATATATTGTATTTTTTTAGACTGTTAAGCATTATTTTACAGATGTTTTGGTTAAACTACCAAAACGAAAGGCAAAGGCATCCGACCACAATCTCTTTTACGCAATCTCACAAGATCTGAATCACGATCAGAATCTGTTGATTCGGGAAATCAATCATAATCAGGGAATATGTCTTGGGATTGTTTGGCTTGTTGTTGTAGGGCACACAAAATGGATACACAATCTACAGAACATACAAAATGTGTTCTATGCACAGGATATATTAAATTAATAGGCTATGGCAGTGGCAGTATAGTTGTTTGGATTGGCCGTGGGAATAAATATAAATGGGATATTTATATACAGTACAGGATGTATATACATATGCATGAATAAATATGTACACAGTATGAATAAATATGTATTCTGTCTGTATGAATATTAATACGGACATGTGTAACAATGGGTGAGTAGGTCTGATAGTAGTAGGTCTAGTAGTTATTACAATATCTAATGTCTAGATTATTGCAATGTTATTACAACAAGCTGCATAGAATGTAGCTTCTCACACATCGGTGGCCGTATTCTTCATAGCCTACGAGATGCGGATGCCTGGTTTAGCGTCTCGTTATCTCCATATTTAAATCCCACTGACACCAACACAAACACGGTTGACGAGCAAGACATTTAAACGCTCTGCGCTAAACAGCTGGAGCTAGCTGTTAGCCTGCTAGCTCCGGGAAGTGGGGGGGGGGGGGGGGGGGGGGGCTCTGACAAAAGGACACAATGATAAAACCCTGTTTTTAATCACCACGAAGGGTGGGGAGGTGTAAAGAACACAACGACAACCGCGGGACCCCTTCACGAACACCCAACATCTACTGACACCGGTGATTAAGGCTCGTCGGCAGTTTTTATCGTACCTTTTCTCCGGCTGTATTCCGCGGCTGTCGCTAGTTAACTTTCATTTCCGCCTCAGTGACTATACCACGTGACGCGCGATAAATGGGCCGCAAAGCATTGTGGGCTGAGAACGCCCGATAAATGGTAAACAAGAGGCTGGAATGAATGTTTTGAAATGGGAACTAAAGACCAAAAGGTTTTGAAAAAGGTTTAATTTATATTGGTTTAATATATATCGCAATTTTCTATTTCATTCACATGTATATTTTAAATAATTTTTATTGCTTTTTTATTCCCATTCCTATTGCCTATTATTTTGATCTGAGCTGCTGCAACCCCAACATTTCCCTCTATCTATCTATCTATCTATCTATCTATCTATCTATCTATCTATCTATCTATCTATCTATCTATCTATCTATCTATCTATCTATCTATCTATCTATCTATCTATCTATCTATCTAAAAAGGTAATTCTGCACACTGCAAATAAAATTTTTCAAGAAATTACGTCATGTTACATTTATCAGACGCTTTTTTTCCCAAGTGACCGTGGAGGTGTGTTCTGGGGCAGGGCCAGGGAATGAGGAAGAGGAGGCAGGCAGAGGGGAAACAGCGCTGGTTGGCGTGTATTTAATTTCAGTTTTTAAACAAAAGGTGGCTCATGGGCGAAAATGATCAATCAATGGCTCGCAGGCCAATATGAATATAGTCCGTAGTTCAGCGCTTAAGTGTGGTCCCGCCGTGACGTGTCCGGTGGCTTGCGTATCGGGCTCATCTCGCCTAGTCCAACATGTCCCGCAAGCACGCCGATCCTCACTGTGGGGACAACAAAACATTCATTATTTCCTGGGTTTGGGATCGGACGAATCAGCGGAGTCCCTCGGGTGATTCCACATCCCCCACCATCGCACTTAGGCCAGGCGCTCAAACACCTTTTCGAGTTTGGTCGGTCAAGGGGCTGGATCGTTCCGCAAATTCGGGCACAAACCTCTGATAGAATCCGGCCAGCCCCAAAATATAGTTTTACCTCCTTCTTAGTCTTGGGTCTCAGCGTGTTCGAGACCGCGGCGGTCTTATCCACCTGGGGTCAGAGCAGGCCGCCCCCCAAGTGGTACCCCAGATACCATACCTCCCTCCGCCCAACTGCGTAATTCTTTGGGTTGGCGGTGAGCCCCACTCGCCTCAGGAACGGCAGCACTGCGTCCACATGCTGCAGATGCTGCTCTCACGTATCGCTATGAATAATCCCATCAACTAAGTATACAGCAGCAAATTCTGCATGCGGACACAGGACACGAGTCTCTGAAAGGTCGCAGGGGCACCAAACAACCCGAACGGAAGCACTTGGAACTGGTAAAGGCCTTGCATAGTAGAGAAGGCAAATTTTTCCTTGGACTGCTGGGACAAGGGAATCTGCCGGTAGCCCTTGGTTAAATCCAGGGTCGTAAAAAAACGAGCCGTACATAGCCGGTCGAGAAGCTCGTCGAAGCGGAACATCGGGTAGGCATCCAACTTTGACACCGTGTTCCCTTTCGGGTAATCTATGCACAACCGCATTGGGCTTACCCACTAGCACAATGGGGCTGGCCCATTCGCTTGCGGATCCTCTATTACCCCCATGTCCAGGATGGCCTCTAATTCTGCCTGCACTATTTTTCGATTGTTTTCAGGCAGGCGATACGGCCAGGAGAGCACCTCCACATCTCCACATCTCCACATGGTGGAGTATGAGGAGCGTACGACCGGGCAGGGGAGAGAACACGTTGGCAAAGTGCTACTGCAGCGCCGCAACGTCCGCGCTCTTCATAATCCACCTCCCCCACATGTCGCGTGACCACGAAGGGCCCTTGCCACTTTGCCACTAATTTTGAGCTGGATGTTGGGAGCAGTACTAACACCTTGTCTCCCAACCAACCCCCCCTGTCATACAGGCGGCGCTGACGTTCCTGGGCCTGGACGAGTTCTCCCTTGCTTCCTGCCCTAACGCGTGTAGCTATGATCTCAGGTCCAGGACGTACTGGACCTAATTTTTAATGGTGCTGGGACCTTCCTGCCATTTTTCCTTAATCAGGTAGAGCACCCCATGAGGTCCCCTGCCAAACAGTAGCTCAAAGGGGGAAAACCTTGTGGAGGACTGGGGAACAGCCAATAACAGGAGGTTCAGTCCAATGTGTCCCAATTTTGTCTGTCATGGTGAACGAACTTCCGGATCATGTTTTTCAACGTTTTGTTGAAGTACTCAACCAGGCCATCCGTCTGCGGGGCGCTCTGGGAATAGCCGTTGGATTTACAAGCTGACACTCGGGACAGGCACCACAGTGCTGCCGCACGTCCACCCAGATGGCCACCCAATCGAAACAGGTCATTATCCACTTGAGTGTTTTCTCGTGTAGGAAGACTAAATCCTGACAGCTTTTAGGGAATAACAATTGGGTAACCTCTTCTCCTGACTGAGTGTCACAGTTCACCCTATATAATCCCTAATCATTGTGAAATCCGGGTGAATGAGCGCAGCATCCGGACGCACCAACACGCCATCAATTTTTTCTACCTGCTCAAAGGCCCCGGGAAGCGTATCATCCCACGATTGCTCCAGAGGAAAATCCTCCATGAGATGGACTGGGGATTCCGGGGAAGTTCCCACCTGGGGCACCCCCTCCCCATCTCTGGCAACCTGGCGCTGTGTGCCACGCAACAGTGGCATATGCCTACAGACTGTGAGCGCACCCCCCTGCTTCTTTCATTCAGACATCGACCCAAAATCTATCCAAAATCAGGGGGTGCGACAGGCGGGAATTAACCGCAGCCTTTTCCATATGCTTTTTCCCTTATAGTGAATTTCGAGCCGCACTATCGGATATGTGTGAATATCCCCATGCACACAACAAATATCCACCCAAGATACCTCTACCAAAGCCCTGGGTCGAACCAGGTGATGCTGAATCATCGTCTGCAGATAGCCTGAATCCAGCAAAGCCTGATGTCTACCCCCTTGTAACCTTAACGGCACACGGTAGGCCCCTTCCTGACTGGGGGAGGGACCGGCCAGCATGCCTGCCCAGGCGTCTGCCCAGGTTCGGGTGGTCCCAGAGCCACCCAGGAAGAATTGGGGGGTGGAGCGGGGTAGGAGGTGGTCTCCCGCCGGTGGTCATCCCTCCTCTGACAGGGGAAGGGGCGGGTGGTGGGCCCCTACTGGGGCCCCGGACACGAGGAGGATTGTGAAGGCTGCTAGGTCCGTGGCACAGGTACCGGCCGGTCCCGTGACGACTCCCACGCCAGATCCAGGCCCGGGCCCTTCGGCGGTCCCCGGTGGTCAGCTTCCCATTGCTCCCTTGGTGGGCCCCCTCTCCGGTCTTGTGTGGTAGCCAGTGGTGTAGGCGTAGGCCTTTGGGTGGTCCTCCGTGAGGCCTATGGCGGCTCGGAGGGAGGCTGGTTGGTGGCAACGCACCCAGCTAGCAACGCAGGCTGGGAAATTCTTGATGCGCTGTTCAGTGGCCACTGCCTCGACGATCTGGTGTGGGGAGAACTCCTCCACTTGTAGCCACCGCTGGGCCGTGTCCATGAGATGCTGGGCGTGCAGGAACGGTCGGCCCGGGGTGTCGTAGGGGAGTGACCGGAGGCGCAGGCGGTGGCCCTCAGGTGTTCTTCTCACTGCGGGGACAACAAAATATTTCCTGGGTTTGGGATCGGATGGATCAGTGGAGTCCTTCTATTGATTCACCCGTATTTCGCTAGAGTGACTTACAGAAAGAACATTTTGTCAAATCAACAGTATATCACAGTCACAGCCAGATATCCCTTCTCTAGCACTATGAGCAGAGTTACAGAATATTTTTTTCCCAGTGAAGGGGGATAGAGATCCTTATGAGATAGACAGGTCCGGGTGTCATCTGAGGATATGGGTCTTCAATTTGCAACAAAATATCACAACTAAAAATAATAACTAATAACTGTACATGAAAAGGATGAGAAGCACAAGAAGATCCAAAAAGGATCAAACAAATACCCTTAAACTGCAAGCCATTTTATTCACCGCAAGAGTTCTCCTTGTTTATCCTGGTCAGTGTTTACATTCCACCTCAGGCCTGTGTTAGTGAGGCGTTACACCTGGCTGACCAGATAACAAACATAGAGAAAAAACACCCAGACTCTCCGCTCATTGTTCTTGGGGACTTTAACGGAGCTAACCTCAGCCACAAACAACCAAAATATAGACAGCACATTAAATGTAAAACCAGAGATCAAAATACATTGGACCACTGCTGCACAGTATTAAAGGATGCATATTGCGCTGTCCCCCGAGCAGCTTTGGGACTCTCTGATCACTGTCTGGTTCATCTTCTCCTGACTTACAGGCAGAAATAAAGATCTGGAAAGCCTGTGGTCAACACTGTGAAGAATGGACCAACGAGTCAAAGCTTGAGTTACAGGCCAGCTTTGACTGAACTGATTGGAGTGTTTTTGAGGCTTCTGTTACAGATCTGGACGAACTCACTGACACTGTGACATCGTACATCAGTTTTTGTGAGGACGTGTGTGTGCCGACTAAAACCTTCTGCACATACAACAACAATAAACCCTGGTTTACTGCACATCTCAGGCAGCTTCATCAGGGAGGAGGCCTACAGAAGTGGAGACAGGATCCTGTACAACCAGGCCAGAAACATACTGACAAAAGAGATCAGAGTGGCAAAGAAGTGCTACACTGAGAAGCTGAAAAACCGGTTCTCAGCCAACAACCATGCGTCAGTGTGAAGAGGTCTGCAGGAACTCACCAACTACTGGAAACCATCTCCTAACACTGTAGAGAATCTTCAACTGGCCGACGACCTGAATGGGTTTTACTGCAGGTTTAAAAAGCCCACCTTCACACCCCTCACCCGCTCCTTCAACATCACACACTAACTGTATCTGCTCCCCCTGCCTGCTCCTCACCTACACTCAGAATCTGTGAGGAGGATGTGAGTCAGCTCTTCCAGAGACAGAAGATCAGGAAGGCTCCAGGCCCAGACAGCGTGTCTCCCTCCTGCCCGAAAGTCTGTGCTGACCAGCTGGCCCCCATATTCACCCAGATCTTCAACAGATTACTGGAGCTGTGTGAAGTCCCCTCGTGCTTCAAACGCTCAACAATCATCCCAGTCCCCAAGAAACCCTCCATCTCTGGATTAAATGACTATAGGCCCGTCGCCCTGATGTCTGTGGTCATGAAATCCTTTGAGAGACTGGTGTTGGCCCACCTGAAGGACATCACAGGCCCCCTGCTGGACCCCCTGCAGTTTGCCTACCGGGCAAATGGAAGGTGGATGATGCAGTTAACATGGGACTGCACTACATCCTGCAACACTTAGACTCCCAAGGAACATACACAAGGGCCCTGTTTGGGGATTTCAGCTGGGCATTCAATACTCTGAAATCCTCCGCTTCAAACTCACCCAACTCACTGTGCCAGCCCCCACCTGCCAGTGGAACACTAATTTCCTGACAGACACGAGGCAGCAGGTGAGGCTGGGGAACACCACATCCAGCACCCAGACCATCAGTACTGGCGCCCCCAAGGAATGTGTGCTCTCCCCTCTGCTCTACTCCCTCTACACCAACGACTGCACCTCAGGAAACCCGTTAGACTCCTGAAGTTTTCAGACTACCTTTCTGGTGATGCCCAACAGCGTAAACACTTTGCAGAGTGAGCGCCCTGCAAATCCTCTGCAGCCCACCTCCACAGGCTCGTAGCGAGTTTGCCAGCCTTGTCTTCTGCATTCTTCCACAAGCTCCTGGTACTTGGCCCGCTTCCTTTCATTGGCCTCTTCCATGCATTCTTCCGAGAGCACTGTGAGCTCTGGCATGATCAGTTGCTTGGTGGAATCTTAAACAATGATCATGTCTGGGCGAAGCCGTGTAGATGTTATCCTGGCTGGGAACTTAAGTTGTTTTCTGAGGTCCACTTCCAGGTGCCAGTCTGTAGCAGTGGTGAGGAGGCCAGACTTTGCCCTTGGTTGAGTGTGGGGCTTCTCTCCCGCTCTGAGGAATGTGATGGTTCTTGCCCTGTGGGGGCCCTTACTGGTGTTGATGGCTGTGTACACACTCTCAGTGACTGCCTTAAGCACCTGGTCGTGGTGCCAGAGGTAGCACAGTCATTAAAAGGTCCAGCAGAGAACGTACTTCCTGCGCCAGCTCTGGAAGTTCAACATGCCTCAGGAGCTGCTGATCCAGTTCTACACTGCAATCATCCAGTCTGTCTACTGCACTTCAATCACTGTCTGGGTTGGTTCGGCCACCAATCAGGACAGGACTACAACGGACTTTCAGGACTGCCGAGAAAATGATTGATGCCAACCTGCCCTCCTTTCAGGACTTGTACATGTCCAGAGTCAGGAAACGTGCAGGAAACATCACTGCAGACCCATCACACCCTGGATACAACCTGTTCCAACTCCTCCCCTCTGGTAGGCGCTACAGAACACGGTATGCCAAAACAACCAGACACAAGAACAGCTTCTTACCACAGGCTGAACACTTAAACCAGGCACACAGTGTCAGAGACAATCCCTGTGCAATAAACCTGTAACACTGAACACTCACTGTACATACAAATTTGTGTGTATGTGTATGTGACGAATAAACCTCTTGAATCTTGAATCTTGAATTATAAATCATATATTTGGGAGGCTAAACAGTTTTTATCATAATGTCATTGTCAGTACAAACCTAAACACGTTGTGTTTATACTGTGCATGGTATACATGCATATAATGTCATATCCACGTACCTCATGTATATAAAGTAACCTGTTAATTATTCCATATTTATTCCAGTGTCTTTGCACTCTACACCATTGCACTATTTCCTTCCTACACAATTTCATTACTGTCGTTTTTATAAGTGTGTTATATATATATATATATATATATATATATATATATATATATATATATATATATATATATATATATATATATATATATATATATATTTTATATACATCTACATCTTTATATAGTAGTGTAACAATATATCTATTTCCGACCTAAATTCATGTTATCACATAAACATATATGCACACACATAATGAAGAACACAGCCTCATATAGCCTCAGTCACATACCTCTTCGGTTGTGTTCGCCCTTGGATTCCTGCCATAAAGTGTGCCTTATCTTGAGCACCTACACATCTGTGAGGTCGAACTGACCATATATTCTCTGACTCCCTTAAAAATAAATTGTTCATCTTAGGGAGCTGCTCGAGAGCACATCTCTGATCCGACCCTTGTACAAGTAAAAATTAGCGTCTGTCTGCCTCTTTTTTAAAAACCACCGACTGACAAACTGCAGATTAAAACGACGCTTTAATTTCTGTTACAGTATTTAAATGTTTATGTTTAGCTTGTTGTCCTTGTTTCAGCTGTATGTCTCAGTCTAATTATTCTTATGAATGTGAACATACTTGGTGAATCAAGCGATTGGCGATTCTGATTCAGATTCAGATTCAGATTCTGAGTTCAAGTTCTCAACCTTCAATGCATCTCTTTATTAATTCTTTAATCGTCAAGAACTGTTACAATTACTGTGGATGACCTATAAGAGGACAAGAGCACTTTTTTTTGTTAGACAGTACCGCCACCGATCCCCCTCTTTGGAGAGCCATTTTACCATGTTTGGGTACAACTAATCACTACTCCAAGAGTGGTAGAATCACCAGGGGTGAGACAAATAAACATAGGACCAAACAACGACATATACATGGAAAAACATAAACATATGTATCGGAAAATATGTATCGGAAAAAACAGAGTTAGTTTGGGCACGTGGCCTCTTCCTGTCATAGTTATGGCAGTAAATAAGGGAGGAAAGGAGAGGGATGACACCAGGATGTTGTTGGGATGTGATCAAAGCAGGTACTGGTGGTGTGTGTGCGCCTGTGATAAGACCGCCTGTCTGTGTGTGTGTGTGTGTGTGTGTGTGTGTGTGTGTGTGTGTGTGTGTGTGTGTGTGTGTGTGTGTGTGTGTGTGTGTGTGTGTGTGTGTGTGTGTGTGTGTGTGTGTGTGTGTGTGTGTGTGTGTGTGTGTGTATGTGTGTGAGATGTGTGTGCATGTGATGTGTCCACCAGTGAGTGTACAGGACCTGTCACAATCGGTTCTGGTGTATAAGGTCAGTATTATATCGTAGCGCCTCCAAGCAGTGGAAAAGGCCCTGAAGCCACTCCTGAGTCCTGCAGCAGTAGGGACACCCCATGGCCACAGGAAAAAGCCAGAAGCCCGCGGAGCAACCCCCATGCCTAAATGTAAAAAAAATATATAATTTCATAGTATTTCTCTCTCTTTAAAACCTTAAAAAATGCATAATCACTGATAGATAGGAACTTATGGTAGGGCGTACTATGTTAAAGCCAGACCACGACTGACGTGCACCTGTACATTTTTGACCTTGCGGTGATAATCAAAATGGATGGTTGGCTAGCATCAGGCACACTGAAAAGTAAAGAAGCCATTGGTACATCATCCACAAGTGAAATACCGGAGGGACATCGGACAGGCGGGATAGTCCTGCCTGTCAAACAAACAAAAAAAGGTTCGGAGAAAGTATAGCGCTGAATATTTTTTTATATTTATCTTTTTTTGGACATGCATGAAAGATGAACCATTACTGCTGTGCGTGGTGTGTTCCGAGATTTTATCATTCAAAGCTCTGAAGCCATGTAAACTGCGCCGTCACCTGGAGACAAAACACCAACATTATTGTCCAAGCCGGTTGAATTTTTCAATAATAAACTCAAGGGGTATCAGGGCAAGAAGAAAGCATTGAAACGTCATGTATGGGCATGATCTGTCCGACAGAGCTATGCGATTTCTGATGCCTTTCCTGGCGACGTATCTCTTGAGACTGGCTTTGGCATTGACTGTGGCATTGAAGGAATAAACTGAATTTTGAGCCAGATCTTTGCCTAAGACTGTCGTCCCTTAAGCCAGACATCAAGCATTTGGTGTCTGCCATGCAACATCAGCCTTCTCATGAGGTGAGTTAATATTTATGTGCTCCTGTTATTGTAAGTTTTATCAGTGCTGGTGTGAGTCATGAGTTTTAACCAACCTCTTTTTTTGTTTTACCACTACTGCACTGTGTGTTTGAGAATGCATATGATTGCTAAAATATACGTCCTCTGAGAATACACTGTTTGGCTCCTGTATTACTTCTGGTCTAATGTGGGCTGCGAACACTTTTGAGATTTTCAAGTGGGCCGCGAGTCCGAAAAAGGTTGGGAACCACTGCCCTACCTTTAACGTAGAGTCTGTAATTTTGACCAATCCCTTAGCTTTTCTCAAACTATGTTCATGTGTTCATTTTATATCTTTCTGACTTATGGTTCTTGAAAATACATTTTTTTAAGGTTTTTCCAAAAATTCAAAATGGCGGGTCGGCCTTCAAATTTCACGATATCACCACGGCACTTGGTAGACATGTTTGTAACCATCATGTTTCTGGCTGCCCAGGCAAATTTCAAGTGGATTTATTACTGTGTCATGATTGTTGTTGTCACTCGTCCCGTAAAATTGTATTTTACGGGACGAGGACCTCTATTTGACAATTAAATCTTGTCGCCCATTTTGAATCAGTACGGTATTTGAATCTGAACTATCTAAAATAAAAATATGAAATAAAAAATATTTTAATGTACAATTTAACCTGACAAATATTTTACTTTGACTTAAATGTCAATGTTGCCAATGTTTGCCAAGTTGTAGAATTTTCTATGTGGATCTGTTGAGATTAACCTGGCTCTGCTACCAAGAACGAGAAAAGTGGATTCTATTAATGGAGTTATTCTATAGAACAATACAAGGAACTTAAACACACTTCCAACAGCGCATTATCTAAGTTCTGACATACATTTCATGAGAAATGGCATTTATACAGAAAAATAACACTCAGGTGGGTCCATACAGAAAAATAACACTCAGGTGGGTCCATATCTGGACCCACCTGAGTGTTATTTTTCTGTATAAATGCCATTGCCATTGAGCACAAAGCGCCTCCTTGTGCAGAATGCAATGAAAACTTAGGATTCTATTTTCATGTTCACAAAGAAGCGCTACAAATCCTTTGTTTTTCCCTGAGATACAGGGAGCACCATCAGTACACACAGAAATAAGTTTATCCATAGCTAGATTTTTTTCTTTAGCGAACTCCATGAAAGACTTGAATAAATCTTTCCCTTTTGTTGACCCTTTCATTGGCAAAGCAGCTAAACTTTCCTCACGCAGTGTGTCACCTGCCGCCTACCTCGCAGTGGCTAACGTCTGTTGACTCATCTAAAGCAAGGGCAAAGTATGTCCCAGCGTTTATCTCCTTAATTTGTGTTTCCTCGACTTGATTTGCCATCATGATGGTACGATCGTGAACCGTTTTTGCTGACAGAGGCATTTATTTTATTTGTTTGATTATCCTGTCTTTATTTGGGATGTCATCAAACAGTTCATTGGCCACATGAGGCATGAATATTTTGGCATACTGGCCATCTGTGAATGGCTTCCCATTCCTCACTTTTTCCAAAGCACCAGCAAAGCTAGCCGAATTCCTGTCACCTTGCTTGGTCCATACACGGAGTTGCTGCTGACTGGCTTTCACTCTCTGCTGTAGCTCTTGGCATGCCGTTTTCCTGCTGTCCTCGGCTAGATATTTCAATGCAAATGAAGCATGGTGTGTATCGAAGTGCCGCTTTACATTTCACCGTTTCATCAATGTAATTTTATCATTGCATGTTAGACATTAGGCAAGGCAAATTCCTCTGTCCGCTCGGCCTGGAACGTAGGGTAATCCTCATCTTTTTTTCCATCTTTTTTTTCTTTTCCGTCTTAAGGGTTTGATGCAGAAAAACTAGCTGGCTATCTGATGAAAAGGAGAGAAGTTTATTTCTTGACCTTACGACCCATGATGTACTGCATTATCCAATGAAAATTGGATAGTTTTGGTGTCGACAGATTGAAATTGATCAGAATATTTTGTATTTTGAATTTTATTTTCAAAATTGTAATTTCTCTTACTTGTTTTTCTTTAAAATGACACAGAATGATTATTTATTACTTGTTAATCATGATGAAATTTTTTTAGCTCAAAATTATCTGCGGGCCATATACCATCATCGAAAGAGCCATAATTGGCTCGCTAGCCATTGGTTCCTGACCCCTGTCTTAGACTATATGATGACCTATACGGAATTAGAAGTTTTTTTAATTAAGAAGCATAATTAGAGAAAATACATTTAAAAATAAATTGCAACCAGTGAAAATATCTTCTGGATTTAGGTGTTAACCAATTTGGCAACTCATTTAGCGAGGACACCTCAGATCGAATCTACAGAGAGTATTGTAGACTACTTTGAAAGGACGAAGATTTGTTTCTGAGGTATTCTGATAGATAATATCTGCATAATCTAGTATTGGTATTATCAACTGTGCGATTATTCTTTGCATGACCTGTAGGGTGAAACAGTTGATAGTGCAATATAACATTCTCAGGCTGCAATTTATTTTCTTTATCAATGAGTCAATATGGGGCGTAAAATAAAGTTGAAAATCAAGCCAGAGACCCAAATATTTAAATTCCTAAACTTTCTCGAGTGGTGTCCCATCTGAGAAGTTAATTGACCAGTTTTTGGTTAAATGCAAAAAAAAAAAAATGTGGTGCCATACAACATACTATAGGACTTCTTCTTATCCATCATAAGAAAAAGAAAGAAAAACAAAGAAAAGAAAAAAAAAAAAAGCATTTTGAGCGGCATCAAAATCAGCCTGTAATGTAGACTGAATTTGCGAGATGTTAGTCCTAGAATAAATCAGTGTCATCTGCATATAGTTGGATATGACAATCAAAACAGATTTGTGGGAGATCATGACTAAAAATGGAAAAAAGCATTGGCCCTAAAGATGAACCTTGAGGTATACATTTTTCCAGGATCATAAAATCTGATTGACTGCCCCGATAAGAGGCACACATATGTGGTGAAGATATGAGTTGAACCAAAATTGGAGAGACAAATAGCAGAGAGTTTTTCAAGGAGGAAGTGGTGATCAACCATATCAACAGCTTTAGTAGGATCTGTAAGATTTGCGCCTGTAAGCGTATTGTTGTCCAATGAAAAGGATACATCATTGGTAAATTTAGGAAAGCAGTAGTTGTAGAGAAGTTAGGTCAACACCCGATTGGAATGGAGATAAGATGTGGAAATCGTTAACATATTGAGATAGTTGATTAAAAAATGACTTTGACTGTTAATAATGGATACAGATCTATAGATGTTAAGATGAGAGGATCACCACTTTTATGCAATGGGGTAACTCTGGCACATTTTCAAATTAATGGATGGTCACATGTAGATAGAGATCAATTGAATAAGTCAGACAGAGGATATGCCAGAACATGAGAAGCAAGTTTGATTAACTTAATCTCCAAACCATCTGGGCAAATAACCCGCTGAATATCAGTTTGACAAATTCTTCTAAAGGAGAAGGAGCTGCCAAATTTAGAGTTATTCAAAGAAATCAGAGTAGGGAAAATCTGAAAAATGTGAGCAGCAGGAAGAGGAAAAATGCTGGCTAAAGGCATTGGCAATTATAGAAGGATCATTAACAACTTCATTATTATCTCTAATAAAAGGAGTAGGGCTTTTGGTGGATTTATTAATTATGCTATTGATTCTGTTCCAAAATTGTTTGGGGTTATTAAAATCATTAGCTAAACAGTCTTTATAATAATTAGATTTAGCGTTTCTACTTTTGGTTGTACATGTATTCCTTACAGAATCCTTTGTCAGTCTGTATTTTCCCAAAGCTTTATCTCTCTGTTTAAAGAGACATATAAGATCACCATTAATCCAAGGTAAATGGCTACCTTTAACCTTGATCGTTGACCAAGTGGCATTGTTATATATAATTTGAATAAACTTTGTGAAAAGGAAATTCCATGCATCATCAACAAAGGGTAAGCTGAAAAGCTGAAACCTGTCCCAGTTTATGGCAGTTAGGTTTTGAATAAAAAGTTCAGTATTGATATTTTTGCATCGTTTAACCTTGATGCATCATGGTGGAAGACGAGGTGCTTTAATCTTCCAAACACAGAAAATAATGGAGTGGTCACCGAAACAGTCAGATAATACCCCAGATATAATTCCATCAGGATGAGTGACAAGAATCCAATCTCACAAGGACTTAGACCTGTAATCAACTTTGGTTGGTTCACTGATGAGTTGGGCTAAGTTTCTGCTGCCGAATAGGTTTCAATCATTGCGAGATTAACGATCAGGCCAATTGCTGTTAAAGTCACCGAGAATAATAATTTCATTTGGACGATCTAAAGAGTTAATGGTAGACAAAATACACCTTGGAGACTGTGAGGGAGCATTTGGAGGTTTGTAAATATTTACTATAGTTAATTGTTTGTTTTCAGGAAAAATGAGTTAAACAAAAAAACATTCAAAATTCAGAGCATTCTCTTTTGGTAGAGTGTGCTCTGAAGCCAAATTTGAAGAGACAGGCATTTTGCATAACATTTTGATATTTTTTCATAATTATAATAACATGACAATGATATTTCAATAATGTTGGTAATCATAATCAAAACAATAATGATGATGAAATATTTCACTTTCTATTTTTATACTTTTTGTGTATAATATACATAAATAATTAAATACATATTAAGGCCCAATTCAATATTCTATATAACATCACCATTGTTTAAAAGTGCAGGACAACATATACAGATAGCCAGGTTATTTACTCCCAAAATCTTCCCTCTGTAGTTTCCTATATATGGCTCACTCTAGCTGCTAGTACATCTTAGTGTGTTGACCTGTCCCTTGCTCTACTCTGTACATCTTTCTGCCAGGCTCAGGAGAGACAGAGAGAGGTGGAGCAGGAGGACATCTGGAGGAGCCTTCCTGCCATCTGGCTCCTGAGAAGTAGCAGTGGGTCTGACACTGGCTAGTGGACCTCTAACGCTCCACGCCGCTGCCTCCCGCAACCACAGCCTGGCACTGTCTGCAAGATGATGTTAAACAAAAGATTTAACAAATCTGCAACATATGCAAAACAAAATTTTTAGTTTAGAGAGATCTTTTGAGAGGTCATTTGGGAGCTGGCAAAATGTTTGGGATGTTGAGCAAATGGAACCAGTTTGAGAAAACATTTAACACCAAAGAGAAAACACTGCTTATGGAGGGCTTTTGTAGAAGCAGACGCTGATGCATGCCCAGTAAAGTGGATTGGACTACATTTATGATAGCAAATGAAGCCATCCTACCTTGGACTATAAACAATAACACCCCTGTTGTACAAGCAGCTACTTCTCAGGACTACATCACTGTAAAGCACCAGGACAGCCTACAAGATGACCATCTCATGTTGCTCAGCAAGCCTACACAAGTCGCCACAAAAAATAAAAAGTGTCCCAAGTCACACCATATAGTGTTTCAGCACCAAGGACAGCGCACCCCTCTGTACCTGCATGTGGGAGACTCTACCCACAGATAAGGGTTCAGGGAGAGAGACACAGACTTTCAGGCAGTAAGATGCCGACACGGTGTGTTTTTATTATCACAGTGAAAAAAAAGGATCGCTGGCCAAAACATAAAACAGAATTCTATTTAGTGAGCCTCAGGATCCTTCTTACGATCTGGTCAGGCACTCGGCTCCTGCGCCATGCAATCTCATTCACTGCAAGACAAACAACACATATGAAAACTCTCCTAGCTGGGTCGGGCCAATCATTGCCAATGGGACTGATTAGACCCACCTGGTACAGCTGTGCCGACGCAGTGCAAAGCCAGCGCAGCCGATCAGAGGAAGTCGGTCACCACCATCTGTGCCCCCGGCCTATGGATCACCTTGAACTTAAAGGGCTGGAAAGCCAGGTACCAACGGGTGATCCGAGAATTGGTATCCTTCAGAGAAGGGTCCAGCTGCAGACCTCCCTCCTGAGGCCCCTTCTGTGAGCCAATGGGGTTTGGGAATGACCTCCGTCCTGAGGTCTGCATTTTGTGAGCCAATAGGATCCGAGCACAAGTTCCGGGTTCTGTGAGTCAATGGCGTTTGAGCATGGCTTCCGGGTTTTGTTGAACTTACTCAGTAAACTCTTACTGATTTCACATTATTAGTCCAACAAAATCTGTTTCTGAACAAATTTGAGGCGATAAATAATCTATACAGTTGAATCTTCGCTTATATTAGATACACAAGTCCTCATTTAAAAGTTTGTTCCGACTTTCATGGCCGTGCTTCCAGCTTGTGGGGGACATCTAAACAAAACAGCAAAGCCCCAAATGACTCCACAAGTGTAAGTTTAAGTCACTAATGCTACTTTATGTCATCAAATATTACATTCATATTTGTATTGCTTTGTTGTTGAAAATGCATTTATGGATCCGACTGCCAGCCTATTAGCTTACGACTTTCATTTACATTTACCAGATGCTTTTATCCAAAGCGACTTACACTTATTCAAACACTGATGGACGAAGCCATCAGGAGCAATTATGGGTTAAGTGTCTTGCTCAAGGACACTACAGTATGCAAGCAGGAGGAGCCTGGGATCAAACCCGCAACCTTGAGATTACTAGACGACCAGCTCTACCTCCTGAGCTACCATTCCCCACATTCCCCTATCATTCCCCACCCAATGCACCCAGTTTCCGCCCTAATGAATTTCTCATTATTAATCAATAATTCATACTTCAGTGTTTTATCATGGTGATCAGGTCAACAATCAAATTAAAATAATTATATTGTCATGAGTGCTGAGGATAAAAATGTAATAACTGTACTTTCCCACCAGAGGGAGCTACAAAACCTAAACCAGGCTCTCTAATCTCATTCTATGTTTTGTTTGAAAAGCTTCACTGTGTGAGGGAAATGCAGTGCATAGAATGGACATTGGCTGTTATCCAGCAATTTTGCAATAGCTATTATGGAATTACTGTCAATGACTCTATTTTTCAATCATTTTAAAGATTGATCAAGTTTTTTACGACTTAATGAAACAATGAAGTGATTTATTTTGGTCACCCTATTTTTCACAGATTTAAGTTGTATAACCTCATAAAAATGTCAATGTCAATTTTCTTACTAGTTTGGTGTAAAAAAAAACAACAACAATGAAATGACACCTCTGAGTCTGTGAGAAACAATCCAAATAATTTTAGCAAATTGTGTGATCCTCTGTATAGATCCACTGTATTTTGAAATTTTCTTTCTTTCTGTAGACATGAGGATTTGCAAGTACGACCAAGGCTGCATGTCAGACGGTCCATTGCCCTGGCTGTCATCTCACAATAATAAGGAAGGATAAATTGTACACACATTTGCATTCCCGTAATGGGGCAGCACCCCTGTCTGTGGTAACATTCAGCCACACTGTCTTCCCGTTCCAGTGTCAACGTCCAGCCACCATCTCATGTTGGGATCATGAGAACAAAAGGAAGTAGAAGAACAACTGTGTGGCAGACGAGGGGGCATTGTTAAGTCAGGGTCTGCGGCTTACAGTGCAGGCTTCGTCCCGCACCGTTGCAGCTGTTCGGCTTATCCCCAGTAGTTTGGAATGATTGAAAAGGCACTCATACATGTTAATATATTAATGATATGAACACATGGGTATTTGTTTTTGCGAATCAATAATTATTTAAATAACTAACATTGATTAATTTGAATAAATATTTAAATATTTGTAATATGTATTACAGTAGTCCTAATATATTTATAATTACATTTCTAATACAGTGGTACCTCGACTTACGACTGTAATTCGTCCTATAAGAACGGTCGTATGTTAAAACAGTTGTATGTCAAAGCAATTTTTCCCATATGAATTATGAAATCATGAAGGGTGAAAAAAAACAAAATACACAGCACAAAAATAGTAAATATGAAAAAAATATCGATAAGCCACGAACTACGTGCACACACGAAGTAGGTTGCCCGCTGACTGACTGCTGACTGACCGCTGACTGGCTGCTGACTGACTGCTGACTGGCCGCCGACGCGCCAACTGTAAATTTCCACGGTCGTATCTTGGAGCAGTCGGTCGCAAGTTGATACAAATTTTCGCGACTATCGCTACTTGTATCTTGGATTAGTCGTAAGTAGATGCAGCCATAAGTCGAGGTACCACTGTATATAGTTTTCATATAATCATATTTTGTTAACTATGACCTGGGAAAAGAAAATACAATACATCCTACGACCAGCTACGAGATGGCTCACAGAACTAGGGGCCTCAGGAGGGAGGCGACGCTCAAACCCTATTGGCTCACAGAACTGGGGCCAAAAGAGCGAACACGGGCCTCAAGAGGTAGGCCTGCAGCTGGACCGTTTTGATCCTTCATGCAGTGGAGCCACTGTAGTGGGGCATGCTCCGAACAGAGGGTGAATTGGTGCCCCAGGAAGTAGTAATGGAGGGTGCTGACTGTCCACTTAATGACCAGACACTCCTCCATAGTGCTGTACTTTGTTTTCTGCTCTGAGAGCTTCCGGCCGATGTACAGCACCGGTCGGTAGGCGCCCTCCACCAGCTGGGACAACACTGCCTCCAGCCCTCTCTCTGACGCTCAGTCTGCAAGCAGAATATGAGAGAAAAATAATATGTAAAGAGCACTGGCTTCCCACAGAGAGCTGATTTTCCCTTCTCCAACGCCTGCTGGTACTTTCTGTCCACTGGACCGGATCTGACGCAGCCTTTTGAGTTAAATCAGACAAAGGGCTGGTCAGCTCCAACCTCCTATAGTACCTGGCCAGCCCCAAGAACTGCTTCATCTCTTTTATTGTGTTGGGACTGTTTACGACTACGGCAGTTTTATCTGTCTGGTGCCGGACCAATCCTCCACCCAAGTGGTACCCCAGATACCATACCTCCCTCCATCCAACCACACACTTCTTCGGGTTGGCCGTGGAGCTTGCATACGTCAGAGACTCTTACACCACCCCCACATGCTGCATGTGCCGACCCCAACTGCCACTGTGGATGATAACATCGCCCCTATAGATGGCATCGTACGCCACATGGGGACACAGCATCACAGACGCTGAAAGGTGGCTGGGGGCACAAACAAACCCAATGGAAGTGTACTAAGTTGGTAGAACCCGTATGGAGTAGAGAGGCGGATTTTTCCTTTGACTCTGGAGACAAGGGCCATTAACCCTTTCTTAAATCAAGTGTCGAGAAAAATTGAGCCGTGCCAAACCGGTCAAGTCGGTAGACCAAGTAGGCATCGGGTATGCATCAAATTTTGACACCACGTTCACCTCTCAGTAGAACCAGGCCAACCCATCGGGCTTCCCTACCAGCACGATGGGGCTACACTAGTCACTTGTAGACTCCTCTGTCACCCCCATGTCCAGCATGGCCTATAATTCAGCCTGAACAATTTTATGATTGTGCTAGGGCACAAACGCACAAACACGTACACAAACACACAAGCACAAACATTTCCTTTACCCACCGGGTCATCTCCATGTGGTGGTGTATGAGCAACGTGTGGCCTGGCAGATGGAGAATACTTCTCATCTCTTGCTCTCTTCACTCCCAGGAACCACAACACAAACATCCTCCCTCACTCTCCGCCAATCACAGGTACTCTCTCAATGGTCATGCAAGGTCCCACCCATTCGTTGTCCAGCTTTGGGCAACTGCCCTTCTTCCTCTGGGGTTTATACACCCAGAGCAACTCCTTGACTTCCAAATGCCGTCCTCTGGCACTCACGTCGTAGTTTCTTTTCTGTCTTACCCCTGCACTCTGTAACTAGCCTCTGGTGACCTTTTGAGCAGACTCCAAGCGGTCCTGGAGCTTGTTGGCATAGTGGCTCTTGGAGGATCCACAGCGATGTCAGGAGGTTTGTCCACCATCATCTCAGCTGGGGTCTGGATCTCCCTGCCTAACATAAGAAGGGCAGGGGAGCAGGAAGTGGAGTCCTGGATAGCAGACCGTACATCATAAGCACAAGGGGGACATGGGTATCCCAGTCCCGTTGGTGTTTAGCCGTTACAATGGTCAGCTGTTGCACAAATGTGGGGTTAAATCTCTTGACCTGTCCATCACTCTGAGGATGGAGGGGTGTGGTCTGGGTCTTCTGGGAGCCCAGTTCTTCACACATGGCTGCAAACACACAGGACTCAGCAGGGGAGTTCCTGCCCTGGTCAGCGTGAATGACTTTGGGTACCCCGAATCTGCTCAACATTCCCTTCACCAATCCGTTCACTATGGTCTCTGCATCCTGGTCCGGCAGGTCGGCCACTTCGTGAAATAGTCCATGGCAGTTTATATGTAGCGGTTACCCCTCTCTGTGTGGGGAAACAGACTAGGACATCAATCCCTACTTTCTCCATGGGGCACCCCACTGAGAACTGTTGAAGCTGGTAGGAGATCAATCTGTGGGGGCCTTATGTGCGATGGAATTTCGGTTTGCAGCTCCTCTTCCTCGTATGGCTCCTTTTCCACAGTAGTGGCAGCCATGGGTGTTGCAGGGAGGTCCCAGAGGTAATGTTGTGGAAATTCCCACAGTACACTTCAGAATTTCTACTATTGTATCGAGGCGTGAGATAAATCAACAGTGCCCACAGAGAGGTGCCGCAGAGTATCTCAGCCTTCTGAGGTATTTACAGCACCTATATACAGATCTTTCTTCCACATAGATCTGACCAGAATCCCACTCTCACAACGGCCTTGAGAGCATCATAAACTACCCCAGAGAGAGCCTTTCACTATCGGAAGGAAGAGATACAACAAGTTGTTATGTTCATTCTATGGATAATCCACAGGTCGGGGTGACATGAGGTTGTTATTCAGAAAGATGGCACTTCAGGTAAAACCCTATTAGTTAGAGTAAGGGCCTTTCATTTTTACTGGCACTTATCTCTCCGCCGGAGCTTCAGTTTAAGCGGGAAACCGTGATATATGAAGAGAAGAAAGAAAGAGGAGATAGGTATTAAAACATTGAAACATGGGGTATTTGATGTTGTTGATTATCCTTAAGCAGTATCTATGATTATTAAAGCATTATATATGCAAGATAACACATGCCTGTTGAATGAGGAGGTACGCAGCTATATGCTCTCCACATACAAGATACACTTGTCAAGTCATAGAAACGATGGATATGGTGTTAGCCATAGTTTTGTTTGTACGGTCGCATCTAAGCGGACAGTAGGGGCGTGTGATACTGGGGCGCAGATTGCACAGAAGTGAGTACTCTGGGTACAGTCAGTATGGACCAGTGTCATCTGTATTCGATATTTGAGTCCTCCCTGCGTGTATGCTTTGTAAAAAGTTAACCTCAACAAGACAGTAACATTTACATTATCAGGACGTTGTTTGTTGTACTAGAATATGACATAAACTATATTGTCTTTTTGCTCGCCGCTGTATCCAAAAAATCTCACCACCGTGAGTCATAACCGCAGTTATCTGTGGCGCATGCTCCTGTCGCACCATGAATCGTATAGTATAGTATAACAAGTATAACAATTGACGAGTATAACAATTGACGTCTGTCCGCTGCTGTCAGCGGGACCGGACATGGATGAGGTCGAGGACACGGCAGGTGTTGACATATCCAACAATTTGAATAATTTATCCTACTTGGGAATTCAACCATAATCTGTAAGGCAACATTTGCAGAATCTTCATACGTACGCGTATAACAAGGTTTTCTCACATACTATGTGTCACCGGTTCTTCCAGCAGGGGTTGACACCAAGTGTTAGATCTATTGTTATGATCTGGCTGTTTTCTACACATCCTGGTCAGATTTTCCCTGTAGCACCAATACAGTCAGTTACCAGCATCCCAACTATTCTCACATGCAGTTTTATTTTCATTTCGTGCAGCTGAGGTGTCTGGAATGTTTGGGTTGAAGAGGGCACTGGGTTCCCAAAGAAAGAGCCCATTGTATAGTGTAAGTACTAACATATGTTTCTTCTGATATGGTGCTTCCATTGTTACACGGAGAACATCAACACTAGAGTGTCTATTTAGGGATCGCTGTGAGAAGGGAAGTAGAAGGGGACCCTGGAGAGGAGAATGAGAAAGATTTAGATTTATGTCAGACAGGTGATGAACTGTGGCCTATGTAATGGAACCAGATGTGTGATGTTATGTCTGTACAAGTATAAAGGACAGTTTCTTGTTCCATTTGGGAGAGACTACATTGGCTCCCTTCTCTCCCAGACATCCATGGCAAGTCTGGTTTGATGCTTTTCTTCCTTGTAATAAACTTAATATTATAATCAAGTCAGCGTCAGTGGAGATTTGTTCTTCATCTGCACATCATTGACAACAAAGAAACGACAAAATGGCGTCACGAACAGGATGTGTTGGGCCTCATCTGCCACTGCCGTCAGCTTCAGCTAAGTTACCACTTTAAACACCTCAGGGTGAGTGTTCTCTCCCAAATACGAGCGGCTGTGTGGTCTGTAAAGTGGTTGTGTTTTGTGTTGGTAGGTTGCACTGTCAAGAGCAGATTGTGCGGAGATGAGAGATGATGTGTTGATGTGTGAAGTGAGTTTTCGTCTAAATTGGGGTTTATTGAGTTATAAAAGACGTAAATAAGGGGAATAAGAGAATAATAAACGAAGAAAAAGAGAAATAGAGAATAGAGACAAGAGAAATAAGAAAAAGCTAAAAGAGAATTAAGTTGAAGTAAAAAGTAATAGTAGAATGACAGAACTAGTAACAAAAAAGTACCTAAATAACCATGCAAGATTAATGAAGACAGGGCCTGTATCTTCTTAATGGTAAGACATGTGTACATTAGCTGCTGTGTGAAAGTTGGCCGTAAGAAAATATAGTATAGTCAAATCAGTGTAAGAAAAACGAAGAGGCAATAACCCTGGCCAGGGGAATTGGCTAAATATGAAATAATATGAAATAAGATGAAAAAGATGAAAGTGAAATAAGAGTTAAAAGTTAAAGGCTTAAAAGAGGAAATAAGATGAAAAATTAAGTTGGAGAAAAGTGGGAAAAACAGGGCTGAACCAGCCTAGGAGAACCAGTGTACATTGAGCGTGCATGATGAAAGAATCTGATTAAAAAGATATTTGTTAAAAGTAAAATAAAAGTGAAAATTTTGATGAAATTAGAACAGTATAAATGAGTCAATGTTATAATAGAAAGATAAGCGCTGTTGAAGTCTTTGGAGGATCAGACGTTCTGCTTGACAGACATGTCTTATTGTGTGTGTGTGTGTGTGTGTGTGTGTGTGTTTGCCGCGGCTAAAGATGTGTGAAGAGATCTGTGTAAAGTTTGTGTGTATGTGTAAATGATATAGAGAATATATGTGTTATTAAATAGGTATACATAGGTGGTGAGTGGTTTGAGTAACACATAAGGAGAGTCATTTTTGCCTCTTTAGTGATAAAACATATATGAGCCTTTTTTAAGGATGTTTGTACATTTGATAAAAAATATGAGCCTTTTACAGGACATTTATACATTTGATAAAACATATATGAGCCTTTTTAAGGACATTTGTACATTTGATAAAATATATGAGCCTGTTACAGGACGTTTATACATTTGATAAAAATATGAGCCTTCTGAGAGAAGGAGTAGAGCAACCAGCAACAGTTTGCTTACACATGCATGCACACATTCAGAAAAAGAAAGAAAATCTCCTGCTCTGATTTTGGAGGTAGAATTTGTGGATTGTTTGATTAATGTGTGGGTTCTTTCTTTGTCTTTTTCATGCTTGTTGTGTGTGTGTGACTGTGCTTGCTGTGGGTTTTGTCTGGTTAAAATAACAGATAGTCTTGTTGAAATAGAAGGAGAAGCTGGTTTTGGCTGCCAGAAGATAGGTTTTGCGTCTCGGCAGCTGGGTGAGAGAAAGCAGCTCTGACTGTTAAGTATGCTTTTTGACTTTGTGCATGGCCTACGGGAGCTAAAACAGGATGTTCACTCGCTGACAACCAGTCCATACTGGAAGTTTTGGCTAAATTTAAGAGGTGGAGCAAGGGGTGGTGCTTCATACAGAAAATTAGTTATCTCCTCCTGACAAGAGGAGCTGTGAAGAAGCACACCCTCTACTCTTTTCTCTCAGTTTGGTAGAAGAAAAAATAAAAATAAAATTAAATTGAATAGATAAATAGAATAAAAATAATTAATTGAAGGTGATATCAGATTGACTAATATACTCTTTAGATTTTAAATGCATTGTATGAATAAAAGTAAATATCGCTTTATTTCAAATGCACAAGAAATAAGAAAGCTGATAATGCATGTCTCACTGAATTATATTACAGTGTGTATAAGAATTTAGAGTGAGGCTAAGACACTGAACTCTTGTGTTGTTCTTTTTCCTTTTTCTTTCTTCCTCTCTTTTATTATGCTGAATGAAAGCTGGGGGAAAGACAGAGAAGATGGAATGTTTCCGAATTGAATCATCCAAGGGGCAGATGACAGGACATCTGGCAGCTCTTCACAGATACTGGAGCTTGCGTATGACAGCCATAGGAATCCTGAATCCAGTTTGAACAAGGCCAGTGCGGTTTTATCCACAAAATCTTTCAATAGACACCTGCATTTACCTACGTATATGTGTATAAATTTAGTTATAACCTACATAATTGATACATGTTTAGATTGTTTTCACAGATAGGTTTGATACTGCGGCCCATCCCCCATAAGTCTCTGCTGCTGGCTGCTCAACAACAACTGCCACTTTATCTCCCCCTACTCCAGACCCCTTGTTTGCTCCTCACCGCCTCAATTCACACCCACCTACTCCACCCCTCCCCCCTGCTCTACATCATGTCCTCCCAAACCTGAGGACCCCACCCCTCCCCCAACTGTCACCTCTACAGTGTCCTTCACGCCTGACCTGGTGAGAAGACAGCTGATGAGACTCCACTCCAGCAAAGCTGCAGGCCCCGACGGTGTATTTCCCAGGGTGCTTAAAGCCTGTGCCCCCCAGCTGTGTGGAGTACTCAGTCAAGTCTTCAGCCTGAGCCTGCACCTCCAGAGGGTCCCTGTGCTGTGGAAGACATCCTGCCTCGTTCCTGTGCCGAAGACGCCGCGTCCCAGCGGCCCTCAGGACTACAGACCGGTGGCTCTGACGTCCCACATCATGAAGACCTTCGAGAGGCTTGTCCTGGAGCAGCTAAGGCCTATGGTCAGGCCTTTCACTGATCCACTGCAGTTCGCCTACCAGCCCCGCCTGGGAGTTGAGGACAGCATCATCTACCTGCTGAACAGAGTCTACACTCAACTGGACAAGCCGGCGAGCACTGTGAGAGTCATGTTCTTTGATTTCTCCAGTGCTTTCAACGGCATCCGTCCGGCTCTTCTGGGTGAGAATATGGCTGCGATGCTGGTAGAGGCCCCCATCGTGTCCTGGATTTTTGATTACCTGACGGGCAGACCACAGTATGTACGCCTACAGAACTGTGTGTCTGACAGAGTAATCAGCAACACTGGGGCCCCACAGGGGACTGTCCTCTCTCCATTCCTCTTCACCCTCTTCACCTCAGAATTCAACTATTGAGTCCTGCCACCTTCAGAAGTTTTCTGATGACTCAGCAATAGTTGGTTGTATTAAAAAGGGTGATGAGAGTGAATACAGGACTGTTGTGGGCAACTTTGTCACTTGGAGTGAGCTGAACCATCTGCAGCTCAATGTCACTAAGACAAAATAGCTCATAGTGGATCTGAGGAGGGCAAAAACACACGTGACCCCTGTTTCCATCCAGGGGGTCCCTGTGGACACTGTGGAGGAGTACAAGTACCCGGGGGTGTACTTCAATAACAAGTTGGACTGGACCAGAAACACAGAGGCAGTCTACAAAAAGGGCCAAAGCCGACTCTATTTCCTACGGAGGCTGAGGTCCTTCAACATCTGCCGGATGATGCTGAGGATGTTCTATGAGTCTGTTGTGGCCAGTACGATCTTCTTCACTGTCACATGCTGGGGCAGTGGGCTGAGGGTCGCAGACAACAACAGACTAAACAAACTAATCAGGAGGGCCGGTGATGTCGTAGGAGAGGAGCTGGACACCCTGACGACTGTGGCAGAGAGGAGGATGCTGTCCAGGCTTCAGTCCATCTTGGACAATGTCTTACACCCTCTACCCAGCAGAGGAGCACCTTCAGCAGAAGACTCCTCTTACCCAGATGCACCACAGAGCGCCACAGGAAATCATTCCTGCCTGTGGGCATCAATCTCTACAACGCCTCCCTCAGAGAGTCAGACACCCCCTCTCTGTAACCTGACCTCAAAACACAAACTTCCACTTCTGCACCTTCTTCTTTTTGCACATTTTACATGTACATTTTACACTTTACCATGGGTATATAGACATGTTTTTATATATATATTTATATATATATATATATATGTTTCTTAATAATTATTATATGTTGTATGTAAATATGTTGTATGTAAATATGTTGTATGTAGATTTGGAGTTGTAACAAAAGTAATTTCCCCCTGGGATTATTAAAGTATTTCTGATTCTGATTCTGATTCTGATTGCTTAATTAATGGAGTATTATTGATTTAATTGATCACTTGTGGAAAAGCTGATTTGATTTAAATACTGTTGAGTGCTGTGAATATTGGTTTCATTATCTGAGTATGGTTTACCTTGATTAGGCTCTTTTGAGATTGAACATTGATATAATTTTGATAATTTAAGATAAATGTGTGTGATCAGATGCATCAGATGATGAAGAAGGGAATTTGCTTTCATAAGTGGAAAGCTATTGGTCTCCTTTGGGGTTGGTAAATTCAATTGTTTTTGTGTGATTACACGGTGCTTTATAAATAATTTTTAAATAATTTGATTTGATTTACAATAAAAGAAAATAAGAGGGTCATTATGATGTTGAAAATGGATACTAAAATTACAAAAGCAATCACTCCTGTTGATGTAGTGCGAAAGAATAACCCCTTTATTAAAGATATTGCAAAAATATCAGGAAAAGTGAGCAAGCGTTGGCCTGACATTGAACAACCGTGGCCAGTTGAAGGAACTCTTAACCCGGATGTGATTAAAACAATGCAGGTGCTTGTGTCCTCATATAAAGTAAATCAAAAGAAAGGTAAGACGGGAAAGAGACACACAGAGAAAATACAAACAGAACTTGGCATTCTGCAGCTGTTCCAAAAGGAGGGACAGAAATTGTTTGAATCTGCAAGAGAAAAAAGGGAACGGGGTATACAAGAAGTATAGAAAAATGATAAGGAAACAGAAAAATTGATGGAGAAGATTAAGGCACCCTTCTTACATACTGCATCTGTACAGAAGCCCCTGCCTTATGAGAAGGAGGTTAAGTTCACTGATGTTTATCCCCAGCTCCCAGTGATTACACAGGAGGGCAACTATCTCTTCAAAGATGAGGATGAGCAAATAATAGAGATGGGCAAGGCTAAAACAACCATAAAGATGTACCCGAGTGCCAACAGTACAAAGAGAAGGAACCGTTTGGGAAGCAGACAACGAGTCAGAAGTCTGGAAATAGGAGAAGAGATTGTGAGTGATTCAGTCAGACGGATGTCGCTAAAGCGGAGAAAAGAGGAGATCGACCAGTGAGGAAAATGGTTCCAGGAACGGATGACAAGGGTGAGTGAACAGGGTGAAAGTGATGAAGAATCGGAGAAAGAAGATCCTTCCTGTTTTCTCTTGTTAGCAGCCAGTACAGGGGTAGGAGATGACAGACGCATTGTTTTAAGAGAGATTGAGAGGAGTATAAACAGATGCCTCGAGGCTCTAAGTGTCTCCACCTGTCCAGACGTTCAACAAGTATTGGAAAAACAATTACAAGAACTGCAAATAACAAAGAACAAACTAAAGAAGAAAAAGCCTCAAAAGCCAGAGACTTTGATGTATGGACTACGTCCAAGAAAAGGAAAGAGACCCGACAAAATGTGTCCAGTGATTATTCGAGGACAAAATTTAGAGGACAAGCCTTGGCAGAATACAGACATTTCTGACATACTTGAAAAGTTACCCACTCTTCAAGATGGATCTCAAAGCTGGAAGAGGTTTTGGTGGGAACACAGCCTGCCATTGGAGATATTAAGAGACTTTTGGCCAGCCTCATTGGAGTCCCAGCTATGGAGGAGATCCTACAGGTGGCAGGCCTTAACAAGATATGTGGCAACTGCGGTAGAGGTCGGATGTGGAGAGCATTGAGAGATGCATTTCCAACAAACGTACACCCGGACAACATCTTTATTGAGTCATTGGGCCCACAGGAAAATCCAAGAGCTTATGTGTCAAGGGCTCATCAAGTGTGGAGAAATGTCACAGGAATTGATCCAGGTTTGAATCAAATGGAGAAATCAATTCTCCGAGCCAAAATACAGAAGGGTGCTCTTTAAATACTGTTGAGTATTCTATTTTGCTCCTCTACAAGTGAGGAGCAAAATAGCAGAAGTGGTTGGTCTTGGACGCATGACCAAAGGTGTTTATACTGATCACATAGCACATCAAGTGGCGCTATATCGGAAAAAGGAGCATGACCAGAAGGAACAGGACTAGGAGACTCTCAGAAAACTCAACCAAATACAGTTGGTGGATAACAAGAAGAAGGAAAGGGAACAAGCTGTGGTTAGGCAGAGCCTGTCACAACCAAATCAATCACCACCACAACTACAGGAAGGACAGATTCAGGTTCAGCCACCTGTGGTCCCCACTGTATCCTTTCCAAAGCCAGTTTTTGATCAACCACAAATATGGAAAGGAAGAGGTCAAGGAAATTTAGGAAGAGGTAGAGGAGGAAATTTCCAACAGTCTCAAGGAGCATGTCATAATTGTGGACAACTAGGCCACTTTGCTCATGACTGTTACAGGGTCAGAGTAGGCTTCAGAGGAGGCTTCGGAGGAGGCTTCAGAGGAGGTTTCAGAGGACAATCACGGCCACCCAGTGGACCGGCAAACCCTTGCAGGGGTCCGGAACCTGGTTTCTAGGGGTGCCCGGAAGACTCGAAAGGGAGGTGTCAGCTGGTAGTGTCAGGGCCAGAGCAAGATCAAAAAATAGAGGTGAAAATAAATGATAAATCATTGCAAATAATGGCAGATTGCGGAGCAGCTTTCACCTGTGTTCGGCCCAAAGATGCTATACATCTCCCCATGTCTGACCAATTGGTATGGACAATCGGGTTTGAGGGTGTGAAACAGCTGATTCCTCTCACAAAACCAATTGAGCTCCGCTATAAAAATCAGAAAATCACACTACCTATATTGGTGTCAGAACATACGGCCATTGCACTCTTGGGAAGAGATGCTATGCGCAAACTAAATTGTACAATACGGTGTACACCGGACGGCTGTCCGGTGGATGTGCCACCTGATGTCAACCACCAATTATTTATGGCACTAGAGACCGAGACTTCTTCAGTATACTGGATTGGAAATCTTAGTCCAGAACTAATAGAGCCAGCCAAGATGTGGGAGAAGTTCATTGTGGCAAATATGCCTGATGCTAAGCCCCCTGAGTATCCACAGCATTGCACGCTTAAATATTTTAAGAAAGCTGGCCAATTGGATCCGGAGGAATGGTTGAGTAGTCAACCCAAGCATGTTCAGCTGACCTCGTGCTGCATAATTCTGGGACCACAAGGAGCAGCTATGAAGATGAACACTGATGAGTATCTTGAGAAAGAGTATGACATTGAGAAAAGTGTGCCACATGTGACTTTAACGGTGGCTGAAGGATTTGAGCAGAAGCATATAGGAGAAGCATATTTTCACACCAATAAAGGAGAATCTTGCTATCTGGATGAGTGAAGAACAGAAGTTCATGAAAATCATGATCTCAGCTCAAGGACAAGGACAACAACAAGTGGTACAGATAACACATGAGTCAGTGTTCAGCGCTAAATTAGACTCAGGCAGTATGAGAGAGGAGATGCTGCAACAAATTCCAGAATGTTTGTGGTCACGACATAGTACTGACATTGGACTTGTGAAGTCAGCCCAACCGGTGAGAGTTGAACTGCGACCAGGAACCAAACCTACTTGGAAGAACCAGTACCCACTAAAGGAGGAGGCAATCAAAGGGATTGAACCACAAATTGAAGGACTGTTAAAAGCAGGTGTAATGGAAATATGTTCAGATCCTCAGAGTAATACGTCTATATTGCCTCTAAAGAAGCCAGATGAATCATATCGCTTGGTACATGGACAGGACTCAATCAAGGTGTTGCAGCTGTTGGCAGACAAAGGACACAAGGTCTCTCAGAAGAAGCTGCAGTATTGTCAAGTAAAAGTCGTTTATTTGGGTCAAACAATAACCCATGGACACAGAAGCATCTCTGAGAGTCATTTGGAAGCCATTCGAACGGCACCAAAGCCTAGAACAGTCAGAGAGATGATGACATTTCTTGGTATTGCGGGAAATTCTTCAGCCTGGGTAGAAGATTATGCCTGCCTAACAGGGCCTTTGAGAGTCATGATAATCGAGACTGGGAATGCTCAACTCCATTGTAACCTCACCTGGACGCAGGAAGGTCATATGGCATTTGAGACGATCAAACAGAGGTTACAGGAAGCTCCAGCGCTAGCGTTGCCAGACTATTCTAAGAACTTTTTGCTGTATGTGGCTACGTCCACTGGGGGTAAATATGCATGTGCAGTTCTTTGTCAGCCCACAGGTACAGGGACAAGTCCTCAACCTGTTTCGTATTATTCTACTGCCTATTCAAAGGTACAATTGTGGCTACCACTGTGCTACAGAGCAATGGTAGGAGTTTATCTAATGTATGATTAAGCATCATCAGTAACTATGGGTTACCCAGTGACAATTCTTACCCATCATAGTCTCAGAAATCTTTTGAATTGTGGTAAATGTAAATTGACTATGTCTAGGCCAAGAGACTATCATAGGCTCTTAGAGCAGGAAGATGTCACCTTAGTAAGGTGCGTCACGGTAAATCCAGCTGAGGATTTTACAACTCCAGAGGAAGGGGAACCACATGATTGTGTCCAGGAAGTAGAGAGATATGCAAAGCTCAGACTTGCAAGCTTTCACAAACAAAGCGGCTGATGAGGCTGCAAAAGCAGTTACAGGAGCAAACAAAGCAGGCAAAGTTATTCTGGTCACCCATGAAGTGGACTTGGAAGATAAAATCACGCTCAGAGATGTGCTCTCGATGCAAGAAGCTGCGTCAGCCATAGATAAACAATTATGGTTGGACCGAGGGGCCACTCAAAATTCTACTGGTCTGTGGAGAAATCATGAAGGATTGATGGTAGCACCCCCTGACCTACTAGGTCTGATGATTCAGGAAGCACAGGGGTTAGCCCATGTTGCAAGGGGGGAAGTAAGGAGAAAAAACACAAAAGAGTATGGTTTTTGGGCACCGTACTTGCTTGAGCAAATTTATTATGTCATAGGCAGATGTACAATCTGTCTTTAAAACAATGTTCGGAGGGGTGTGATGAGTCCACCCGGGCACATTCCAACTCCGACAGGTCCCATGCATGAGTTGGTTGTGGATTTTGTTGACATGATAAGACCAGTAGGAGGTAAAAGATACATGTTAGTCGTCGTGGATAGATTTTCACGGTGGCCTGAGGCATGTCCAACCAAGTGGAAAGATGCTCAGTCAGTTGCCAAGTTTTTGTGTCATGAGGTCATAAGCAGGTGGGGACTTCCAGATCGCATATCTCCCGGGATGCCAGCTTGTCCTTGACACCATCAATGAGACCATCCTGGAAGGACGCGATGAGTGCCTTGCTGTTCCATCCAGACGCCACTGCGAGGGTGCGGAATGTGATGGCATAATCCGCTACGCTCTGTACCCCCTGGCGGAGCTGGAGTAGCCGTGTCGACACCTCTGTCCCACTGACTGGGGGGGTCAAAAACTCGGCGCATCTCTTCGGAAAAAGCCTGGTAGCTGGAGCAGGCCGGGGTTTGCTGGTTCCAGATGGCTGTGGCCCAGGAGAGTGCTTTGCCTGTGAGTAGTGTGACAATGTATGCCACCCGTGAGCGCTGGGTGGGGAACTGTGATGGCTGGAGCTCGAAAGCCAGGGAGCATTGCGTCAAAAAGCCACGACAACCTCCTGGGTTACCGTCGTACCTCTCTGGCGCCGGCAGTCGTAGTTCGCGGTGATGTGGAGGACGCGAGTCCATGGGAGGCAGCGCTGGCGCAGGAGCCATAGGTGGAGCCTGTGCCTGCCTCTGCTGGACGGCTTGGGCGAGGGACTGCAGTTTGTCCAGGATCTGTTGGAGAGCCTGCTCGTGACGGCCAATCGCAGTCCCCTGGTTCGTCAGGGCCACCCGCATGCGTTCCATCTCTGGAGGCTGACTCTCTGCTGGGTCCATGTTGGGGCTGAGTCTTGCTGTTGCGTGGTATGCTGAGTGGAGCCAGGTGCAGAGAACGAGGCAGAGGCAGAGATGAGGTGGAAAAAATAAAGGTTTTACTTGTAACAAGCACAAAAAACGGACAAAAGACAAGTAAGAATTTCGTGGGCTTGGAAACGAGAGCGTTGCCAGGAGTCTAGACAAACTCAAGACTCAGCCAGGAAGGACACAAAAGACAGGGTATAAATAGGAAAGACAAAACGAGACAAAGGTGAAACCTATGACATAATGAGGCTGGGTAATCGGAAACAGAAACAGGTGAAACAAAGCAACATTGATGAGGCAGTATTGGCAGCATCTAGTGGCCGATGCCGGAAGGACCCGGGCGAACCCTGACAAATCTGTCAGCACACAGGTCTGAATTGGGTAGAGGCCCTTCCGTTGGCATTAATGGTGTGTCGTTCAAGTGGGCTCCGTGATTTGCGCATGACCCCCCATGAGTTGGCTACAGGTAGAATGATGCCAACACCTTGTTTGCGCACAAGTGGAAAGGGTCCAAGTTTAGCCCTTTTAAAAGATGAAATGCGAGTGTATGTTAACTATATGGCTGCACTGCATCAGAGAATACACACATATGTCTCTGACAGGCAAAACAAGAGGAGGTACTAGAGAGACTTGATGAGCGAAAGAGGAACGCGGTGCAACCTGGAGACAAGGTATTCGTGAAGGTGTTTAGGAGGAAGTGGTTTAACGAACGCAGCGAAGGACAATTTGAGGTTGTTTGCAGTACGGGAACTGCGGTTCAGGTTAAAGGTTCTCCTACATGGTACCATTTATCACACTGTGTTAGAGGGCCTAAAGAAGAGGCGCCACAATCACACAGCAGGATTGTTGAAAGCTCAAGAGGGCAAACAGAAGGTGCAGACACAGCAGAGGTTCAAGAGGACCTCCAATGTCAAGACCCAGAAGAAGGGATTGACGATGATGTGGGTGTGCATGATGATGTTGAGCACACTTTTGATGATTAGAGGGATGAATTGTCAGTTCCTGAGCAAGAAAGACACTTTGGTGACATTGATTTACAATGTCCCAGAAACAACAGAGTATAACTCCAGAAAGTATGAGTCGTCAAAGACTCCAGAGGGCTGTGATACCTCTCCAGGAAAATACACAGACCCAGTTGGACCAAGGAGTCCAAGGCCAACCCAAAAAAGGGTTAGACCAAAGCGATACGAGGACTAGGGTTGAAGGGACTTTGGGAAAGTCAGTTCAGCTGCCATGTCAGTGTACAAAATAAAATGATGAAAAAGGGTAATTGTGAGTCCAGTGGGAAGATAACCATGCTAAGGTAATTGACTTGTCAGGAACATCATCACTAGAGAAGTATGTGCTGCTAAATGATCTAAGAAGGCTGAAGATTGAGGAGGACTGTAGTCTTTATCTAGGTAGATCCCAGATTGAAGATCAAGGAGACTACAAGTGTTCCTATTATGATCCAAAATTAGTGAATGTGAGAGAGGACGGAGTGCAAACAAGGCCAGAGTACAGACACAAAATTGTGACTTTTGTGGTACTAAATGCAAGTAAAATTGTAGAACCCGCGGTTGTTAAAGAAGTAGGAAAATTGACAACTGAAGTATCAACTCTCCCACCAATTGAAGAAATAAAGCAGATGTCCACCTCTTTAGTTCTGAAAGTCACTAATGTTGCAGAGGTATTGCGATTGACTACTGCTGCGCCTCAGAGGATTTCTACTCCAATTTCTGCAAATACTGTGATTAGAACTAAATTAGGAAATGCAGCTCACCTTCCATGTAAATGTAGTAAATGAGATACTGGTGGAAATATTTCCCCTAAATGGAAAAATGTGCGTGGTGAAGACATAGTGCTAACAGGACCTGATATTAGCAGTGTGCCTCGCGATCAACGAAAGTATATGTTGTTTAATGACAGGAGATGGGTTAAAGTTCAAGATGACTGTTCGCTTGTCTTAAGTAATGTCATATGGTAAGATCAAGGAGAATATACATGCACATATTTGGATCCAAAGTTTAAATATATCCCAAGGCAATATTATTGGGAAGCGGGATATATAACTCATAAGATAATGCTTGAAGTAAAAGGTCTGGTTACTAAAGAAATAAGTATGATTGCTCAATAAATTCCAAAGCAGTCACACCAAGGGTGACTGCTGGACCGATGACATCTATTACCTTAGCTCGGGGAATAACTAGTAGTATTAACGTATCATCGTCAGTCACTACTCTAGCTACAACATTGGCAGAATAGGATGTTGACAACTTTTTCTTTTGTAACTCCTGGTAATCATACAAGTGAGGTTGTGAGGAGGAGATCCACTACCAATAAAACAAGACGACTTTTTCGGTGTCTACAAAGTTGGTAGTTAAGATGTTGAGACCTATCACTACATCCCCATCATTTCAGAAGTTGGTAAATATAACTCAGAAGACTATGGTGAAGTTGGAAATTAATTTGAACAATAGCAAGGAGAGCTCTGTAATGAGAGAACCAATTGCTGAGGAGATTGATAGGGATTCAGGTGAAATAGTTCAGGTGACTGTGTCGAATGCGGTCAATGATTTTCTTGATGCTGAGTGTACATCAAAAGACATGACTGAACATCTTCATGCTTTACAGAAGCGAGAAACCCAATGGAAAGCATATGGGTTTGATTCCTCAGTGCTGCAAATAGCAGACCCGTGGGCAAATAGAAATCTGTGGTTCCAACAGATAACTCACTCCGTTAGAATGACTACTAATTTGAATTGTCTGTGTGTGGTGAGAGTTCCAGCTCCGGGCACATGGCCTTCAATTCTAGAGACGGTACCGGAACCTTTGACGCCTGAATGTCAAACCAATGCGTTATCATAGCTGCTATTCAAACAACAAGCAGCAAATGAAATATGGATGGCTGTGTCAGTCCATCTATTTAGACCTGGACGTAGGTGTTCCTGGTTGAAGGAATTATCATATTTAAATCTTCTTGATAAGTATGAAGATATTAGAACAGCAATACCTGATGCTATGGAAGTGACACCTGCGAAAGGTAGAGCTTGTTTTTGTTCAAATGATACTTATGGTGGAGATGGTATGTTTATAGGGATATCAGAATGTGAACGCTACATGATGCAATTTGGACAAAGTGTACAAAGGACGGTTGATGACACATATACAGTGACCTTTCATGCACCACATTGTCGATAGAGTAAAACTTTAAGCGTAAAGAATCAAACTTTACCGGGTAATGTGACTATAGGAACATTTAAAGATATTTGGTGGGTATGTGTTGATAAAGATTCAAGATTCAAGATTTTTATTTGTCACATACATATACATACTTTCATACATATATGCAGTGAAATGTAATGCAACGCACCTGGTGATAGCACACAATATGTCCTAGGAAAAAAATAAATAGACCGACTAACTGACTCCTAAAACGTAATACAGTAAGTTGAATACTTATAGAATAAGATAAAAATATATAGAATAAAATACAATAAAAATAAAATGAAAACAAATGGAATAGATAGAAGGAATATGCCTATGTATATACAGATATGTGCATTAAAGTGGCATGTGAATTAAAGTGGCATGTGAATGTGAATAGAGTGAGGTAGTGTTTGGGATAATACAGCACAGTATACAACAGTACGGTGCAGCAATACGGAATCACGAACAACCCTGAACAGTGACACAGTATGCGGTACAGTATGCTACATACAGTACAGTAGGTAGTGGAGCCTAGTGTATGGCTCAGTTAGGACCCCTGGTGAGGTCAGCATTGACAGTTCATACTTATTTCTGCTGTATGGGTGGGTTGGATGTTGTTATATGGCACAGTTGAAACTGCCTTATGATATTTTTGTTATTCGGAAGGGACAAGAGCCAGATGAGGGTAACTCTACAAAGACTGCCGAAAGTAGGGAGAAAAGAGACTTGGCACAGTTTCACAATTTGGAGTCTTATCATTGGAGGATATCTTTAGGAGAAAAATGGGCCATAGGATTGTTTCCATGGTATGGGGTCACATTCTTAGCTCATCATATTGATAATATCACATATCACATACAATCACATATACCCTACAAGGTTTTGCAAATGAGACCATAAGAGGCTTTGAATATTTGTCAAACACCCAGAGGAGTCATCCATGATATTGCTGAAACACGACATGGCTCTTGATTATATTTTGGCCAAATAAGGTGGCCTCTGCGTGGCTTTAAATCTAACCGGAGATGCCTGGTATACGTTGATCCCTGATGTTGCCGATACCATGACTAATGTAATAGATGCATTGAAACTTATAAGGGATGCGTTTGGGCCATTAGAAGGAGCTGGGTGGTCAGCTAACGCTTGGTTTCAAGATAAATTAGGACCACTAGGAGCTATAGTAGTTCAGGTTCTGGGGGCTGCTCTTCTATCACTGTGTGTGATGTTTTGTTTTTGTACGGTGTTCAGATGCCCTATTGGGTGGTAATGACGTCAGTGAAGATGAGGAGGAAAAAGTGATGAAGGAGGACCTAACACTCGTAGAGATATATCCATTCTGAATATCTGATTCCGTCATATACTCAATACTATTTTTGAATGGGAAAATGCATGGACAGAGGGGGGAAATGGAAAATGTTGATCATATATTGGAATAATGTTAAAGTATAATGCAAAAGTGAAATTATTATACTGTATTTGATGTTTGTGCAAAATACTGGCTGGTGATTTTTTCTTTCAGGACCAGTCAGAGGGTGGCTGTGTCCAGAGATCCCAACAGCCTAATGGACTTGAACACTGAATCATGGACACTCAAAAATGGAGGATGAAAATGGCGGCGGACCCTGAATTTGGACATCATGATCAGGGGTGTGGAGGAAAATAGCATTGAAAGTTGATGGTGTTAAAAAGCAACAGTTAAATACATACATATGTGTCCTGCATGTTTTTACAATATTGGAGTTTGTTTATTACAATGTAACCTGTATTATTGATGAATATTCTGTTCTCTTCACTAGATATTTTTAGCAAGACATATTACTTTGATTTAGTATTGTTTTCTTTGGAGTTTTCTGTAACAGTGTGAAGTGAATACATTAGGACCTCAGGTGTTTTCTTTTTTTGTGGTCTTGAGGGACATTAGTGTTAGGCAGGGAAAGGTCCACTGGAAGGTCCGATGGGTCGATCAGCCCGACTTTGGACAAATTGTTTGATTTATTTCTGAGGTTATAAATGTATGCATTTATATGTAACATCCTATACAGTTTTCTAAACCCTTCTTCTTTTTCTGTTAATTGATTTGGAGTACAATAGGTGGTTGCCTGGGGCAGAGGGACAGTGAGAGAATTTTCCTGTCTAGATTGTTTGATGAATGTATGAAGAAAGCTGCCAGATGGGTTTTTCGCTTTCACACTCCACAAATTTTCTGTATTGCTACAACTAAGCGAGCTTGGAGAAGGGAATGGGAAATGTTTAGATTTATGTCAGACAGGTGCTGAACTCTGACCTATGTAATGGAACCAGATGTGTGATGTTATCTCTGTACAAGTATAAAGGACAGTTTCTTGTTCCATTTGGGAGAGACTGCATTGGCTCCCTTCTCTCCCAGACATCCATGGCAAGTCTGGTTTGATGCTGATCTTCCTTGTAATAAATGTAATATTATAATCAAGTCAGCGTCAGCGGAGATTCCTTCTTCATCTGCACATCATCGACAACAAAGAAATGACACAGCACTGTATGAAAACACAATAATCTTACATGGGGCTGAAACATGACACCTTATAGTCAACCTGCTCAGTTCCAACAGGTGCCAACCAGTCTCTTTCGTGACCGTCCACAGTCTCTTTCTGTGCAGTGCTGTAGTGTGTAGACGAAGCCTCTGGAGCCCTGTCTGCTCAATCGTTGGTGATGCTTCTGCGGCTGTGGTGGCAGTGTTTGTGGTGTGAATGTGACGTTACCTTGTGGTGGATCAGAAGATTGTTTCTCGCAACACCACAACAGCCGCAACACGATGAGTATGGCGATACCAAGCGCCATGCACATCGCTCCCCTCATGCCCCCGGGTATTCCGCAAAATGGGTGCCAAGGCTCCACAGGATTAGCCATGATGCTTTGTGTTGTCCTCAGTTTCTCCCCATGTGAGAAATAATGCAGCTTAGCAGGGAAGGGTCTTCAACTGACCCCCAAGAGGATGGTAATGCCGGTAAGCAGTGTAGTACTGAATGGGGTTTTGTGGGCCTTCTATGCTTCGGGTTGTCACTTCTGATGCCAGACAGGTAAGACGTCAGTCTTAAAGGGAATATGCTTATGTATATGGGATAGACTTATGTATATGGGATAGGCTATTTATGTATATACAGATATGTGCATTAAAGTGGCATGTGAATAAAGTGAGGTAGTGTTTGTGAGATATACAGCACAGTATACAACAGTACAGTGCAGCAATACGGTAACACCGAACAACCCAGGACAGTGACACAGTATGCAGTACAGTATGCTACATACAGTACAGTTAGGAAGTGGAGCCCATGTGTGAGGCTCAGTGAGGACCCCTCGTGAGGTCAGCATTGACAGTTCTTCTGGCTTGCGGGAAAAAAAGGGAGGGGAGGGGAGTTCCAGTGGTACGTTCAGCTGAACACACTACCCTCTGCAGGGCCCGCCTGTCCTGAGCAGTACAATTCCCAAACCAGGCAGTGATGTTGCCTGTCATGATGCTCTCCACTGCTCCAGAGTAGAAGAACTTGAGGAGTTAGTTTTGTTGACGTCAAGGAGGAGGCTGTTGTCGCCGTCAATGATCAGGCCCACTACGATGGTGTCGTCAGCAAACTTGATGGTGTTGGAGCTGGACCTGGCAACGTAGTCATCTGTGTACAGGGAGTACAGTAGGGGGCTGAGTACGCAGCCCTGGGGGGATCCTGTGTTCAGAGTGAGGGAGCTGGGCATGTGCCTCTCCACCCTAACCTCCTGTGAGGAAGTCCAGGATCCAGGCACACAGTGGTGTGTTCAGTCCTAGCTCCCACAGCTTGACAGCCAGTCTGGTGGGGTCTATGGTATTGAAAGCTGAACTATAATCGATGAACAGCAGTCTCACATAGGCCCCCCTTTCGACCATCAAAGTGCGTGAGCGGGGTGTGGAGTACCTGGGAGACCGCGTCATCCGCGAATCTGTTCTGCCGGTATGCGAACTGCAGCGGGTCCAAGGGAGGGATGCGCAGATAAAATCCATAATCAGGAGCTGCTTTGGGTAACTTTTTAAAGTTCGCCTTGTTGAAGTCTCTAGTCACCACCACAGCCGCATCGGGATATCCATTCTGAAGTCCGCACAACACATCATACAGGTCCGATTGCTGTGTCGGTGTCCGCTTGTGGTGGAATATAAACCACTGTGATGATGACAGTGCTGAATTCCCGGGGGAGGTAGAATGGACGGCATTACAGTGTAATGGAATGGACGACGGATAATACATCATCTACATGTTAACAACAACATATTATAACATACCTGCATTTTTGACAAAGGGCAAAGTAGAATGGTCATCTCTTGTGGACAAACAGCACATGCTTTTTCTGGAAAGATGGCATCACATTAATGTTAACTAGCTGTACTGGAGAGATTTTTACTGAACATAACAACACATAAAAATGAACAGTTAACTAAATAAAACCATAGTGAATTTAATTTAATACCAATAATATCCAACCAATTAAAACAGAAAAAACTTTACCTTAAACAACAACTTTACCTAACACCTTAAACCGACACTCCACCAGACCAAGGTCCGTGGGGCAGGAGGGGTGCGAATGATTCGGGTTCAACTTGCCTGAAGGACTTACACCCCCAACCCCGCAATTTAAATTGCAATAACCACACATTGAGCACTGGGGTTTTCCAGGGTGGCCGGTTGCTGGAGGGTCGGTGTGGGGGCATGGTTGGCCAGGGGGGCGGCCGGGTGGGCCCCCTTGCTGGCTGGGCTGTAGTCCTGGCAGCTTGCACCTGGTGGCTTAAGGTGTGCTACGACCTGGCGGGGCTGCATGGAGAGCGCTACTGGGTGCCTTCCGGGGCCCCTGGGGGGGCTGCTTGCTGTTGTGGGTGTGGGTTTGGGCGTAGGGGGCGGCTGTCAGCCTTTTGCTCCTGCTGCATGGCTTCTCTGCGGCGGGCGCCCCCGGTCCTGGAGGTGGTGGAGGGCCCATATATCTGGCGGCCTGCTGGCATCGGCGGGGGGGGCTAACAACCAGGTGACCCACGCTGAGCACACTCTGCTACATGGATGGGCACTCAGCGCAAGCTGGTTGGGGCATCTGGTCAGCTGCGGTGGGGCGACCTCGCCCTTGCACAGGCGTGGGTTGGAATGGGGGTCCTGTCGGCTTGGGCGGTTCGGGCGGGGTGTCGGTCTGTTGGCGCGGGGCCGGGGTCCAGGCCTGCAGTCTGTGCCTGGCCCAGATTCTGTGCCTGCGGTTGTGTCTTGTGCCGGCACCTGGGTGTTGGTTGTATGGAGGAGCAAAAGAAAAGAAAGAATCAACTGTTGACACTGAGTCATCTACAATGTGGTCGAACTGGGGGTTTTACAGCTCTACCAGCCCTAGAGCAAAGTGGTGACGGCTGTGTGGTCCTGTGTGTCAGTACATCTGGGTCCACTGAGGCTTCCTGGGACAGCACACATTCAGCATAGGGCCCAGGGGAAGGCAACAGCTTAGCATGTACCGTGGAATCAGAGGTATTCGAGACCTCACACACAGCATGTGAAACTACAGTCACTTCTGTCTCCAAGGCTGGGGCGTTCACAGCCATAACAGAAAAACAATCGTACTGGCTGGCCGTAGCGTCTCCATCACTTGCTTCATCCATTTGTAGCAGCCAGTGTCTTTGTTTCATCGTCCTGTGTAGACACAGGGTCACTTTGTTCGCTCCCAGCAACCGAAGAGCAGCTTGACTCCAAGGCGACGTCACCTTCTGCAGGGAAAACACACAAAAGGTTTCTATTATCAAGTTTTAACTTGATGTCACAGGGTCTCTGATGCAGTACACATCGATTCCAGGCTTATCAGATGTCACTTCATAAACTATGGATTTCCACTTGTCTGCAATTCTCCTCTTCCATTTTTCACCACGATTTGCAAGCAAGACCCTGTCACCAACAGTGAAGCGTGACCCGTCTGCTTTGTAGTTGTAGTTTTTTGCCTGACGGGCCTGTTCTATCTGACTGTTCTGTTGGGCAATGCGTGCAGCTTCAAAGCTTGTCATGCCTGAAATTACAGACAAACTCACAGTGCTCAACAACAGCACTATTTAGGAGGCTGTGCTGGAACACAACATCAACCAGCAGACGTGGAATCTGTTGTCTCGTGCTCAATGCAGTTGTAACAGAATGTCAGCATTTGAAGCATTTGGGGCCACCTGGCTTTGGACTAGCCAATATATCCGATATATGGATGCGTTTAGGAAAACCATATACACAGAGGAAGTCATTCCAGAGACAATGGGCAACCTGCTTCGCTGACTGATTTTGACATGGGAATGCATGTGTCAGTTTGGAAAAGTGATCTGTGACAGCTAAAACATCAACACACTTCCTGTTAGCCTGCTCAGCAGTCCAGAAGTCAATATAGACAAGCTCCATAAATTCGGAGGTGCAAATACTTTGAAGAGGTACTTAGCTGTTAGGTTCTGGGGTTTTTCCAACCACACAGAGAAAGCAGTTCCTCACAGGATTGATGATTTCACGTTCCATCCCTATTAATAAAAACCTCTGCCTTGCGAGAGAAAGCATGCAAGCCTGCCCCTGATTACAAGCTGAGTCGTGGAGACCTTGGAGGACCTGGGACTTCAGGGAACCCGGAACAACAAACTGGTGCATTGTCATGTTAATGTGTCTGTCTTTTATTACCTTGTACAGCATGCCATCCTTGATCGACAGCCTGGGCCAGTGTCTCAACAGTTTCAACACACCACCAGACTCACCAGCATGTTCACGCTTAGTGAGTCTCCTGCGACGCTGGATGTAAAAGAAGACTCTGCCGTCCTTGCAGATTGACCAGTTCACTCCGTGTTAGATAGGCAGTCTGTTCAAAACTGGCAAGCAGTGGAATAGCTGGTCCTGTGTCTCTCACTTGGCAGATACCTCCAGAGTTGTGCGCATCCAACATGGCTGACACTACATCTGAAGAGAAGGACCCCTGAGGAGGAGTCGGGGTGAAATCTTGGACTGATCAACAGCTAACTGGCAATTAGTAGTACACCTGAATGCATCATGTACTGTCTTGTCCATCATTCAACTTGGTTCAGTAACTAGGCTTAAGGTTCAATTACAAGACGATGGCCGATTAATGACTGGACAAATGGCTCTCTACTCAGCACATCAGCAACCACATTCTTTGAAACAGGGACATATTTCAAATCAAAACTCTATGCTGCCATCTCTGTTTCGATGCATCTAACCTAGGCTTAGTCAAGATGTACGTCAATAGATTATTAAGAAGAAGAAGAATCTTTCGTCATTATCTGTCCAGACATGAAACCGCCTTTCAGCCAGTGGCTAAACTTGTCACAGACTGCCCATTTAAGAGCAAGAAACTCCAGCCAATGTGCTGGATAGTTCAGCTGGGAGTGTGAGAGTGACTTGCTGGCGAATGCCACGGGTTTGGGCAATCTTTCCATCAGGAGGCAACTGCAAGAGGACAGCTCCTAAGCCATCAAAGGAGGCATCAACTGATCTTATTTTCTTAGCACACAGTGTTTTCCCATCAGACTCCATTACATTTACATTACATTTAGTAGACGCTTTTATCCAAAGCGACTTACAATTGTTCAAACACCGACGGACGCAGCCATCAGGAGCAATTAAGGGTTAAGTGTCTTGCTCAAGGACACTACAGCATGCTAGCAGGAGGAGCCTGGGATTGAACCAGCAACCTTTAGATCACTAGACCACCAGCTCTACCGCCTGAGCTACCATCCCGTCCATCAGGTGAGGTTCCTGTACATCATTTATAGCCTGCACTTTACTAACATCTGTCCTAACACCAGCACTACATATGATGTGTCCCAGAAACTTGACAGACCGCAGAAGTAAGAGACACTTCTTAGGTGAGAGTTTCAAATTGTTGGCAGCAAGGCGTGAGAAAATCATCTACAGCCACTCAAGTACAACCTGTTCAGATGGAGCATAGACCATGAGGTCATCCAGGTAACATAACAGGCTCGTGAAGTTCTCATCGCCAAAGCCCTGGGGCATCCTGTTATATTCATGGAGACCGAATGGGACGAGAATGCTGTGAATTTTTTGTCGTCCTCGTGCATTCTGACATTGTAGAAACCTGATGTGAGATCCATTGTTGAGAAAACACATTGCAGCGAGGGTGTCTGATGAGGCAATGGGTGTAGTCTTTCACTGTTCTTGTGTTCAACCACCTGAAATCATTGCAGATGCGAAGATCACCATTTTGCTTAACAACCAGGACAAGGGGAGACAATTCCTCCATCTCAGTAAGAGCATTCCGAAGCTTCTCATAATGGCATGGTGGGACCTGCCTGTATGGAAGTCTGAAGGGCTTGTCATCCACTCAGCGCATTCTGTGAAGCCAAGTCTTTTGCCTCACCACAGTCACCATTTTGTGTCTCGAAAAGATAGACTAATACTGCTCAATTATCCGCAGCAGTTAATCTTATCTTTCCATCTTTCCTGTAAGCCCATGTCACTCAAAACATGTTATATATCCTCTTCCAACCTTGGCGTAGGTGATGAGCTGTGTGTGTACTGCGTACTGGATTGGATGTGATCCGGTTCAGCTAAGTCCTGCACCGAAGGACAGGGGGACACATCTGCAATCTTTGCATGTGTTTTAAGAATGAGTAGCTTTGCAGTGGGATTTACTATTTCGACCGGAACCCAGCCATCCCCCCATGAGGAAGTGACTCTCTCCCCGACAGAATTTGCGCAGGTCTGGTCCTGGACTGGGTGGGTACGACAATAACTGTACGCCCCACTGCTGGAGCACAACCCGGGAGCTGAAGCAACACTTTCTCCAGCATGCCAATCAACCTCTCTAAAGTAGAATTGTCATGACTCACAGATTTCTTCTGTTCCAGATGTTTGACACTAATATGACATTTGGGCTAACCTCAACCTTATTCATGTTGATTCTGCTACTTGTCTCTGTAGAAGACCTGAGCCTCTTCTCTAGATGGTATGCATCTAACAACTTCCTGTACCTCACAAGCTGACCATTTTTCAACTGTCTTGGGCTTAAACGTGAGAGCTTAATCTCTACTGGGGCAGTGATGAACAGAACATACATAAGTACATTCAACACTGGGGTTGTCAAACATTTCACCCTGCTCTTTTAGACAACTCGCGGCAACATCAGCAGCCCTATTCATAGTAAGCCAATTTTGGCAGGGTGGAATAAAAGTCAGCTAGAGGCACGGAGGTGCGATGGCTAGAGCTCAAATGTTTGCGCAGGAGTCCAAAGATAGCCTGTGGGTTATGTTGGACATCAGTTCCAGCGTTCCTTATTCCAAATATCACAACATCCTTCACTCTGCCTCTGAGTTGGATGTGGATTTCCTTAGCTTGGTTTTCCAGCTGAACACCACTTTTTCTGATTTAAGTCCTCATTAATTCCTCCCATTCATCAACGGTTATCAGTGTATCATAACTTTTCCCTCAGAATATAGGTGGATCTTTGACTTCCATGTGAGAGATCAGTCGGAGCTCCAGTGTGTTGCTGGAGGAGTAATTTTTCTTGCATTTTTCTTCATGACTTGTATGAACAGCAGCTGCAGGACTAGATGTGTTGAGGTGTGACATAATAGCTAGCTGCTGCCCTATCTGCTGCTGCACAATAGTGTTCATTTTGTCAGCTAGTCTCACATCATCAAGAGGAGGGTTTGGAATAGTGCGGTGTGGCGGATGTAACTTGACCATAGGCTGACTATGAGGTGTGTGACTGTGCGTGTATTCCCCACCTTGGTGGATGGGGTGGTTTAAGTAGCCACACCGGATGCTCGTTGGTTGGGCTAACGAGCATCAGGTTTAAAAACCCTGTCCACACACTAAGTAAGGATATAGCCCTGTGTCATGACATGTTCCATCTGCTCCTGGCTAATTCCACCTAGCCTCAGCTCTACAATAAACTGGTGTTATCAACTCCCTTGTCGTCTGGGTCTCTCTGCCAGAGGTCCCCGAAAAATGCCACTTGGAAGGCGTGTGGTGGCGAATCTGCCACAGAGGTGCCAAATGTGGGGCTCCAGCACAGGGAAGGGAACAGAAGGTCCGTCCAAAGACGCCCTGGAGCCACCAGCGGTCTAACGGGCGGCCCCAGCATCTACCCTCTTCCGACTGGCAGCAGCAGCAACTGGGGGTCCGGCAGAGCACCGGGGGAGAAGCAGCGCAGCAACAACCACAGGTAACCGCTGGCGGCTAGCTTCTCTGCCCAGCAGGCATCGCTGGGACCGCCCAGCAGCCAGGCCACCCCTCCAAGCAGCCCCTGCAGCAGCCAAGTCCGGCCACGCCATCACCAGCAGCGCAGCAGCCCAGGCCCCACACTCCAGAAGGGAGGAGGGGGCAGTCCCTCGGCGCCATGGTGAAAGGAGGCTGGTCAACCGTGCTGCTCCGGGGAACTCTGGTCCTCTGGGAGGGGACCTGTTAATTTTTTTTTTTTGTGTGGGGTATGGGAACCCTGTTTCAGAATCCGGTGTTTATTCATTTAAGGTATAGTAACCCTGTGTTAAAGTCGGTTTAAAGCATTTAATTTAATTTTTGTTCTCTGCTTGGTGGGGGGGAGTAGGCGTTGGCCAGGAATTCCTCCTGGTCTCAGTTTGGTCTTAGGGGTATGGGGTGGCTTAAGTAGCCACACCTGATGCTTGTTAGTTGGGCTAATGAGCATCAGGTTTAAAAACCCCGTCCAGTCAGGATGGGAGCCCTGTGTCATGACATGTTCCATCTGCTCATGGCTAATTCCACCTCTGCTCTACAATAATCTGCTGTTGTCAACCCCCCCTCCCATCGTCTGTGCCGGAGGTCCCTGAAAATGCCACTTGGATGGCACGTGGTAGCGGATCTGCCACACCCACCATAAGCTGTTTTATCCTCCAGCTGTTGGTTACATGTGAAAATGAAACAGGTGAACTCAGAAATACTTTACCTCTACCAAAACCTAGAGGAGTCATATTGGACATATCAGTACCAATTCTGCTGAGATCATCCAATATAGTAAAATCCCCACACAGCCAAAATTAGTTTCAAGGGAATATGGCTGTTAATAACTAGATAAACCTGACAGGATGATACTCTGAAAAAACGGATTGTGGCGAGAAGACATGTGACCGATACAGTGTCGTCATGGAAAGTCACGGCACCAATGTGACCACTGTATCACCTGTCTAAATGAATCTCCTGGTGCTGGTCAGGTTTGTGGTAACAGCAGGTTTATTCCACATGCGTTTTTGACAATGGACAAAGTAGACTGCCCAAGCAGCACATCCTTTGTCTTGTGGACAATCCGTCGTAAACTTGGGGATTACCCAGGTTGAGAATCTATACTCTGTATCTGTACAAAACAATGACAGTGATCGTAGAGTGTAGTTGAAGTCATGTCAATAAAATGGAGAAAAAACAGAAAAATATAAACAAATATATTTATACCTATTTTTCACTGTTACTCTATTATATTTTTCACCTTATAACAATTCTATGACTTGCTGGCATTCAGGCCCATTAAAACACGGAACACAAGGAGAAATTACATCATCTGCATCTTAACAACATATAACATACCTGGATCATCACCAGGTTAAAATAATTTACAGAACCAATAGCTAATCACATGAAGAATGACTCAGTTACTCTTAAACCAAAATCAGAACGGTGGGGAGCAGCGAGGCGCAAATGAAGGAAAATGACAGGTTTAAGAAGCAACTCTAGTGTCCTCATAGAGGATACCAATGGAAAGACTTTGTTAATGTCAGAATGACAAAACATGCACTGGGTGTAGCACTTCCAAGAAGGTACTGAGCCAGCTGAAACCAGGCTTAACCTTCAAATATGAAGATTTACTGAGTTGCAGAAGCATCGTAGCAACAGCATAATTGGCAAGAAATTGATTGTCTACTGGACAGGGGAAGTATAGAATGGAGAGGCAATAATCGATTGTCTCCTTTTAGAAATCAATGGAAACAAGATGTCCTTTCCATTTTTCTTGTGTCGTGCTCTCGAGGCTCCTATCCATCTCGGCCAGTGTCTTCTTTACCGTACCACATTTAGTCAAAGAAACATAAGAGTGAGGAGCAACCTGGGTTTTGCCGTAGTTTTCATGCCGTGTGAAATTATTGAACATGGCATTGAGTTAGTATTATACATGTTCTTCTAATATTTGTCTGCAAATCCCAGTAAGATGGTTGGGGGGGGGGGGGGGGTTCCCAGTGGTTGTATTTGGTAGAAAATACTCAATTCAATTTAACTTTCAACCCCCAATACTGTGCCAATTTTCTAGATAAGGATTACAAAAAACTAAAATAAAATAATTACCTAAATACACATTACAAGGCGTCCAGTGGGGTCGTTTAATTTGACATTGTGAATTCATTTTTTGAACGGTACAAAATGGCTTCCCCATGATGGTCATACAGAGAGAATGAACAACATTTGTGAACACGTGTGTGTGTGTGTGTGTGTGTGTGTGTGTGTGTGTGTGTATATATATATATATATATATATATATATATATATATATATACAGATGTTCAGAATAAAATCGAAGTGACCATTAGAAAAATGGATATGTGGGCCAGGCAAGTTGACCGGTCAAACTTCGACTCATTTGAGAATCTGTCGGATTTTTTGACAATGGAAGAAATGCGCCATTCCCGTCACCGTCATCAATCATGTCAAAGAGCACCTGGATGGTTTGAGGACCAAGCTGCGCGAAAATTTCCCCATCCCAGATGTGCAGTGCAACTGGATCGAAAACCCCTTCACCAGCCACAGTGACGAGACCGTCCCAGGCCTGAGCACAAAAGAGAAGGACAATCTTGTGGATCTCTCCTGCGAAAGCACATTGGAACTGGCTTTCTCACAGAAGTACTTGACAAACTTTTGGCTTCATGTTGCTTCTGAGTATCACGATCTTCCCGACAGAGCTACGCGATTTCTGATGCCTTTCCTGATGACGTATCTCTGTGAGACTGGCTTTTAGGCGCCAGATCTTCGCCTAGGACTGTCGTCCCTTGAGCCAGACATCAAGAATTTGGTGTCTGCCATGCAACATCAGCCTTCTCATTAGGTGAGTCAATATTAAAGTGCTCCTGTTATTGTTAGTTTTTTCAGCGCTGGCGTTAGTAGTGAGGCAACATTCAAAACACTGTGCCCTTCAGACAGCGCTTACGAGATACCGTGAGTAACGTTGCGTGAAAGTTCCATGGATATAAGGTTATTATTAACCCACCTCTTTTTTTGTTTTACCACAACTACACTGCATGTATGAGAATGCATATGATTGTTAAAATATACGTCCTCTGAGAACGCACTTTTTGGCTCCCGTATTACTTCTGGTCGGATGTGGCCTGTGAACACTTTTGAGATTTTCAAGTGGGCCCTGAGTCCGAAAAGGTTGGGAACCGCTGTTCAAGACAAAACAAGCACGACTTCATTACTTCAGATATTTGACATTTATAATTAAATATTCTTTGCATGGATATCATTAATGTTTTAACATTTTCAATGGGTGAAAATGGCAGCCGAGCCCCTCCCCATCCCCCCGCCCCTGCCTGTTATGGAAAATGCTGTTGTCAACTGGGTCTCTCTATATGGAGATTTGCTTTGGAATCTTTTGGTGTCTGACACTGTGAGGGGGGCCACACATTTCAACTATGGTCCTGTTACACAAAACGTCCAAACGGGCCTCCTGCAAAAATGGGAAAACAAATCCCCCCCTTTGCCCGAAATCCCCCTGCTCTTCCCATTTTGGAAATTGTGATAGAGTGCAGTTATATGACTTCGCCAGTAGGAGGACTCTATCTTAAGTAAATGCTCCTTCGCTCGCTCTGTCAGTTGTTGTACTGAAAGCCAGCCTGGCATGTTACGGCCGCGGCACATGTTGCTGAAGACGGTTAATAAAAGGTGAACAAACCAGGAGTTGGTCTCTGTTACCTGACAGCAAAATACCAAGATACTATAGAAATCACTTTGATAATCGGGCCAATTTGATCAAAGTATTTATTTTTATTTTTTAAAGAGAACACAATCACACCAATGGTTGTGAGACACTATTCTTTTCTCTTCTTTTAGTTGGCTACCTAGGTATTTTCTTAAATATACACAGATGTTACAGGAAAGGCGTCAACAACTGAAGTCAACCTGTACCCCCGATGGTTGTGTCGCACCAAAACCGAAGCGAAACTGAGGCAAAATACCGACCTCCGTTGATAAATGAGGAGGTAGGGATGGGTGGGGTGGGGTCCATTGCAACCCCTCCCCCAATTCCCCCAGGTCCATAGGTCCACCCAGGCCAGCGTCTGCCTCCAACAGCGACATGATGACAGCCATGGCCGCTTCGTCATTACTCGGGCTGCTGGAGCCGGGCTCGTCCATGATGTCGATGCTCAGATGGGAGTTGTGACCTCGAAAAGAGGATGAGGAGGAGAAGGAGAGGGGAGCACAGTTAGCCACTTGGTGCGTCTCAAGATGATCGCAACGCTGAGTAATTCAAGGGTTTTAAAAATGGGATTTTCAGTCATCCGGGTGAAGGCTGAGGTCTTGCCAATGTTTTGAGGACAACATTAGCACTTTCATCATGCACGTAATAGTTGAGATACAAGCGGGCAGGGCCGTTGATTAGAACAGCTAGAACACTCTATGAAGAAAATTGCATTACTCTACTAAGCTCTATTCAACTATATGATGATGATGATGATAAATATAATATAATATATAATATATATTATATATATGATAATACATCTCATATCATATTGACATATATTGCCATATATTGGCCAGCCCTACCAAGAGACATGTTTGAGCTTACTAAATGACATAGCCAAGACCACAGATTGCAACTGCATAAAGTACATTTATTCTATTGAATTTCTAACTGAAACTGTTATCTGTTGCTTGTTGTGGCAGGACATGTGGGACTGGGCGAGTTAAGCCGCCGAACACGACAGTGGGAGATCCCTAAAGCGCTGACACGCATGGATTATTTGTATATTGGCCCCTGAGTTTATATTTTGGCCCACGAGCCATCTTTTATTTGAAGATTGAGCAATAAAACATGCCAACTCGCACTGATTCGCCTTCGCCTGCCTCCTCTTTCTCATTCCATGGCCCTGTGCCAGAACACACGTTCACACTTGTGTGTGTTAGGTATGCCACGGTTAGGAATTATTCCCACGTGTTAATAAATTAATGACAGCACCAGGAGTAACACCGGACATTTTATGCTTTTGCCTTTGTCACCAAATCTTCCGCCATGATCTTGTGTGACCCTAAAGTCGAGAGCATTCTTTTATCCTAACTCTCGTTCCATGATAAGTGAAATGTGACTCCACTAAACGGTGCTGCGACTCTGTTGCATGCAAAGCAGAATTAAAAGTAGCTCCACTTCGGGTAAACAAACAATGGTCAGCACCACCATGATGGATCTGCCTTTGATGTTACCAATAACGTCACCAGGGAGCATATTTAGCGTGCCGCCTGTTGCCGGTGTCCTGAATCCCGCAACATGAGCATGATTTCTCCAATCCCTGATACAAACCCAAAATGTGGGACAATATTGCCCACAAAAGTACTGGGAGAATGGCAAAACAGGCTTGTGATTTCCACATTCGAAATCGAATGCTCATTTCAATCAATTTTCAATTTCGGTATCACAATCGTGACACCCCTTGTGCTTAGTATTTTACAAATTGATTTTTTCAATTTGATGAATGTGGGTCCTGAAAGGTAAATATGAACTAAATTGGTTTTATTTCTCTATATATTTAAAATACAGCCAAACGATGGTAGGCAAGTAATGTAATCAATGAATGCCTGAACACTGTGGAAAACCTGTAACCATGGCAACTGTTGTATGTGTGTATGTGAGTGCGCTCACTCATGATGGACTGGTTGAAGAAGAAAGAAAGAAAGAGTCTTTAATTGTCACACGACACTCCACAACACATGCTTACACACACACGCTTGATGGTGGCCGGTGAAATGGCTCCTCTGCTTTTGACCCATCCTGGCTTGTCCTTTCTCTGGGGGCACAGCCAGGAGCAGTGGGCAGCATACGTGGACGCGCCCGGGGACCAGGTGATAAGTGTCCATCGCTGGTCAGACGATGATGGGTGCATGTTTTTGGTGGGGGTCCTTACTGACGTGAGGTGGAGGAAACCCCATGTGAGCACGGGGAGAACATGCAAACTCCACACAGAAAGGCTCCTGTTTTGGAAGATAACCCGCCGGAGCACGGTGCCAACAGCGCCCCAGGCGGGAATCGAACCCAGGACCTTCTTGCTGTGAGGCAGCAGTGCAATGCTCTGCGCCACCGTGGCACAGTAGGGAGTAGGGATATCCTATTGAATCAGGCCCGGGGATGACCACTGTGGAGGGCAGCTCCGGTGTCCTTCCATTCTGGATCTATGGGACACGGATCCCACACACACACACACACACACACAGACTTCAGACGATTCAATTAAATCAAAGCGTATGCAACTCTTGACTCTGTTGTCAATTGACAATCACATAATATGAAAATTGATTCACTCCATAAGTCATGGCACGAGCACTGGCTTATTACCATATCTCCTGCCATCAGGAGAACAGGTATCGGGAAGCGGTGTGCTGGTGATATTCAGCGGGCTGGAGCCACAGCTGGAGGGCGAAGAGCCTCTGATCCTGATAGATAGACAGACAGAGCGAGAGTTATTAAAAACACCTATTTAACACATGGTATCTACTGATTCCAGTAGAACAAGCACAAAAAACTGAAAGACAATGAAGTCGTCGGGGACCTGCCTGTCCCCGACGACGTATTCTGCCTGCCCCCTGCCTGTCCTCCGTCTGCTCTACAAATAAAAGACATTACCAAATATCCCTGCCTGTCTTTGTGCTGCAATTGAGTCCTAACCACACCCGTTACAGTACAATCTGGCCAACAATGGACCTAGCACAGAACCCAGAGTTGCTGGCACGCCTGGAAAGGGTGGAGTCACAGCTCCAACACCAGGAGGCTGTCCTAGCCTCCACCTCAGCGGACGCTCGGCTAGCAGCAGCTAGCCAGGAGCAAGGGCTCGCCACGCTAGACGCCCAGGTCCAGCAGCTCGCCATCGCTCGGTCAGTTCATCCCGCCGCCCGCTTCCCCGGACCCACCTCCACCAGCACCGGCCCAGCCTGGGTACCCCCTGGAGCCCCGGGTGGGGGTTCCAGAACGCTACGCTGGAGACGCAAACGGCTGTAGTCCGTTCATCACGAACTGCTCCATCCTCTTCACTCTGCAGCCCCACCTCTTTGCCTCCGAGGATGCACGGGTGGCGTTCGCCGTAAATCACCTGACGGGCCGTGCTCGGCTGTGGGGAACGGCCGAGTGGGAACGACGCACACCAGCCTGCTCCTCCTTCCACGCCTTCGCTGCCGAGCTCCGCAAGGTGTTCGGGGTTACATCACCGATGCTGCTGGTGGTCTCCTGGGTCTCAGTCAAGGGTCCCGCTCCGTGGTCGATTACGCGATCGACTTCCGCACCCAGGCTGGACTGAGCGAGTGGAACCCGGCAGCCCAGATCGACGCATTCCTGATGGGATTAGCAGAGTACGTGAAGGAAGAGCTAGTTTCCCACGACCTGCCCACCTCTCTCGATGGCATCATGGAGCTTGCTTCCCGTATCGACTGACGCATCCAGGCCCAGCAGCGAGAGAGGCGTCGGAGGCAAGTGGAGCGCCCCCCAGCAACCCGTCTCCCAGGTTTCTCCAGGCCGCCAGCTCTTCCGGCCCGTCAACCCACGAGTGAGGCCCCTCCCATGCAGGTTGGCCGGGCCAGCCTCACCCCGGAGGAGAAGGAGAGACGCCGGGTGGGGAACCTTTGTCTCTACTGCAATCTAGCTGGACACTACATCTCCGGGTGTCTGGTAAAAGGCCGGGCTCGCCAGTGAGGGAGGAGGTCCTGGTGAGCCACACCTCCAAACCCTCCTCCAACCTACCTGTGTCAGGCTCGGCTGCTGCTGCCCCAATGCTCACATTCCCTGGCCATACTTATTGACTCTGGTTCTGATGTTAACATCATCGACGATAACCTAGCACGGCAGCTGGGTGTTGGTCAAGTTCTCCTGCCTTCTCCGGTTCCTGCCACTGCCCTGGATGGCCGCCCATCAAACGGTGCCCATCCGCATGCTCCTGTCCGGCAACCACCACGAGACGATACAGTTCTGCATCCTGCACTCACCTCATCACCCTCTCCTCCTGGGGTTCCCCTGGCTCCGCGTCACAACCCACACCTCGACTGGACCACAGGGGCTATTCTGGGATGGAGTCCTGCGTGCCATCAGGTCTGCCTGAAGCAAGCCGCCGCATCTCAGCCACCCACCAGCTCCAGCTCCGCACATGACATGTTGGGGGTCCCCGCCGAGTACCTCGACTTCAGGGAGGTCTTCAGCAAGGCCAAGGCGACATCCCTTCCTCTGCACAGGCCATACAATATTGCCATCGACCTCCAGCCCGGCTCCACCCCCCCCAGAGGCCGCCTGTACTCCCTGTCCGCCCCGGAGAGAGAGGCCATGGACACCTATATTAACAATGCCCTGGCAGTGGGCATCATCCATCCCTCCTCATCCCCGGCGGGGGCAGGCTTCTTCTTCGTGGAGAAGAAGGTCAAGTCGCTTTGCCCCTGTATTGACTATCGCGGTCTCAACGACATTACGGTCAAGAACCGCTATCCCCTGCCCCTCATCTCATCAGCCTTCGAACTCCTGGAGGGGGCCACAGTATTCACCAAGCTCGACCTACGCAACGCCTACCATCTGGTCCGGGTTCGAGAGGGGGACGAATGGAAGACGGCATTCAACACTCCCTCCGGTCACTACGAATATCTGGTGATGCCCTTTGGTCTCACCAATGCCCCCGCCGTCTTCCAGGCCCTGGTCAATGACGTGCTCAGGGACATGCTCAACAAATTCGTCTTTGTGTACCTCGACGACATCCTGATCTTCTCCCGATCCCAAGCTGAGCACGTCCACCACGTCCAGACAGTCCTGCAGCGCCTCCTGGAGAACTCACTCTTTGTGAAGGCGGAGAAGTGTGAGTTTCACGTCCCGTCTGTCTCCTTCCTGGGGTACGTCGTGGGGAGGGGGACCATCCAGATGGACTCCACCAAGGTCTCCGCCGTCACCACCTGGCCCGCCCTGGACACCAGCAAACAACTCCAGCGCTTCCTCGGTTTTGCCAACTTCTATCAGAGGTTCATCCGAGGCTACAGCACAGTGGCTGCACCCCTCACAGCCCTAACCTCCTCCAAGGTGCCGTTTCTGTGGTCCGCCGCCGCCAACGACACCTTCCTGGCCCTGAAGGCACGGTTCACTTCAGCCCCCATTCTAGTATTGCAGTTCACTGTTCTCTCCCAGAGAACCGCCTCCGACCAGAAGCTTCATCCCTGCGCCTTCTTCTCCAGGCGTTTGACCCCGGCCGAGAGGAACTACGACATCGAGAATAGGGAACTTCTCGCCGTAAAATTGGCCCTGGAGGAGTGGCGACACTGGCTAGAGGGAACCCAGCTGCCGTTCGTGGTGTGGACTGACCACAAGAACCTGTCCTATCGGCCGGGGTCACGCAATGTCAAACCTGATGCTCTGTCCCGGCAGTTCCAGGAGGAGGAGGTAGACGCTGCTGACCCTGACACCATTCTACCGTCCTTCCGTCTAGTTGCCACACTCACCTGGGAGGTGGAAGAGAAGGGCAGAGCCGCCGCTCAGGACCAACCTGGATCCAGCGCATGTCCGCCCGACCGTCTGTTCGTCCTGCCTGACCTCCGAGTCCGAGGTCCGAGGTTCTTCAGTGGGCCCACAACTCCCGACTCACCTGCCACCCGGGGATCCAGTGGACGAAGGAGGTCATCCAGCATCGCTTCTGGTGGCCCTCCCTGGGTGAGGACGTCCGAGGATTCATCAATGCCTGCCCTACCTGTAACCAGCACAAACCCTCTCTTCTTGCTCCTGCCGGTCTCCTACACCCACTGCCGGTTCCTCATCGCCTCTGGTCTTACATCTCCTTGGACTTCGTCACCGGTCTGCCACCGTCTAGCGGCAACACTACCATCCTGACCGTGGTGGACCGGTTCAGCAAGATGGCTCACTTCGTGCCTCTACCCAAGCTCCCGTCGGCCAAGGGCACTGCCAAGCTACTGTTGTATCACGTCTTCCGCCTCCATGGCATCCCGGTAGATGTTGTATCCGACCGGGGTCCCCAGTTCGCCTCGGTCTTCTGGAGGGAGTTCTGTTCGCTCCTGGGGGCCACCGTCAGCCTGTCCTCAGGGTACCACCCCCAGTCCAACAGCCAAACGGAGCGGAAGAACCAGGAGATGGAGACGGCCCTTCGCTGCATGACGTCTCAACACCCGTCATCCTGGTCTGAGCAGCTTTTGTTGGTGGAATATGCCCACAACACCCTGACCAGTTCGGCCACAGGCCTCTCCCCCTTCCAGTGCGCCTATGGCTTCCAACCGCCTCTATTCCCGGCCCTTGAGAGGGAGGCTTCCTGCCCGTCCGTCCAGGCCTTCATTCGCCGCTGTCGCAGGACCTGGACCCGGGCCCGGGCCGCCCTCATCCGAGCCGCTGGCCGCAACGCCTCTGCCGCCAACCGTCGCCGCTCCCACACCCCGGAGTACCAGCCTGGCCAGAAGGTCTGGCTCTCCACCCGGGACCTCCCCCTGAAGGTGGACTCTAAGAAGCTGGCTTCTCGGTTCATCGGCCCGTTCAAGATCAGAGAAGGTCGTCAACCCGGTCCCTGCGAGGCACATTCTGGACCACACCCTCATAGGAGGTTCCATCAGCGCCCTCCCGACCGCAGACCCCACCACCTCTCTTGTCTGCGTCCTTCAGCGATGTTTCAGAGGCGGAGGATGTCGACCCTAGGGTCCCTCCTCCAATGAGGACGTGGCCCATTTAGCGGAGGACGAGGAGATGGACGGGGTCTCCAACTACTCCGATGAGGATCACGTGGCCCATTTAGTGGAGGACGTGGAGATGGACGGGGTCTCCAAAGAACCTGCCTGTCCCCTGACGATGTATCCTGCCTGCTCCCTGCCTGTCCTCCGTCTGCTCTACAAATAAAAGACATTACCAAATATCCCTGCCTGTCTTTGTGCTGCAATTGGGTCCTAACCACACCCGTTACAGCAGGTGGTCAATTCCAAACATGTTACTGTAAATTCAGTGGAAACTTCAGACCTATCACAATGAAATGATGGGCCCTTAAATTAAGATGTGTGCTAATCCGAAGAAATCGAACACCTTTATACTCCTACCCCCTTCCGTGCTTTCAATGGTGGTCAAATACATTTAGTAAAATTAATTCTATAACTGAAAAACATGTGGCTAAATAGCAGACTGTCCATCAAAACATAAAAAGTAAACAGCCCTAAATTAAAAGGTTATCATATAATTTGTTGAGAAAGTGACAAATGTATAAATATGAGGTATTGCCACCGTCTAGCGGCAACACTACCATCCTGACCGTGGTGGACCGGTTCAGCAAGATGGCTCACTTCGTGCCTCTACCCAAGCTCCCGTCGGCCAAGGGCACTGCCAAGCTACTGTTGTATCACGTCTTCCGCCTCCATGGCATCCCGGTAGATGTTGTATCCGACCGGGGTCCCCAGTTCGCCTCGGTCTTCTGGAGGGAGTTCTGTTCGCTCCTGGGGGCCACCGTCAGCCTGTCCTCAGGGTACCACCCCCAGTCCAACAGCCAAACGGAGCGGAAGAACCAGGAGATGGAGACGGCCCTTCGCTGCATGACGTCTCAACACCCGTCGTCCTGGTCTGAGCAGCTTTTGTTGGTGGAATATGCCCACAACACCCTGACCAGTTCGGCCACAGGCCTCTCCCCCTTCCAGTGCGCCTATGGCTTCCAAACGCCTCTATTCCCGGCCCTTGAGAGGGAGGCTTCCTGCCCGTCCGTCCAGGCCTTCATTCGCCGCTGTCGCAGGACCTGGACCCGGGCCCGGGCCGCCCTCCTCCGAGCCGCTGGCCGCAACGCCTCTGCCGCCAACCGTCGCCGCTCCCACACCCCGGAGTACCAGCCTGGCCAGAAGGTCTGGCTCTCCACCCGGGACCTCCCCTTGAAGGTGGACTCTAAGAAGCTGGCTTCTCGGTTCATCGGCCCGTTCAAGATCAGAGAAGGTCGTCAACCCGGTGGCAGTGCGGCTCAAGCTCCCCAGGTCCATGCTCGTCCATCCCACCTTCCACGTGTCCAAGGTCAAGCCAGTCTGGGAGAGTGCTCTGGTCCCCTTGGCGCCTCCCCCGCCTCCTCCGCGCTTCATTGACGGGGGTCCTGCCTTTTCTGTCCGCCGTCTCCTACGTTCCCGCCGGCGTGGGAGAGGCCTACAGTACCTGGTGGATTGGGAGGGTTACGGCCCGGAGGAGAGGTCCTGGGTCCCTGCGAGGCACATTCTGGACCACACCCTCATAGGAGGTTCCATCAGCGCCCTCCCGACCGCAGACCCCACCACCTCTCTTGTCTGCGTCCTTCAGCGATGTTTCAGAGGCGGAGGATGTCGACCCTAGGGTCCCTCCTCCGATGAGGACGTGGCCCATTTAGCGGAGGACGAGGAGATGGACGGGGTCTCCAACTACTCCGATGAGGATCACGTGGCCCATTTAGTGGAGGACGTGGAGATGGACGGGGTCTCCAAAGAACCTGCCTGTCCCCTGACGATGTATCCTGCCTGCTCCCTGCCTGTCCTCCGTCTGCTCTACAAATAAAAGACATTACCAAATATCCCTGCCTGTCTTTGTGCTGCAATTGGGTCCTAACCACACCCGTTACACCAGGTGGTCAATTCCAAACATGTTACTGTAAATTCAGTGGAAACTTCAGACCTATCACAATGAAATGATGGGCCCTTAAATTAAGATGTGTGCTAATCCGAAGAAATCGAACACCTTTATACTCCTACCCCCTTCCGTGCTTTCAATGGTGGTCAAATACATTTAGTAAAATTAATTCTATAACTGAAAAACATGTGGCTAAATAGCAGACTGTCCATCAAAACATAAAAAGTAAACAGCCCTAAATTAAAAGGTTATCATATAATTTGTTGAGAAAGTGACAAATGTATAAATATGAGGTATTGTAATTTTATAGTATAATAACAGTTTATGATGATGTAATAACAGTGAGAGCACATAGTTGAAAACAACCTCCCATACAGTTCCAACTAAAGAGGTTTCACTTCTGTGGAAGGGAGGGCGACAGGTTACTGCAAGTAAACCCTCACACACACCCACACACACCCACACACACCTGTCCAGGACGGCTATATAAGCAGAGACTTGTGTCTTCTCCTCACACCTGCACCTGAAGCCAACAAGCTCAGTTCACAGCACAGGACGACAACCTCACATCACAGGTAGGACAGAGTGAGTGAGAGTGCTTTTGGAATACACAAGATTGGTCTGAATTTCAATTCTATGTAGAAATTCTCTTGCCCAGAAAGATTTTAAATACAAATGCAAGGAGAAATAATATTTCTGTGAGATAAAATAACAAATCTGTCTGTGTGTCTGCATTTTGGTAGGACAATGGGAGACAATATCACAGGCAGTGGAATCGACTTCAGCGATTCAAACGTTAGTGGTGGAAACAACATTCAAGTCACGGGTCAGTTCTTTGTCCACGTCAAGGCTTTAGCGATTAAAAATGGACACTTTTGGTTTTTCTCTTCCCTCCTCGTAAGTGAGTTTTCTTTCTGTCTTTATTTTAACAGGAGGACAGGGTAACCAAACAAGTGTTGGGAGAAACATTAACACAAACAAAGAAACTGGTGGATCAGGCTGTTCAGGAGGAAATGGGGCGACTCAAACCAGTAAGTACATTTGACGTACAGACATCCTCCTCAGACTGGACGCAGTTTTGGATGTAAACATTGACATGCTTACGTACAGGAGTGTCCATATGTTGAACTGTTGATGACTCATGACATAACTTTATGAATGAGTGTTTTTTATAATATCACAATCACTGACTAGATTTCTCTCTCTCTCCCTCTATTTCCCACTCAATTTTTCTAGACAATCCTTGCCCTCCTCACTGCTAGGAAGGACTTTCTGCCATTTTGACCTGAATCAACTCGATGGATAAAATAAATGATGATTCAAGACATGAGATCAACACAGAGAATCCTTGTCGTGTCAGCATAATGTAATCTAAAGTTATACAAATAAAATCATGATGTTCATCAAATTATTTTGAAAGAGTGTTCTTTTAAAGACAAAATACATAAAGAGGACCCATCATCAAGCATCAAATATCTGTCAGGAAAAGTTTGTGAACTTTTGGGATCAACAATTCACTCAAAGGGATAAATAGTCACATTTTTCAATCAAGGGGATGATAATGAGTTAATGTGGCCCTGCCCAATTTTTTTAAATTAAACAACATAAATCTGCTAGATCTTCTCTACTATGAGTGGTCTTCACCATACAGGTTTGTGGAAATAAACCATGCCTCAACCACAAGAGGACCTGAGGACCTTAAAACATTTGGGTTGGGAAAATTGAGAGTTTATGCTCATTAGGCTCAAGATTATATATAATAACCTTTATAAAGATATAAGACAATTTCAAATTAGGCATATAATAGTTTTTAAAGGCGTATCATATTCTGTCAGGTCACAAAGAAGCTCAAGGTAAAGTCTAAGGAACTGCAGACCTCTCTTGCATTGACTTCTGTCAGTGTTGATGCATCCACCATCAGTCAGACACTGAGTAGGAATAGCGATCATGGGAAGATAACATGGAGGAAGCCACTACTCTCCAAGAGACATTGCTCATCTAAAGTTTGCTAAAAAAAGAAACCCAACTTGGATGAGCCCGAAGGCTATTAGAAGAATGTCAAAAACAAAACTTTTTGGTTTAAATGAGGAATGTTTTGTTTGGTAAAAACAATGCATTACAATATAAGAACCTCATTCCGTTCATCCCAGGACAGCTTCCCATCATTGACAGGACTTTGAATTCTAGATTGTACCAGTAAATTCTACAGGAGAATGTCAGGGTTTCCGTGAAATGAAGATAAGCAGAAGGTGGGTCATGCAATAAGACAAGACCTTGAACACACAAGTCAGTCCACCAATGTTTGAAAGAGTTTTGGGATGGTGTGCCCTCTGGCTCGGGTTCCGGTGACATCATTGACAATATATGATCAGGCCAATACTCGAACCTCAAATATAGCAGGAACCATTGAGATTCTGTCCTGGCAAAAAAAATACAACTTTTTTTTTTCTTATTTTTTTCCCCTATGCTGTCAGCATGCTAGGCATACAACAAAAAATATTTGTATGCTATTGCATCTAGGACAGAGTTAGTCTGCAAGTAGAGTTCAACTTCTCAACCCGCAATCCAACTCTTTATTAATAGAACTTTTATCATGTTTGGGTCTATAAACAATAATCACTACTCCGGGACCCGGTCAGGTAGGGATGGAGCAAGGCTGGGCAGGGATGATGATGACCAGGAGGAGGGGTCCAGGATCCGGGTGGAGAGACGGGGAACCGGGCTGGATGGAGAGGGACGGACAGCCTTGGTCGACGAGCGGAGACAAGCAGGTTAGCCGGGCTGGCTGAAGTGGGACGGACAGACTGGGTCGAGGAGAGGAGACAAGCAGGTAAGGGGAAGTCGAAACAACGAGACATAATCTAGGGCCTTGAAACAAGCGCTAGGAGCTAGGAACTTGGAACTAGAAACTAAGCCAGTAGCTGTGCAACTTGGGTAAGCTAGTTGATGGTCTGTCAATGAGTGACTGGGGAGCTGTCGAAAAAATACTGTGTGAGTGATGAGGGTAATAATACCCCAGTGCTCAATGCGTGCCGTGGCAATTACAGCCAAAATTGCAGGGTGTGGAGGTGCAAGTCCTTCAAGCAAGCGGAACCCAAATCACTCGCACCCCTACTGCCCCGCAGATCCTGAGTAGGATTGGTGTGCAAGTGTATGTGTTCTAAGCTAATATAAGTAGGATTTAAATTTCAGGGGGTACGAGGAGCACGTTGGGGCAGGAGCGTGACGGGCAAGATGGAAGCATCAGGCACACTGAAAAGGAAAGAAGCCATTGTTACATCATCCACAAGGGAAGTCCCTGTGGGACATCGGACAGGCGGGAAAGTCCTGCCAAACAAAAAAGAAAGGTTCTGAGAAAGTATCGCGCTGAATATCTATTATTGGGAATGAAAGGTATGAAAACAACAACAACAAGATAAAAAAAAATCTTGTTTTGCAAATATTTACCAACGCGTCAAACTGCTGAGGCCATTTTTGACATTCTTAACGCGTTCATAGTTTCAAAAAGAGTTGACTGGTCCAAATGTGTGGGAGTGAGCACTGATGAGGCCCGTGTGATGCTGGGCCAGCACAGTGTAGTCATTGTGGAGTCATCGTGAAAGCTGTGGCTCCACTCGTAGCATCTGTCCACCGCAGTATACACAGAGCAGCTCTGTTAAAGCATGTTTTTGAATCAATTACTATATATATATATATATATATACATATATATATATATACACACACACACATACACATGCACACACACACACACACACACACACACACACACGTACAGTATATATATACATACATATATACACATACACATATATACATTTATACAGATGTTCAATGTACAGAATAAAATAGAAGTGACCATAAGAAAAATGGATATGTGGGCCAGGCAAGTTGACCGGTCAAACTGGTCAACTTGCCTGGCTGGTCAAAATCCGGTCAGATTTTTTGACAATGGAAGAAATGCGCCATTCCCGTCACCGTCATCAATCATGTCAAAGAGCACCTGCATGGATTGAGGACCAAGCTGCGCGAAAATTTCCCCATCCCAGATGTGCAGTGCAACTGGATCGAAAACCCCTTCATCAGCCAAAGTGACGAGACCGTCCCAGGCCTGAACACAAAAGAGAAGAACGATCTTGTGGATCTCTCCTGCGACAGCACATTGAAACTGGCTTTCTCACAGAAGTACTTGACAAACTTTTGGCTTCATGTTGCTTCTGAGTATCACAATCTTCCCGACAGAGCTGTGCGATTTTTGACGCCTTTCCTGATGACGTATCTCTGTGAGACTGGCTTTTCGGCGCCAGATCTTTGCCGAGGACTGTCGTCCCTTATGCCAGACATCAAGCATTTGGTGTCTGCCATGCAACATCAGCCTTCTCATTAGGTGATTAAAGTGCTCCTGTTATTGTTAGTCTTATCAGCGATGGCGTTAGTAGTGAGGCTACATTCAAAACACTGTGCCCTTCAGACAGCGCTTACTAGATACCTAGAAAGTTCCATGAATATAAGGTTATTATTAACCCACCTCTTTTTTGTTTTCCCACAACTACACTGTATGTATGAGAATGCATATGATTGTTAAAATATACATCCTCTGAGAACGCACTGTTTGGCTCCCGTATTACTTCTGGTGGGATGTGGCCTGTGAACACTTTTGAGATTTTCAAGTGGGCCCTGAGTTCGAAAAGGCTGGGAACCGCTGTTCAAGACAAAGCAAGCACGACTTCATTACTTCAGATCTTTGACATTTATAATTAAATATTCTTTGCATGGATATCCTTAATGTTTTAACATTTTCCATGGGTGAAAATGGCAGCCGAGCCCCTCCCCATCCCCCCGCCCCTCCCTGCTGTTGTCAACTGGGTGTCTATATATGGAGATTTGCTTTGGAATCTTTTGGTGTCTGACACTGTGAGGGGGGCCACGTATTTCAACTATGGTCCTGTTACACAAAACGTCCAAACGGGCCTCCTGCAAAGATGGGAAAACAAATCCCCCCCTTTGCCCGAAATCCCCCTGCTCCTTCCATTTTGGAAATCACTTTGATAATCGGGCCAATTTGATCAAAGTATTTATTTTTATTTTTTAAAGAGAACACAATCACACCAATGGTTGTGAGAAACTATTGTTTCTCTTCTTTTAGTTGGCTACCTAGGTATTTTCTTAAATATACACAGATGTTACAGGAAAGGCGTCAACAACTGAAGTCAACCTGTATCCCTGATGGTTGTGTCGCACCAAAACCCAGTGAAACCGAGGCAAAATACTGACTTCTGTTGATATATGAGGAGGTAGGGATGGGTGGGGTGGGGTCCATTACAACCCCTCCCCCAATTCCCCCTCTTTCAGCGTCTCACAAAGGCCAGGGGAGGTCGCTGAAGTCCACGGGTCCACCCAGGCCAGCGTCTACCTCCAACAGTGACATGATGACAGCCATGGCCGCTTCGTCATTGCTCGGGCTGCTGGAGCCGGGCTCGTCCATTATGTCGATGCTCAGATGGGAGTTGACCCCTAGAAAAAAGGATGAGTATGAGGAGAAGGAGAGGGGAGCACAGTTAGCCACTTGGTGCGTCTCAAGATGATCGCAACGCTGAGTAATTCAAGGGTTTTAAAAATGAAAACCCTAACCCTTACCCTAACCCATCCGGGTGAAGGCTGAGGTCTTGCCAATGTTTTGAGGATGACATTAGCACTTTTATCACACATGTAATAGTTGAGATACAAGCGGGCAGGGGCGTTGATTAGAACAGCTAGAACACTCTTTGAAGAAAATTGCATTACTCTACTCAGCTCTATTCAACTATATGATGATGATGATATATATAATATAATATATAATATATATAATATATATGATAATACATCTCACAGCAAGAAGGTCCTGGGTTCGATTCCCGCCTGGGGCGCTGTTGGCACCGTGCTCCGGCGGGTTATCTCCCAAATAGGAGCCTTTCTGTGTGGAGTTTGCATGTTCTCCCCGTGCTCACATGGGGTTTCCTCCACCTCACGTCAGTAAGGACCCCAACCAAAAACATGCACCCATCATTGTCTGACCAGCGATGGACACTTATCACCTGGTCCCCGGGCGCGTCCACGTACGCTGCCCACTGCTCCTGGCTGTGCCCCCAGAGAAAGGACAAGCCAGGATGGGTCAAATGCAGAGGAACCATTTCACCGGCCACCATCAAAGCATGTGCATGTCTGTGTGTGTGCAAGCATGTGTTGTAGTGTGGTGTGTTGCGTGACAAATAAAGACTGTTTCTTCTTTTCTTCTCTGTTTCTTCTCATATCATATTGACATATATTGCGATATATCGGCCAGCCCTACCAAGAGAATGTTTGAGCTTATTAAATGACATAGCCAAGACCACAGATTGCAACTGCATAAAGTACATTTATTGTATTGAATTTCTAACTGAAACTGTTATCTGTTGCTTGTTGTGGCAGGACATGTTGGACTGGGTGAGTTAAACCGCCGGACACGACAATGGGTGATCCCTAAAGCGCTGACACGCATGCATTATTTGTATATTGGCCTGCGAGCCTGTAAGTTTATATTTTGGCCCACGAGCCATCTTTTGTTTAAAGTGCCAAAGTTGAACTCCATTTCAGCCGACAAGACAGCAGCCACACATTTATTGGCTGTGCATGACCAAGCTACACGGGTCATCCAGCCACCATTATCAATACTGATTGCACTGGGCAGTTTCCAGTGACAAACCATGGAACTAGGGTTGAAGAAATCAAATGCCACCAATTAAAACAGTGAGAACAGAGAAAGGACATGACACACACAACCCCAGTTCCACTGAAGAGATGTGCATTCAGTGGAAGAGAACAGAACCTGTTGAGTCAGTCAAACTCCAGTCAACGGAGGTAAGGTACACTGAGTCTTGCAACATATAATGATCCTCTGACCTCTTCCTTCTTCCCTGTTCCCTTCACTGTCTGCATTTGTGTTGGTGTCTGTGTGGTTATACTTTATTGACTTATTTGCCTTGGGAAAGCAGTAGATTAGAGTGGAATTACTCTGCTGATAAATCATAATAGATATAGTTGTTTATAAAATTAGCAATAATTTTCTGAACTACGAAAAAACCAAAATCAGAGAAAATAAATATAGAAAAGCTAAACAAATGGGTAAACAAACAATTTAATGCGAAATGCACATTTCCTTTCAATTTAACAAAACAATACAGATGGTCAATTCCAAACATGTTACTGTAACTTCAGTGGAAACTTCAGACCTATCACAATGAAATGATGGGCCCTTAAATTAAGATGTGTGCTAATCTGAAGAAATCGAACACCTTTATACTCCCACCCCCTTCCATGCTTTCAATGGTGGTCAAATACATTTAGTAAAATTAATTCTATAACTGAAAAACATGTGGCTAAATAGCAGACTGTCCATCAAAACATAAAAACTAAACAGCCCTAAATTAAAAGGTTATCATATAATTTGTTGAGAAAGTGACAAATGTATAAATATGAGGTATTATAATTATATAGTATAATAACAGTTTATGATGATGTAATAACAGTGAGATCACATAGTTGAAAACAACCTCCCATAAAGTTCCAACTAAAGAGGTTTCACTTCTGTGGAAGGGAGGGCGACAGGTTACTGCAAGTAAACCCTCACACACACCCACACACACCCACACACACCTGTCCAGGACGGCTATATATGCAGAGACTTGTGTCTTCTCCTCACACCTGCACCTGAAGCCAACAAGCTCAGTTCACAGCACAGGACGACAACCTCACATCACAGGTAGGACAGAGTGAGTGAGAGTGCTTTTGGAATACACTAGATTGGTCTGAATTTCAATTCTATGTAGAAATGCTCTTGCCTAAAAAGCTTTTAAATACAAATGCAAGGAGAAATAATATTTCTGTGAGATAAAATAACAAATCTGTCTGTGTGTCTGCATTTTGGTAGGACAATGGGAGACAATATCACAGGCAGTGGAATCAACGTCAGCGATTCAAACATTAGCGGTGGAAACAACATTCAAGTCACAGGTCAGTTCTTTGTCCGCGTCAAGGCTTTAGAGATTAAAAATGGACACTTCTTGGTTTTTCTCTTCCCTCCTCGTAAGTGAATTTTCTTTCTGTCTTTATTTTAACAGGAGGACAGGGTAACCAAACAAGTGTTGGTAGCAACATTAACACAAACAAAGAAACAGGTGGATCAGGCTGTTCAGGAGGAAATGGGCCGACTCAAACCAGTGAGTACATTTGACGTACAGACATCCTGCTCAGACTGGACGCAGTGTTGGATGTAAACATTGACATGCTAACGTACAGGAGTGTCCATATGTTGAACTGTTGATGACTCATGACATAACTTTATGAATGAGTGTTCTTTATAATATCACAATCACTGACTAGATTTCTCTCTCTCTCACTCTATTTTCCCCCTCAATTTTTCTAGACAATCCTTGCCCTCCTCACTGCTAGGAAGGACTTTCTGCAATTTGGAAATGAATCAACTCGATGGATTAAATAAATGATGATTCAAGACATGAAATCAACACAGAGAATCCTTGTCATGTCAGCATAACGTCAGCTAAAGTAATACAAATAAAATCATGATGTTCATCAAATTAGTTTGAAAGTGTTTTATTTCAAAGAAAAAATAGATAAAGTGGACCCATTATCAAGCATCAAATATCTGTCGGGAAAAGTTTGTGAACTTTTGGGATGAACAGTTCACTCGAAGGGATAAATAGAGTCATATTTTTCAATCAAGGGGATGATAATGAGTTCAGGTGGCGCTGCAGAATAAAAAGAAAGATTCAGTACGGCTCCAAAGCAGCGCTCGGATCAATCTGATATCACAGAAAAAGACAGGAGGCTTTATACAGGAAAACAGGGTGTGGTTTGGGTCAGAGGTCTCCAACATGTCTGCACCCCCCCCCCCCCCCCCCAACTGTCAACATTTCTCTGGAATCTACTAGCAAGAAATATCCGCATCTAATACTAAATTTAACTATATGAACTCATAACCAATTCCAGATATAATTCAAGGATATCTCCACCTCAAATTGGCCAAACCTCTCTTCTCACATTTGGCTGGAGAAAAGTAAAAGACCAGTAATGGTTATCTACTATACTATGAGAACGGACAGGACAAAAACCCCTGGTCATACAGAGGAAAAATCCTGTGTGGCCATTTTACAATTCTAACTAGAAAACACACACACCGAATGGGGCCCCAAGTGTTAGCTTGATCTTTCATTAAATCATCACGTAACTCTTTCATAGCTTGTATGGCTAAAAACAAATTTCCTGATTGTACATCATTGGCAGGAATGTATGTACAGCATGACTCATCTATCATAGCACATACACCTCCTTGAGCTGCACTCATTATGTCTAGTACCATGCGATTCTGGAGAACCATCAAACGGATCGAAGTTAATTCTTGTTTAACCGCTTCTTCTACTAAGATAGTTGTATTAATGAACAGTAACAACCTAAAAAGTATGATATTTAACCACTTAAAAGCTGTAGATGTGCCTACGGGCGCTAATATAGACGTAAAAAATTGTTCTGCTCCACCTACAATCCTATACTCTGCTGGAACCGATGTCACGGACATATATGTTCCTGATCGTCTTACACGCACATCTCGATGGGTCTTGGTCAGATTATACATGTAAATTGGCATATCTAACATAACTGGTGTACAAATGCCAGCCCAGTTCCTGGGCAGATTTGTATACGCCAGGTGTCCACATAACCAATTGATATCAGGAATTGTTACTTGTCCCATTGTATAAATTACCTGAGTTCGGCAACATGCTGTGGTTATCCCCACTGTGATTCCAGGGTAACAGTTACTTCTTCTATCGGAACAAATGGATTGAAAGCACAAGGGGTGAATAACTCCAGCACATGGATGGACTATAATTGAGGAGGCTAGAGCAACAGTTAGAGTAGTAGCCAATCTTCTCCATACATTAGTGCAATTCAATTGTCCTACAGAAAGATTATAGTGGAATACCTTACCAGTTCACCGTTTTGCTTCATCTCAACAGAATGTGTCGTACCTTTATCTATATGATTATATATTAGGTCAGTCAAATTTATATAAATTGGAAAATTTGTAGCCCATGCTAAACATCTAGATTCTTCCCATGATGTTGATGTAGGTGAGAGGAGGAATGGTGCTTGCACCGAGTGAGGCATTTTACTACATACATAACAGAAATGAATCGCACCATACTCTTCTTTAACTGAATGATTCAAAAATCTCCACCACATATTTTGTTGAAATGAATGTCCAGTGGAGTCGACATTTAACCATGGGTGGACTGTGTTAGTGACAGAACGTTCATTTCTCACATGGCGCTCTTTTGGATGTGACGTGAGTGAGAGTGGGGCGGGGGAGCGGCTATTATTTAAGTCTCGCTGCGGAACTGTGTTCCAGGGTTGGATGATTAACAGGACGATGGCAATCATGATGAGAAAGATGATCACACAGACCTGACCAACCTTTTCCTGGTGATGGGGCGCCATCCTTTTCAAGTACAAATACTGTGGTGGCATATCCTCTTCACGGGACAGAGGTTACTAGCACGTATTCCTCAGGGATCGTGATCTCAGTTCACGTCCCATGATTTTCCGTTGTTGTCGTTGATCTGGTCCTCTGGAAGGTTGCAGACTTTCTTACAATGGGATGCGTGTACCCACGTTGGTCGTTCTGCCATCTTAACTGCCACTGCGGTGGTGAGGAGGATCTGGAACGGTCCCAGGAATCTGGCGGAGTTCCAGCTTTTCCTCCGGCAGTCCCTACCCAGGTATCTGGTCGGAGGTGGTGTAGTGGTCCTTTGAGTGGGATGGGTAGGGTTGCTTTGGCCTGGGCACATAGACTTAAACACTTGGGTGAGAGGCACACATTTTTACCATTGTTTGGTCTAGGTCCATGAATGTCAAATGGGGTACGTGGAATAATTCTGTAATTTCCCAAACAGTTATGTTGAATAACTGAAGAACTACAGAGTCCGCACAAAGGTTTATGTATGCACCCTAGTGTAACAACAATATTATTATCACAATGTCTAATATGTAGGAGACAACGTCCATAGAATCTCGATTAGGCTACAAGACAACCGACAGTGTGTAAATAATGCTTATCAAATTAACGCTTTTCAAATTTTCCTAGAACGCATTTCTCGAATGTTGTCTGAACATAATCCCATCGACACAATCCATTAATAAAGTAAATCTAACAATGATAAATACTAAACTGGACAATGTGATCACTACTGTTTACGTGATGTACTGTATTTCATATGTGGCTTTTGTCGACAGAAGACAGATTTAACCGCATTGGTCTCCTGGTCAGCAATTCATGCTGGAACAGTCCTGTCGCACCATGTGATCGTCCTTGCATTCCCATCATCACTAAGACAGGAATAAAAACTCAGTAGAACTTACCTTTACTGGGATTCCATTCTGAAAAACATTCTAAGCACAATCATTATGTTTACTTAATTCTCTAACTATATCCCTCCTTTTTGACAAATGGTACCTACCATATGTCAAACAAGTAAAACAATGAAAAAACTTGTGGGAAAGATACAGCTCAGTACATACTGTACTAAGCAGCTCAGCGACTCCAATAATTTAGTGCAGGACACCTTTGAGTGAAGGAAAAAACAAAGTTAGTGAGCCTGTGTACTCATCTGTGGAGGATACAACCATCATTAGACAGAGCAAAAATTGGTTACGGCAGCTTTGTTGGCTGCATTGGCTCCAACATTTCCTATAGAGATGGGGTCAAGTACATTAATGTAAACAACACAAATAGGAAGATCCAAATGGGGGGGGTTATGACATCACAACATTAAAAGGATGTTCTGTATGTCTCTTCTATCAGCAGTACCACACCGTATCACACTTGCCTGTACATATGCATGCAATCAAAATAAAAACAAAAAACAGTTTACCACAGATAGAAACACAAACACAACCGGTTGTACAAAGATAGACACACATTGTTTTATACAAAAACAGAATACGGACAAACAAACCAAAACAAAAACCCTCCTTTTGTTGTACTCATGAGTTCAAATCATTGTAGTTGAACTTTTCAAGAACTTCAGTAGCAAGATCTGGGCGGGGCGAAGCCACAAGGGCTATCGCTGTCAAGCAATCATGTGAATCTCCATAAGAGTGAAGAAGAGAAGTTGGAGTAAGCAAAGTGAAAGTTGCACATGTCGATGATGGAGAGGTGATGTCTGAGAGAAACGAACCGGTTTGCTTCGTAGCAAGATAAAGGCTACAGCATGTAATCAACCCAATGACCCCAGCACCGAGTCCGAGCATAGTATGCAACAAGACCTAATTTATTTCCATTAGATTGCAAGAACACAGCTTATATTAAACCATCTCTCTCATCCACAGTTAAAGTAATCCAGCAAACCCAACATGGAGCTGGTGCAAAAAACTTGTTCGAAAAGCAACAAAAGGTTCTACCGTGAAATGGCTTGGCAAACATTGCCTCGTTCCATGATCCAAAAACAACAGTAACCACAACAGCCAAGAAAGGCCATGCCAGGGTGCGACCCTGAGGAGACAAAATTAAAATAAAATAAATGTCATGACTCATATAATGAACGTTCTTTTGTGCCGGCTGGAGTTATAAGGGAAAAAATAGAAACTGTAAACGTCTTGTTCTAAGTATTTTAGGAATTCCTGTGTATCTCCGACACAAGTAGATCAATAAACTACAATATTCTAATAAGTGTGCTGCCACTGATAAATTCAAAATCAGTCAAAATAAATTTCCGTAATGTGGCAGAAGAAAACATTTCTGGAGGCTCCACATAACTCCAACAAGGAGTTAAGCAACTAGAGAGGGTAAAGAAAAAGGTGATTCACATACTAAAACATTTTAATATTTAGCGTTCAATACTATATTCCCAACTATCGAATTCTCATGGTTAATTTACGTTACTCAACTCCTAACAATTACATATATTATGTGCTAAGCTTTGAACTGCTAGTCTTACCTTTTGGACAGGGAGTATTCAACTATAAGTCCCATCATTCTGCAGTCTGATTAGAAAAAATGGAGAGGTTATTTGGCATTCCAATCAAGTTAACACCTTTTTAAAACAAATAGTTGATGAGGCTCCTCAACTGTGCACAACATCATTTCCAATTGTGCATCTGCTGTACTTGGAGGCCAAACACTTCATGTTCGTTGGTGGAGGGAAGGATCAGCAGGAGTAAACGCTTGCATTTGATTTTCCATAACAGAAGCTTTTTCGTTGTTCAGAAAATGTCCCAAGTTATTCAGTTTGACGTTGGCCAAACTGGATCTCTGTATACAAGTTTTTCACAGACTTTCTCGGAAATGCAGGAGTAGGCAAGTCTCTCAGCAGGATATCAGGCTTTTGTGTGCTTGTGTGAAAAAACCCTAAGGTGCTTAATGTATTGTTCTCATACATTATCATAAGATGAAAGGAAAGGTTTACCACTGTAGGAAGCAGTGTCACAGGGAGAATCACTCTAGGGTGCTCTGACAACAGTGTCCCTGAGTGTTAACACTGGAATCCTTAACTCAGCTTCTAAAGATTGTTTCAACAACTAGACTAGACAACTAGAATGTCATATTAAAATAAGAACTAATCAAGAATTATTCTGGTTCTATACTGCACTCTATAATATCTGATGCTTTTATACATTTTAACAATTGAGCTCGATATGGGATATAGAGCTAAATCCAGTCAAGGTCTCTCCATTTATATACTTGCATGCATATCATCTGAAAATAATTCCAATTGAGCCTATTAAATAATCAAATTTGCAAACCAGTTAAATACAAATAGTAATAACATCAATAATGTACAAGGACCTTTGAATGCTGGACATGTTATGGCCTTACTCATTTGTAGACCAATTCTCTTTGATCTGATCTCTTTGTCAGTCCTCCAAGTCTTCTCACTCAGACGCAGTCACATCTACACTGGTCAAAAGTCAAAACTGCAGTCAGTGGATTCCTGCATAAAACTGCGGAAATAAAACACTGAATAGATGGGTTGGTTAATTCATCACTATATAATTACAACATTCATTGAATCACAAGATATTTTCAAGTTTAAACTTAAAATTTTTGAATGTCCAAATTAAAAAAAAAAAAATCTAAATGGCCAACGTATTTCACATTTATTTAAGTGTTTCAATTTTTAGTAAGCGAACGTACACCTCTCTTGTACACAAAACAAAACAATTATTCCTCTTTGTTAAACTACTTGTTACATTTTATACTGTATATATATGTACATCTACCTTATTTAATGTCAAATCGAAATTACTTCTAGAGTAAGACAAAAATAAAAATTTATAGTATTAATAATGTTGTTCAATCGTCGATCAACTTAAACAATCACCAGCCCTACTGAGAAAAACAAAAAGGAACCGGTAAGGATTAGAAACATACAAACACAGTTGTATATCACACCAAAACTAACAATTCACTCATGCAATATCATGATTTAATGTATAGTGTTTGATGTATACTGTCAGGGTTCGCCCGGGTCCTACCGGCATCGGCCACTAGATGCCGCCAGTACTGCCTTTTCAAGGTTGCTCTGCTTCACCTATTTCTGTTCCTGATTACCCTGCCTCTTTAGGTTATATGTTTCACCTGTGTCTCGTTTGGTCGTCCCTATTTAGACCCTGTCGCTTGTGTCCTCGGGCGCTCAGTCTTGAGTTTGTCTAACCTCATGACAACGCTCTTGTTCCAAGCTCCCGAGACGTCTTATTTGTTTTTGCCCAGTTTTTGTACTTGTTTTGAGTAAACCTCTGTTTTTGCCACCTCGCCTCTGCCTTGTTCTCTGCACCTGGGTTCACTCAGCATACCTCCTAACAGTATACTAATTAGTTATTTATCATATCCTTTGATTTAGAATTACCAATTTACTAATGCTTTGTGCCATTAAATTTGTTACCGCTGTAACACTGCAGACTATCCCACTGTGGGATAGATAAAGGATTATCTTTTCTCAACCAGCAGATCACTTTGACACAAGAACACAAAAGGGAAAAATAAAGTCAATTTAAAAAAGAATAACTCTTTATAAACCAAAAACGAATTCATTTCTGCTGCTACTATGCATCATTTCTGCTCTCCGCAATGTCTTAAAACATATTTTGGAATCAATTCCTTTTTTAATTTATATTGATCAATTTAGTTTTACCAATTTTGGAATGCTTTCCATAAAATCTATTAACAACGCACCAACTATAGTTCTCAAAAAAACAAAACTCACCATTCTCCTAACCTTACCAAAACAATTTAATGAACCAAAAACACTTTCCAGCAACTTAAAACCACAACACTATTGTCAACATCACAATCATCTCTCTAAACACAATCCAACAGTTCAAACTGTGCAATATCTATTCATATTACCACAGCATAGACCGAGAAATGTCCTAATTCATTTAAAACCTTACAATATCCTTTCTAGGAATCCTACCAGATATTTCAGATTATAATTTACATTTAGTCATTTAGCAGACGCTTTTATCCAAAGCGACTTACAAGGGAGAATAACATTCAAGCTACATTGCGACAGAGATTAGTGTAACAATAAATACTGTTAGGTAGTTCTAAGTAATTGTAGGTTGGGACAGGAGGTACTAACTGAAGAGCTGGGTCTTCAAGTGCTTCTTAAAGACAGAGAGGGAGGTCCCTGCTCTGGTCATTTTTGGCAGCTCGTTCCACCAACGTGGAACTACAAATGAGAATAACCTGGATTGCCGTGGCTGTATGGCCGGCAGAGCCAGGCGACGCTCATTTGATGAGCGCAGCATCCGGGGGGCAACATGTGCTCTTACAAGAGCATTCAAGTAGGCGGGAGCATTCCCAGCAATCACTCTGTAGGCCAGCATAAGAGACTTGAACTTGATGCGGGCGGCTACAGGTAACCAGTGGAGCTCGATGAGCAGCGGAGTGACATGTGCCCTCTTTGGCTGGTTGAACACCAGTCGCGCCACCGCATTCTGTATCATCTGTAGTGGCTTCACCGCAAAGGCCGGCAAGCCTTTTAAGAGGGCGTTGCAGTAGTCGAGACGGGACATCACCAAGGTTTGTACCAGCAGTTGAGTGGCATATTGGGTCAGGTATGGCCTGACTTTTCAGATGTTGAGTAGTGCGAAGCGGCAGGACCGGGAGACGGCGGCAACATGGTCCGAGAATGTCAGTTGGTCATCAATAATGACACCAAGATTCCTTGCAGCCTTGGTAGGAACAAGAGATAGAGAGTCGATTTTGATATCAATGTTGTGATAAATACCTTGTTTGGCCGGGAAGACCAGCAGTTCCGTTTTCGCCAGATTTAGTTGAAGATGATAATCCTTCATCCATGTGGATATGTCAGCGAGACAATCCGAGATCCGCGTCGAGACAGTGGGGTCGTCGGGCGGGAAGGACAGATAGAGTTGAGTATCATCCGCATAGCAGTGATGTGAAAAGCCATGTGAGCGGATGATCGGGCCCAGTGAGGTGGGTTATATGGCAAAGAGGAGGGGTCCTTGCACCGAGCCTTGGGGCACCCCTGTGGTGAGGTTGTGAGGCACAGACAGCTGGCCTCACCACGTCACACTGAACGAGCGCCCAGTAAGGTAAGATTCGAACCAGGAAAGTGCACTGCCCGTTATGTCCATACTTGAGAGTATGGACAGGAGTATGCTGTGATTGACAGTGTCAAAAGCTAGATAAGTCTAGCAGAATGAGGACCGAGGATTTGGCAGCAGCTCTAGCAGTTTTTAAGGCCTCTGTCACAGACAACAGGGCTGTTTCGGTGGAGTGACCACTTTTGAAGCCAGATTGAAGTGTATCAAGAAGGTTGTTTCTTGACAGGTACTCTGTAACCTGTCTAGAGACCGCCCTCTCTAAGGTTTTGGAAAGGAATGGGAGGAGAGAGCCCGGCGGATAGTTTTCTACTTGATTGGGATGGAGTGAGGGTTTTTTGAGCAGTGGTGCGACCCGAGCCGCTTTGAAAGCGGAAGGGAAAGTGCCGGAAGTTAGGGAAGAATTAATCATATGTGTGATTGCCGGGGTGATAGTCGGTGATATGGCTTGAAGGAGGTTAGATGGGATAGGATCTAGCGGACAGGGAGTAGGACGGCTACATGTTAGTAGTTTAGATACCTCACTTTCAGCGAGGGGGGTGAAACCAGGGAACGATGTGCCTAGGGCTGGAGAAGACAGGTTGTGAGTAAGTTGTTTAGTGAATTGGCTGCTGATGGCTGCCACTTTTTAGTAAAAAAGGAGGCAAGGCAGTCAGCAGTGAGGTTAGTAGCTGGGGGAGGTGGTGGAGGGTAAAGCAGAGACTTGAAGGTGGCAAATAACTTACGTGTGTCTGTGGCACAGTTGATCCTATTGTTGAAGAAGGCCTTCTTGGCAGCAGTGATGCTGGAAGAGAAGGAGGACAGCAGTGTCTGGTAGCTTGCAAGATCCTCAATTGTTTTGGATTTGTGCCATTTCCTCTCGGCTGCTCTGAGGTCAGTGCGCGTTGTCCGGAGGGTGTCAGTCAGCCAAGGGTGCGACTGGGTAGATCGAGCAGGTCTGGTGGATAGTGAACACAGGCTATCCAGACATGAGCTCAAGGTGGAGCAGAGGGAGTCAGTGGCATCATTTACCTGCAGAGAGGAGAAAGTGCCGTGGGGTGGAAGAGAAGAGGAGAGCACAGAGGAGAAGTGGGTGGGAGACAGGTTGCGGAGATTGCGGCGGATAGTAACCATGGGTGGGGAGGTGGGGGGTTGTTTTGGTAGCTGGACATTGAAGTGGATGAAGAAGTGGTCAGAGCGATGAGGAGGAGTGACCCTTAGGTTGTCCGTGGTGCAGCTCCGAGCAAGAATGAGATCAAGCTCTTTGCCAGCCTTGTGAGTCGGTGGAGTCGGGACCTGTCTTAGGTCGAACGAGCGAACCAAAGACAGGAAGTCAGCCGAGCTCACACTGTCCAAGTGGATGTTCATGTCTCCGAGGACGAGCATGGGACACTCATGCTCAGGAATTGATGCCAGCAGGGTGTCAAGCTCATGTAGGAAGTCACCTAGTTGTCCTAGTGGACGGTAGATGACGACCACATAGGCTATCACCGGAGCAGTCACCAAGACGGTGTGATATTCAAGGAAGCAAAGTTGTTTAAAGGCAGCAGTGGATTAAATTTCCATGTGTTGGAAATTAGCAGGCCAGTCCCACCACCACGGCCAGATGGTCTGGATGTGTGGGAGAATGTGTAGTTAGTGGAGAGTGCAGCCGGGGTTGCGCTATCTTCCGGTTTAATCCATGTCTCAGTGAGAGCAAGGAGCTCCAAGGAGAGGTAGTTGGCATGACCAGAAATGAAGTCTGCCTTGTTAACTGCAGATCGACAATTCCACAAGCCAACAGAGAAGGAGGTCTTTGCAGAAGATGTTTGCTGCAGGGACCTGAGGTTACCCAGATTGCATCGGCGTATGGTATAACGAGGCTTTCTGGGTGACCTTGAAGTTGTAGGGATGCGGTAGTAGCACATTTTATATGGAGTGAGAGAAAGAAGGCAGGTTTGCCTTGTTCGGTGTCCTTGCTTCGGTTGACGTGCAGAGGTAGACGTGCGTCTTCACACGAGAGCGACTACAAATGGGCCAACGCTTGAAGCTTCAAGGGCAGGAACATAAATAGGTGACAGAATAAAGCTGCTCATGTGATTAGGGTTGCACCTGGCTAAGAGCACGCCCATAAGAGAGGACTTACCTGAATAGGGGGTGTGTCTGGAACACAAGCTTGTTGGCAGATCAGCAAATAGCAGTGAAATGTGCAGAGTCAAACCAGTAGTCCAAGTTGCAATACTACAATACGAGCAGTGATACACTACACAGCAACCTCAGCACTAGAGCTAATGCTACTTTTACACGGAAGGAACTGCAGACCTCTCTTGCATTGACTACTGTCAGTGTTGATGAGTCCACCATCAGTCAGACACTGAGTAGGAATAGCGATCATGGGACGATAACAAGGAGGAAGCCACTACTCTCCAAGAGACATTGCTCATCTAAAGTTTGCTAAAAAAAGAAACCCAACTTGGATGAGCCCGAAGGCTATTGGAACTTTTTGGTTTAAATGAGGAATGTTTTGTTTGGTAAAAACAATGCATTACAATATAAGAACCTCATTCCATTCGTCCCAGGACAGCTTCCCATTATTGACAGGACTTTGAATTTTAGATTGTACCAGTAAATTCTACAGGAGAATGTCAGGGTTTCTGTGAAATGAAGATAAGCAGAAGGTGGGTCATGCAATAAGACAAGACCTTGAACACACAAGTCAGTCCACCAATGTTTGAAAGGGTTTTGGGATGGTGTGCACAAGTTGTGCCCTCTGGCTCGGGCTCCGGTGACATCATTGACAATATATGATCAGGCCAATACTTGAACCTCAAATATAGCAGGAACCATTGAGATTCTGTCCTGGCAAAAAAAAACCACTTTTCTTTTTCCTTTTTTTTTCACCTTTGCTGTCAGCATGCTAGGCATACAACAAAGAGTATTTGTATGCTATTGCATCTAGGACAGAGTTAGTCTGCAAGTAGAGTTCAACTTCTCAACCCGCAATCCAACTCTTCATTAATAGAACTTTTTAACATGTTTGGGTCTATAAACAATAATCACTACTCCAGGACCCGGTCAGGTAGGGATGGAGCAAGGCTGGGCAGGGATGATGATGACCGGGAGGAGGGGTCCAGGATCCGGGTGGAGAGACGGGGAACCGGGCTGGATGGAGAGGGATGGACAGCCTTGGTCGATGAGCGGAGACAAGCAGGTTAGCCGGGCTGGCTGAAGTGGGACGGACAGACTGGGTTGACGAGAGGAGACAAGCAGGTAAGGGGAAGTCGAAACAACAAGACATAAGCTAGGGCCTTGAAACAAGCACTAGGAGCTAGGAACTTGGAACTAGGAACTAAGCCAGTAACTGTGCAACTTGGGTAAGCTAGTTGACGGTCTGGCAATGATTGACTGGGGAGCTGTCAAAAAAATACTGTGTGAGTGATGAGGGTAATTGATCCTAGGTGTGTGAAATTGGCTCACTGAGGGAGCTGCAGATGGGGCAAGAGCGGCCTCTAGTCTAGGTGAATCTGGGAGGCCGTGGGCCTCCCAGATTCACCTCGAGTGAGACAATTAAACATAGAACCAAACAACATTTACATGGAAAACATAAAAATCAGATGACAACATGTATTGAAAAACAGAGTTAATCAGGTCCAGGAAAACTGGAACAGCAATTGGGCACATGGCCTCTTCCAGTTGTAGTTATGGCAGTAAGTGACAGAGGAAAGGAGAGGAATGGAACAGGGAGGGTGCTGGGGTGCGTTCAAAGCAGGTGTTGGTGGTATGTGTGTGTGTGTGTGTGTGTGTGTGTGTGTGTGTGTGTGTGTGTGTGTGTGTGTGTGTGTGTGTGTGTGTGTGAGGTGTCCACCTCTCACACACACACATACAGGACTTATCCCAATTGGTTCTGGTGTATAAGGTCGGTATTATATTGTGACGCCTCCAAGCAGCGGAAAGGGCCCCGAAGCCACCCCGCGAGCTCCGCAGCTGCATAGATAGCCCCACAGCGAAGGGAAAACCCAGAGACCCCGTCCCCCTAGGTGAACACATACAACCCACCCCCCAATGCTGGCACAAGATGCAGTCAGAGGTGCAGAACCTGGGCTGTGGGCACCAGGCACAGACCGCAGGCCAGAGCCAGGCCCCGTGTCGACAGACTGACACAGCACACCTTAAGCCACCGGCCGCCCCCCAGCCAACCACTCCCCCAAACCGACCCACCAGTGACCCACCACCACGGAATTCCCCAGTGCTCAATGTGTGCCGTGGCAATTACAGCCAAAATTGCAGGGTGTGGAGGTGCAAGTCCTTCAAGCAAGCGGAACCCGAATCACTGGCACCCCGACTGCCCCGCAGATCCTGAGTAGGATTGGTGTGCAAGTGTATGTGTTCTAAGCTAATATAAGTAGGATTTAAATTTCGGGAGGTACGAGGAGCACGTTGGGGCAGGAGCATGACGGGCAAGATGGAAGCATCAGGCACACTGAAAAGGAAAGAAGCCATTGTTACATCATCCACAAGGGAAGTCCCTGTGGGACATCGGACAGGCGGGAAAGTCCTGCCAAACAAAAAAGAAAGGTTCTGAGAAAGTATCGCGCTGAATATCTATTATTGGGAATGAAAGGTATGAAAACAACAACAACAAGATAAAAAAAAATCTTGTTTTGCAAATATTTACCAACGCGTCAAACTGCTGAGGCCATTTTTGACATTCTTAACGCGTTCATAGTTTCAAAAAGAGTTGACTGGTCCAAATGTGTGGGAGTGAGCACTGATGAGGCCCGTGTGATGCTGGGCCAGCACAGTGTAGTCATTGTGGAGTCATCGTGAAAGCTGTGGCTCCACTCGTAGCATCTGTTCACCGCAGTATACACAGAGCAGCTCTGTTAGAGCATGTTTTTGAATCAATTACTATATATATATATATATATACATATATATATATATACACACACACACATACACATGCACACACACACACACACACACACACACACACACACACACACACGTACAGTACATATATACATATATATATACACATACACATATATACATTTATACAGATGTTCAATGTACAGAATAAAATAGAAGTGACCATAAGAAAAATGGATATGTGGGCCAGGCAAGTTGACCGGTCAAACTGGTCAACTTGCCTGGCTGGTCAAAATCCGGTCAGATTTTTTGACAATGGAAGAAATGCGCCATTCCCGTCACCGTCATCAATCATGTCAAAGAGCACCTGCATGGATTGAGGACCAAGCTGCGCGAAAATTTCCCCATCCCAGATGTGCAGTGCAACTGGATCGAAAACCCCTTCATCAGCCAAAGTGACGAGACCGTCCCAGGCCTGAACACAAAAGAGAAGAACGATCTTGTGGATCTCTCCTGCGACAGCACATTGAAACAGGCTTTCTCACAGAAGTACTTGACAAACTTTTGGCTTCATGTTGCTTCTGAGTATCACAATCTTCCCGACAGAGCCGTGCGATTTTTGACGCCTTTCCTGATGACGTATCTCTGTGAGACTGGCTTTTCGGCGCCAGATCTTTGCCGAGGACTGTCGTCCCTTATGCCAGACATCAAGCATTTGGTGTCTGCCATGCAACATCAGCCTTCTCATTAGGTGATTAAAGTGCTCCTGTTATTGTTAGTCTTATCAGCGATGGCGTTAGTAGTGAGGCTACATTCAAAACACTGTGCCCTTCAGACAGCGCCTTCTAGATACCTAGAAAGTTCCATGAATATAAGGTTATTATTAACCCACCTCTTTTTTGTTTTACCACAATTACACTGTATGTATGAGAATGCATATGATTGTGAAAATATACATCCTCTGAGAACGCACTGTTTGGCTCCCGTATTACTTCTGGTGGGATGTGGCCTGTGAACACTTTTGAGATTTTCAAGTGGGCCCTGAGTCCGAAAAGGCTGGGAACCGCTGTTCAAGACAAAGCAAGCACGACTTCATTACTTCAGATATTTGACATTTATAATTAAATATTCTTTGCATGGATATCCTTAATGTTTTAACATTTTCCATGGGTGAAAATGGCAGCCGAGCCCCTCCCCATCCCCCCGCCCCTCCCTGCTGTTGTCAACTGGGTGTCTATATATGGAGATTTGCTTTGGAATCTTTTGGTGTCTGACACTGTGAGGGGGGCCACGCATTTCAACTATGGTCCTGTTACACAAAACGTCCAAACGGGCCTCCTGCAAAGATGGGAAAACAAATCCCCCCCTTTGCCCGAAATCCCCCTGCTCCTTCTATTTTGGAAATCACTTTGATAATCGGGCCAATTTGATCAAAGTATTTATTTTTATTTTTTAAAGAGAACACAATCACACCAATGGTTGTGAGAAACTAGTGTTTCTCTTCTTTTAGTTGGCTACCTAGGTATTTTCTTAAATATACACAGATGTTACAGGAAAGGCGTCAACAACTGAAGTCAACCTGTATCCCTGATGGTTGTGTCGCACCAAAACCCAGTGAAACCGAGGCAAAATACTGACTTCTGTTGATATATGAGGAGGTAGGGATGGGTGGGGTGGGGTCCATTACAACCCCTACCCCAATTCCCCCTCTTTCAGCGTCTCACAAAGGCCAGGGGAGGTCGCTGAAGTCCACGGGTCCACCCAGGCCAGCGTCTACCTCCAACAGTGACATGATGACAGCCATGGCCGCATCGTCATTGCTCGGGCTGCTTGAGCCGGGCTCGTCCATTATGTCGATGCTCTGATGGGAGTTGACCCCTAGAAAAAAGGATGAGTATGAGGAGAAGGAGAGGGGAGCACAGTTAGCCACTTGGTGCGTCTCAAGATGATCGCAACGCTGAGTAATTCAAGGGTTTTAAAAATGAAAACCCTAACCCTTACCCTAACCCATCCGGGTGAAGGCTGAGGTCTTGCCAATGTTTTGAGGATGACATTAGCACTTTTATCACACATGTAATAGTTGAGATACAAGCGGGCAGGGGCGTTGATTAGAACAGCTAGAACACTCTTTGAAGAAAATTGCATTACTCTACTCAGCTCTATTCAACTATATGATGATGATGATATATATAATATAATATATAATATATATAATATATATGATAATACATCTCACAGCAAGAAGGTCCTGGGTTCGATTCCCGCCTGGGGCGCTGTTGGCACCGTGCTCCGGCGGGTTATCTCCCAAATAGGAGCCTTTCTGTGTGGAGTTTGCATGTTCTCCCCGTGCTCACATGGGGTTTCCTCCACCTCACGTCAGTAAGGACCCCCACCAAAAACATGCACCCATCATCGTCTGACCAGCGATGGACACTTATCACCTGGTCCCCGGGTGCGTCCACGTATGCTGCCCACTGCTCCTGGCTGTGCCCCCAGAGAAAGGACAAGCCAGGATGGGTCAAATGCAGAGGAACCATTTCACCGGCCACCATCAAAGCATGTGCATGTGTGTGTGTGTGCAAGCATGTGTTGTAGTGTGGTGTGTTGCGTGACAAATAAAGACTGTTTCTTCTTTTCTTCTCTGTTTCTTCTCATATCATATTGACATATATTGCGATATATCAGCCAGCCCTACCAAGAGAATGTTTGAGCTTATTAAATGACATAGCCAAGACCACAGATTGCAACTGCATGAAGTACATTTATTGTATTGAATTTCTAAATGAAACTGTTATCTGTTGCTTGTTGTGGCAGGACATGTTGGACTGGGTGAGTTAAACCGCCGGACACGACAATGGGTGATCCCTAAAGCGCTGACACGCATGCATTATTTGTATATTGGCCTGCGAGCCTGTAAGTTTATATTTTGGCCCACGAGCCATCTTTTGTTTAAAGTGCCAAAGTTGAACTCCATTTCAGCCGACAAGACAGCAGCCACACATTTATTGGCTGTGCATGACCAAGCTACACGGGTCATCCAGCCACCATTATCAATGCTGATTGCACTGGGCAGTTTCCAGTGACAAACCATGGAACTAGGGTTGAAGAAATCAAATGCCACCAATTAAAACAGTGAGAACAGAGAAAGGACATGACACACACAACCCCAGTTCCACTGAAGAGATGTGCATTCAGTGGAAGAGAACAGAACCTGGTAAGTCAGTCAAACTCCAGTCAACGGAGGTAAGGTACACTGAGTCTTGCAACATATATTGATCCTCTGACCTCTTCCTTCTTCCCTGTTCCCTTCACTGTCTGCATTTGTGTTGGTGTCTGTGTGGTTATACTTTATTGACTTATTTGCCTTGGGAAAGCAGTAGATTAAAGTGGAATTACTCTGCTGATAAATCATAATAGATATAGTTGTTTATAAAATTAGCAATAATTTTCTGAACTACGAAAAAACCAAAATCAGAGAAAAGAAATATAGAAAAGCTAAACAAATGGGTAAACAAACAATTTAATGCGAAATGCACATTTCCTTTCAATTTAACAAAAGAATACAGATGGTCAATTCCAAACATGTTACTGTAACTTCAGTGGAAACTTCCGACCTATCACAATGAAATGATGGGCCCTTAAATTAAGATGTGTGCTAATCTGAAGAAATCAAACACCTTTATACTCCCACCCCCTTCCATGCTTTCAATGGTGGTCAAATACATTTAGTAAAATTAATTCTATAACTGAAAAACATGTGGCTAAATAGCAGACTGTCCATCAAAACATAAAAACTAAACAGCCCTAAATTAAAAGGTTATCATATAATTTGTTGAGAAAGTGACAAATGTATAAATATGAGGTATTATAATTATATAGTATAATAACAGTTTATGATGATGTAATAACAGTGAGATCACATAGTTGAAAACAACCTCCCATAAAGTTCCAACTAAAGAGGTTTCACTTCTGTGGAAGGGAGAGCGACAGGTTACTGCAAGTAAACCCTCACACACACCCACACACACCCACACACACCTGTCCAGGACGGCTATATAAGCAGAGACTTGTGTCTTCTCCTCACACCTGCACCTGAAGCCAACAAGCTCAGTTCACAGCACAGGACGACAACCTCACATCACAGGTAGGACAGAGTGAGTGAGAGTGCTTTTGGAATACACTAGATTGGTCTGAATTTCAATTCTATGTAGAAATTCTCTTGCCCAGAAAGATTTTAAATACAAATGCAAGGAGAAATAATATTTCTGTGAGATAAAATAACAAATCTGTCTGTGTGTCTGCATTTTGGTAGGACAATGGGAGACAATATCACAGGCAGTGGAATCAAATTCAGCGATTCAAACGTTAGTGGTGGAAACAACATTCAAGTCACGGGTCAGTTCTTTGTCCACGTCAAGGCTTTAGCGATTAAAAATGGACACTTTTGGTTTTTCTCTTCCCTCCTCGTAAGTGAGTTTTCTTTCTGTCTTTATTTTAACAGGAGGACAGGGTAACCAAACAAGTGTTGGGAGAAACATTAACACAAACAAAGAAACTGGTGGATCAGGCTGTTCAGGAGGAAATGGGGCGACTCAAACCAGTAAGTACATTTGACGTACAGACATCCTCCTCAGACTGGACGCAGTTTTGGATGTAAACATTGACATGCTTACGTACAGGAGTGTCCATATGTTGAACTGTTGATGACTCATGACATAACTTTATGAATGAGTGTTTTTTATAATATCACAATCACTGACTAGATTTCTCTCTCTCTCCCTCTATTTCCCACTCAATTTTTCTAGACAATCCTTGCCCTCCTCACTGCTAGGAAGGACTTTCTGCCATTTTGACCTGAATCAACTCGATGGATAAAATAAATGATGATTCAAGACATGAGATCAACACAGAGAATCCTTGTCGTGTCAGCATAATGTAATCTAAAGTTATACAAATAAAATCATGATGTTCATCAAATTATTTTGAAAGAGTGTTCTTTTAAAGACAAAATACATAAAGAGGACCCATCATCAAGCATCAAATATCTGTCAGGAAAAGTTTGTGAACTTTTGGGATCAACAATTCACTCAAAGGGATAAATAGTCACATTTTTCAATCAAGGGGATGATAATGAGTTAATGTGGCCCTGCCCAATTTTTTTATATTAAACAACATAAATCTGCTAGATCTTCTCTACTATGAGTGGTCTTCACCATACAGGTTTGTGGAAATAAACCATGCCTCAACCACAAGAGGACCTGAGGACCTTAAAACATTTGGGTTGGGAAAATTGAGAGTTTATGCTCATTAGGCTCGAGATTATATATAATAACCTTTATAAAGATATAAGACAATTTCAAATTAGGCATATAATAGTTTTTAAAGGCGTATCATATTCTGTCAGGTCACAAAGAAGCTCAAGGTAAAGTCTAAGGAACTGCAGACCTCTCTTGCATTTACTTCTGTCAGTGTTGATGCGTCCACCATCAGTCAGACACTGAGTAGGAATAGCGATCATGGGAAGATAACATGGAGGAAGCCACTACTCTCCAAGAGACATTGCTCATCTAAAGTTTGCTAAAAAAAGAAACCCAACTTGGATGAGCCCGAAGGCTATTAGAAGAATGTCAAAAACAAAACTTTTTGGTTTAAATGAGGAATGTGTTGTTTGGTAAAAACAATGCATTACAATATAAGAACCTCATTCCATTCATCCCAGGACAGCTTCCCATCATTGACAGGACTTTGAATTCTAGATTGTACCAGTAAATTCTAAAGGAGAATGTCAGGGTTTCCGTGAAATGAAGATAAGCAGAAGGTGGGTCATGCAATAAGACAAGACCTTGAACACACAAGTCAGTCCACCAATGTTTGAAAGAGTTTTGGGATGGTGTGCCCTCTGGCTCGGGTTCCGGTGACATCATTGACAATATATGATCAGGCCAATACTCGAACCTCAAATATAGCAGGAACCATTGAGATTCTGTCCTGGCAAAAAAAATACAACTTTTTTTTTTCTTATTTTTTTCCCCTATGCTGTCAGCATGCTAGGCATACAACAAAAATTATTTGTATGCTATTGCATCTAGGACAGAGTTAGTCTGCAAGTACAGTTCAACTTCTCAACCCGCAATCCAACTCTTTATTAATAGAACTTTTATCATGTTTGGGTCTATAAACAATAATCACTACTCCGGGACCCGGTCAGGTAGGGATGGAGCAAGGCTGGGCAGGGATGATGATGACCAGGAGGAGGGGTCCAGGATCCGGGTGGAGAGACGGGGAACCGGGCTGGATGGAGAGGGACGGACAGACTGGGTCGAGGAGAGGAGACAAGCAGGTAAGGGGAAGTCGAAACAACGAGACATAATCTAGGGCCTTGAAACAAGCGCTAGGAGCTAGGAACTTGGAACTAGAAACTAAGCCAGTAGCTGTGCAACTTGGGTAAGCTAGTTGATGGTCTGTCAATGAGTGACTGGGGAGCTGTCGAAAAAATACTGTGTGAGTGATGAGGGTAATAATACCCCAGTGCTCAATGCGTGCCGTGGCAATTACAGCCAAAATTGCAGGGTGTGGAGGTGCAAGTCCTTCAAGCAAGCGGAACCCAAATCACTCGCACCCCTACTGCCCCGCAGATCCTGAGTAGGATTGGTGTGCAAGTGTATGTGTTCTAAGCTAATATAAGTAGGATTTAAATTTCAGGGGGTACGAGGAGCACGTTGGGGCAGGAGCGTGACGGGCAAGATGGAAGCATCAGGCACACTGAAAAGGAAAGAAGCCATTGTTACATCATCCACAAGGGAAGTCCCTGTGGGACATCGGACAGGCGGGAAAGTCCTGCCAAACAAAAAAGAAAGGTTCTGAGAAAGTATCGCGCTGAATATCTATTATTGGGAATGAAAGGTATGAAAACAACAACAACAAGATAAAAAAAAATCTTGTTTTGCAAATATTTACCAACGTGTCAAACTGCTGAGGCCATTTTTGACATTCTTAACGCGTTCATAGTTTCAAAAAGAGTTGACTGGTCCAAATGTGTGGGAGTGAGCACTGATGAGGCCCGTGTGATGCTGGGCCAGCACAGTGTAGTCATTGTGGAGTCATCGTGAAAGCTGTGGCTCCACTCGTAGCATCTGTCCACCGCAGTATACACAGAGCAGCTCTGTTAAAGCATGTTTTTGAATCAATTACTATATATATATATATATATATACATATATATATATATACACACACACACATACACATGCACACACACACACACACACACACACACACACACACACACACACACGTACAGTATATATATACATACATATATACACATACACATATATACATTTATACAGATGTTCAATGTACAGAATAAAATAGAAGTGACCATAAGAAAAATGGATATGTGGGCCAGGCAAGTTGACCGGTCAAACTGGTCAACTTGCCTGGCTGGTCAAAATCCGGTGAGATTTTTTGACAATGGAAGAAATGCGCCATTCCCGTCACCGTCATCAATCATGTCAAAGAGCACCTGCATGGATTGAGGACCAAGCTGCGCGAAAATTTCCCCATCCCAGATGTGCAGTGCAACTGGATCGAAAACCCCTTCATCAGCCAAAGTGACGAGACCGTCCCAGGCCTGAACACAAAAGAGAAGAACGATCTTGTGGATCTCTCCTGCGACAGCACATTGAAACTGGCTTTCTCACAGAAGTACTTGACAAACTTTTGGCTTCATGTTGCTTCTGAGTATCACAATCTTCCCGACAGAGCTGTGCGATTTTTGACGCCTTTCCTGATGACGTATCTCTGTGAGACTGGCTTTTCGGCGCCAGATCTTTGCCGAGGACTGTCGTCCCCTATGCCAGACATCAAGCATTTGGTGTCTGCCATGCAACATCAGCCTTCTCATTAGGTGATTAAAGTGCTCCTGTTATTGTTAGTCTTATCAGCGATGGCGTTAGTAGTGAGGCTACATTCAAAACACTGTGCCCTTCAGACAGCGCTTACTAGATACCTAGAAAGTTCCATGAATATAAGGTTATTATTAACCCACCTCTTTTTTGTTTTACCACAACTACACTGTATGTATGAGAATGCATATGATTGTTAAAATATACATCCTCTGAGAACGCACTGTTTGGCTCCCGTATTACTTCTGGTGGGATGTGGCCTGTGAACACTTTTGAGATTTTCAAGTGGGCCCTGAGTTCGAAAAGGTTGGGAACCGCTGTTCAAGACAAAGCAAGCACGACTTCATTACTTCAGATATTTGACATTTATAATTAAATATTCTTTGCATGGATATCCTTAATGTTTTAACATTTTCCATGGGTGAAAATGGCAGCCGAGCCCCTCCCCATCCCCCCGCCCCTCCCTGCTGTTGTCAACTGGGTGTCTATATATGGAGACGTGCTTTGGAATCTTTTGGTGTCTGACACTGTGAGGGGGGCCATGTATTTCAACTATGGTCCTGTTACACAAAACGTCCAAACGGGCCTCCTGCAAAGATGGGAAAACAAATCCCCCCCTTTGCCCGAAATCCCCCTGCTCCTTCCATTTTGGAAATCACTTTGATAATCGGGCCAATTTGATCAAAGTATTTATTTTTATTCTTTAAAGAGAACACAATCACACCAATGGTTGTGAGAAACTATTGTTTCTCTTCTTTTAGTTGGCTACCTAGGTATTTTCTTAAATATACACAGATGTTACAGGAAAGGCGTCAACAACTGAAGTCAACCTGTATCCCTGATGGTTGTGTCGCACCAAAACCCAGTGAAACCGAGGCAAAATACTGACTTCTGTTGATATATGAGGAGGTAGGGATGGGTGGGGTGGGGTCCATTACAACCCCTCCCCCAATTCCCCCTCTTTCAGCGTCTCACAAAGGCCAGGGGAGGTCGCTGAAGTCCACGGGTCCACCCAGGCCAGCGTCTGCCTCCAACAGCGACATGATGACAGCCATGGCCGCTTCGTCATTGCTCGGGCTGCTGGAGCCGGGCTCGTCCATTATGTCGATGCTCAGATGGGAGTTGACCCCTAGAAAAGAGGATGAGTATGAGGAGAAGGAGAGGGGAGCACAGTTAGCCACTTGGTGCGTCTCAAGATGATCGCAACGCTGAGTAATTCAAGGGTTTTAAAAATGAAAACCCTAACCCTTACCCTAACCCATCCGGGTGAAGGCTGAGGTCTTGCCAATGTTTTGAGGATGACATTAGCACTTTTATCACACACGTAATAGTTGAGATACAAGCGGGCAGGGGCGTTGATTAGAACAGCTAGAACACTCTTTGAAGAAAATTGCATTACTCTACTCAGCTCTATTCAACTATATGATGATGATGATATATATAATATAATATATAATATATATAATATATATGATAATACATCTCACAGCAAGAAGGTCCTGGGTTCGATTCCCGCCTGGGGCGCTGTTGGCACCGTGCTCCGGCGGGTTATCTCCCAAATAGGAGCCTTTCTGTGTGGAGTTTGCATGTTCTCCCCGTGCTCACATGGGGTTTCCTCCACCTCACGTCAGTAAGGACCCCCACCAAAAACATGCACCCATCATCGTCTGACCAGCGATGGACACTTATCACCTGGTCCCCGGGTGCGTCCACGTATGCTGCCCACTGCTCCTGGCTGTGCCCCCAGAGAAAGGACAAGCCAGGATGGGTCAAATGCAGAGGAACCATTTCACCGGCCACCATCAAAGCATGTGCATGTCTGTGTGTGTGCAAGCATGTGTTGTAGTGTGGTGTGTTGCGTGACAAATAAAGACTGTTTCTTCTTTTCTTCTCTGTTTCTTCTCATATCATATTGACATATATTGCGATATATCAGCCAGCCCTACCAAGAGAATGTTTGAGCTTATTAAATGACATAGCCAAGACCACAGATTGCAACTGCATGAAGTACATTTATTGTATTGAATTTCTAACTGAAACTGTAATCTGTTGCTTGTTGTGGCAGGACATGTTGGACTGGGTGAGTTAAACCGCCGGACACGACAATGGGTGATCCCTAAAGCGCTGACACGCATGGATTATTTGTATATTGGCCTGCGAGCCTGTAAGTTTATATTTTGGCCCACGAGCCATCTTTTGTTTAAAGTGCCAAAGTTGAACTCCATTTCAGCCGACAAGACAGCAGCCACACATTTATTGGCTGTGCATGACCAAGCTACACGGGTCATCCAGCCACCATTATCAATACTGATTGCACTGGGCAGTTTCCAGTGACAAACCATGGAACTAGGGTTGAAGAAATCAAATGCCACCAATTAAAACAGTGAGAACAGAGAAAGGACATGACACACACAACCCCAGTTCCACTGAAGAGATGTGCATTCAGTGGAAGAGAACAGAACCTGTTGAGTCAGTCAAACTCCAGTTCAACAGAGATAAGGTACACTGAGTCTTGCACCATATAATGATCCTCTGACCTCTTCCTTCTTCCCTGTTCCCTTCACTGTCTGCATTTATATTGGTGTCTGTGTGGTTATACTTTATTGACTTATTTGCCTTGGGAAAGCAGTAGATTAGAGTGGAATTACTCTGCTGATAAATCATAATAGATATAGTTGTTTATAAAATTAGCAATAATTTTCTGAACTACGAAAAAACCAAAATCAGAGAAAAGAAATATAGAAAAGCTAAACAAATGGGTAAACAAACAATTGAATGCGAAATGCACATTTCCTTTCAATTTAACAAAACAATACAGATGGTCAATTCCAAACATGTTACTGTAACTTCAGTGGAAACTTCCGACCTATCACAATGAAATGATGGGCCCTTAAATTAAGATGTGTGCTAATCTGAAGAAATCGAACACCTTTATACTCCCACCCCCTTCCATGCTTTCAATGGTGGTCAAATACATTTAGTAAAATTAATTCTATAACTGAAAAACATGTGGCTAAATAGCAGACTGTCCATCAAAACATAAAAACTAAACAGCCCTAAATTAAAAGGTTATCATATAATTTGTTGAGAAAGTGACAAATGTATAAATATGAGGTATTATAATTATATAGTATAATAACAGTTTATGATGATGTAATAACAGTGAGATCACATAGTTGAAAACAACCTCCCATAAAGTTCCAACTAAAGAGGTTTCACTTCTGTGGAAGCGAGGGCGACAGGTTACTGCAAGTAAACCCTCACACACACCCACACACACCCACACACACCTGTCCAGGACGGCTATATATGCAGAGACTTGTGTCTTCTCCTCACACCTGCACCTGAAGCCAACAAGCTCAGTTCACAGCACAGGACGACAACCTCACATCACAGGTAGGACAGAGTGAGTGAGAGTGCTTTTGGAATACACAAGATTGGTCTGAATTTCAATTCTATGTAGAAATGCTCTTGCCTAAAAAGCTTTTAAATACAAATGCAAGGAGAAATAATATTTCTGTGAGATAAAATAACAAATCTGTCTGTGTGTCTGCATTTTGGTAGGACAATGGGAGACAATATCACAGGCAGTGGAATCAACTTCAGCGATTCAAACATTAGTGGTGGAAACAACATTCAAGTCACGGGTCAGTTCTTTGTCCGCGTCAAGGCTTTAGAGATTAAAAATGGACACTTCTTGGTTTTTCTCTTCCCTCCTCGTAAGTGAGTTTTCTTTCTGTCTTTATTTTAACAGGAGGACAGGGTAACCAAACAAGTGTTGGTAGCAACATTAACACAAACAAAGAAACAGGTGGATCAGGCTGTTCAGGAGGAAATGGGCCGACTCAAACCAGTGAGTACATTCGACGTACAGACATCCTGCTCAGACTGGACGCAGTGTTGGATGTAAACATTGACATGCTTACGTACAGGAGTGTCCATATGTTGAACTGTTGATGACTCATGACATAACTTTATGAATGAGTGTTCTTTATAATATCACAATCACTGAGTAGATTTCTCTCTCTCTCACTCTATTTTCCCCCTCAATTTTTCTAGACAATCCTTGCCCTCCTCACTGCTAGGAAGGACTTTCTGCAATTTGGAAATGAATCAACTCGATGGATTAAATAAATGATGATTCAAGACATGAAATCAACACAGAGAATCCTTGTCGTGTCAGCATAACGTCAGCTAAAGTAATACAAATAAAATCATGATGTTCATCAAATTAGTTTGAAAGTGTTTTATTTCAAAGAAAAAATAGATAAAGAGGACCCATTATCAAGCATCAAATATCTGTCGGGAAAAGTTTGTGAACTTTTGGGATGAACAGTTCACTCGAAGGGATAAATAGAGTCATATTTTTCAATCAAGGGGATGATAATGAGTTCAGGTGGCGCTGCAGAATAAAAAGAAAGATTCAGTACGGCTCCAAAGCAGCGCTCGGATCAATCTGATATCACAGAAAAAGACAGGAGGCTTTATACAGGAAAACAGGGTGTGGTTTGGGTCAGAGGTCTCCAACATGTCTGCACCCCCCCCCCCCAACTGTCAACATTTCTCTGGAATCTACTAGCAAGAAATATCCGCATCTAATACTAAATTTAACTATATGAACTCATAACCAATTCCAGATATAATTCAAGGATATCTCCACCTCAAATTGGCCAAACCTCTCTTCTCACATTTGGCTGGAGAAAAGTAAAAGACCAGTAATGGTTATCTACTATACTATGAGAACGGACAGGACAAAAACCCCTGGTCATACAGAGGAAAAATCCTGTGTGGCCATTTTACAATTCTAACTAGAAAACACACACACCGAATGGGGCCCCAAGTGTTAGCTTGATCTTTCATTAAATCATCACGTAACTCTTTCATAGCTTGTATGGCTAAAAACAAATTTCCTGATTGTACATCATTGGCAGGAATGTATGTACAGCATGACTCATCTATCATAGCACATACACCTCCTTGAGCTGCACTCATTATGTCTAGTACCATGCGATTCTGGAGAACCATCAAACGGATCGAAGTTAATTCTTGTTTAACCGCTTCTTCTACTAAGATAGTTGTATTAATGAACAGTAACAACCTAAAAAGTATGATATTTAACCACTTAAAAGCTGTAGATGTGCCTACGGGCGCTAATATAGACGTAAAAAATTGTTCTGCTCCACCTACAATCCTATACTCTGCTGGAACCGATGTCACGGACATATATGTTCCTGATCGTCTTACACGCACATCTCGATGGGTCTTGGTCAGATTATACATGTAAATTGGCATATCTAACATAACTGGTGTACAAATGCCAGCCCAGTTCCTGGGCAGATTTGTATACGCCAGGTGTCCACATAACCAATTGATATCAGGAATTGTTACTTGTCCCATTGTATAAATTACCTGAGTTCGGTAACATGCTGTGGTTATCCCCACTGGAATTCCAGGGTAACAGTTACTTCTTCTATCGGAACAAATGGATTGAAAGCACAAGGGGTGAATAACTCCAGCACATGGATGGACTATAATTGAGGAGGCTAGAGCAACAGTTAGAGTAGTAGCCAATCTTCTCCATACATTAGTGCAATTCAATTGTCCTACAGAAAGATTATAGTGGAATACCTTACCAGTTCACCGTTTTGCTTCATCTCAACAGAATGTGTCGTACCTTTATCTATATGATTATATATTAGGTCAGTCAAATTTATATAAATTGGAAAATTTGTAGCCCATGCTAAACATCTAGATTCTTCCCATGATGTTGATGTAGGTGAGAGGAGGAATGGTGCTTGCACCGAGTGAGGCATTTTACTACATACATAACAGAAATGAATCGCACCATACTCTTCTTTAACTGAATGATTCAAAAATCTCCACCACATATTTTGTTGAAATGAATGTCCAGTGGAGTCGACATTTAACCATGGGTGGACTGTGTTAGTGACAGAACGTTCATTTCTCACATGGCGCTCTTTTGGATGTGACGTGAGTGAGAGTGGGGCGGGGGAGCGGCTATTATTTAAGTCTCGCTGCGGAACTGTGTTCCAGGGTTGGATGATTAACAGGACGATGGCAATCATGATGAGAAAGATGATCACACAGACCTGACCAACCTTTTCCTGGTGATGGGGCGCCATCCTTTTCAAGTACAAATACTGTGGTGGCATATCCTCTTCACGGGACAGAGGTTACTAGCACGTATTCCTCAGGGATCGTGATCTCAGTTCACGTCCCATGATTTTCCGTTGTTGTCGTTGATCTGGTCCTCTGGAAGGTTGCAGACTTTCTTACAATGGGATGCGTGTACCCACGTTGGTCGTTCTGCCATCTTAACTGCCACTGCGGTGGTGAGGAGGATCTGGAACGGTCCCAGGAATCTGGCGGAGTTCCAGCTTTTCCTCCGGCAGTCCCTACCCAGGTATCTGGTCGGAGGTGGTGTAGTGGTCCTTCGAGTGGGATGGGTAGGGTTGCTTTGGCCTGGGCACATAGACTTAAACACTTGGGTGAGAGGCACACATTTTTACCATTGTTTGGTCTAGGTCCATGAATGTCAAATGGGGTACGTGGAATAATTCTGTAATTTCCCAAACAGTTATGTTGAATAACTGAAGAACTACAGAGTCCGCACAAAGGTTTATGTATGCACCCTAGTGTAACAACAATATTATTATCACAATGTCTAATATGTAGGAGACAACGTCCATAGAATCTCGATTAGGCTACAAGACAACCGACAGTGTGTAAATAATGCTTATCAAATTAACGCTTTTCAAATTTTCCTAGAACGCATTTCTCGAATGTTGTCTGAACATAATCCCATCGACACAATCCATTAATAAAGTAAATCTAACAATGATAAATACTAAACTGGACAATGTGATCACTACTGTTTACGTGATGTACTGTATTTCATATGTGGCTTTTGTCGACAGAAGACAGATTTAACCGCATTGGTCTCCTGGTCAGCAATTCATGCTGGAACAGTCCTGTCGCACCATGTGATCGTCCTTGCATTCCCATCATCACTAAGACAGGAATAAAAACTCAGTAGAACTTACCTTTACTGGGATTCCATTCTGAAAAACATTCTAAGCACAATCATTATGTTTACTTAATTCTCTAACTATATCCCTCCTTTTTGACAAATGGTACCTACCATATGTCAAACAAGTAAAACAATGAAAAAACTTGTGGGAAAGATACAGCTCAGTACATACTGTACTAAGCAGCTCAGCGACTCCAATAATTTAGTGCAGGACACCTTTGAGTGAAGGAAAAAACAAAGTTAGTGAGCCTGTGTACTCATCTGTGGAGGATACAACCATCATTAGACAGAGCAAAAATTGGTTACGGCAGCTTTGTTGGCTGCATTGGCTCCAACATTTCCTATAGAGATGGGGTCAAGTACATTAATGTAAACAACACAAATAGGAAGATCCAAATGGGGGGGGTTATGACATCACAACATTAAAAGGATGTTCTGTATGTCTCTTCTATCAGCAGTACCACACCGTATCACACTTGCCTGTACATATGCATGCAATCAAAATAAAAACAAAAAACAGTTTACCACAGATAGAAACACAAACACAACCGGTTGTACAAAGATAGACACACATTGTTTTATACAAAAACAGAATACGGACAAACAAACCAAAACAAAAACCCTCCTTTTGTTGTACTCATGAGTTCAAATCATTGTAGTTGAACTTTTCAAGAACTTCAGTAGCAAGATCTGGGCGGGGCGAAGCCACAAGGGCTATCGCTGTCAAGCAATCATGTGAATCTCCATAAGAGTGAAGAAGAGAAGTTGGAGTAAGCAAAGTGAAAGTTGCACATGTCGATGATGGAGAGGTGATGTCTGAGAGAAACGAAGCGGTTTGCTTCGTAGCAAGATAAAGGCTACAGCATGTAATCAACCCAATGACCCCAGCACCGAGTCCGAGCATAGTATGCAACAAGACCTAATTTATTTCCATTAGATTGCAAGAACACAGCTTATATTAAACCATCTCTCTCATCCACAGTTAAAGTAATCCAGCAAACCCAACATGGAGCTGGTGCAAAAAACTTGTTCGAAAAGCAACAAAAGGTTCTACCGTGAAATGGCTTGGCAAACATTGCCTCGTTCCATGATCCAAAAACAACAGTAACCACAACAGCCAAGAAAGGCCATGCCAGGGTGCGACCCTGAGGAGACAAAATTAAAATAAAATAAATGTCATGACTCATATAATGAACGTTCTTTTGTGCCGGCTGGAGTTATAAGGGAAAAAATAGAAACTGTAAACGTCTTGTTCTAAGTATTTTAGGAATTCCTGTGTATCTACGACACAAGTAGATCAATAAACTACAATATTCTAATAAGTGTGCTGCCACTGATAAATTCAAAATCAGTCAAAATAAATTTCCGTAATGTGGCAGAAGAAAACATTTCTGGAGGCTCCACATAACTTCAACAAGGAGTTAAGCAACTAGAGAGGGTAAAGAAAAATGTGATTCACATACTAAAACATTTTAATATTTAGCGTTCAATACTATATTCCCAACTATCGAATTCTCATGGTTAATTTACGTTACTCAACTCCTAACAATTACATATATTATGTGCTAAGCTTTGAACTGCTAGTCTTACCTTTTGGACAGGGAGTATTCAACTATAAGTCCCATCATTCTGCAGTCTGATTAGAAAAAATGGAGAGGTTATTTGGCATTCCAATCAAGTTAACATAACATATAACATATTTGTCAATTAATGAAACAATCACTTTCATCTATAATCTGTGCCTAAGTATGTCTCTACTTAATTATTGAATTTACAAACTATTCAAAACGTTTTCCTAAAATTTTGGAAAATTATTTAATTTAAATTTGGCAATATTCTTACTAGAATGAAGTTTTTCTTAGACAACATGAAATAATCTGTGTACTATCAGGATAGACAGATTGATAAAACAATGGCTGAGAAAACACAGAAGCAGTCCTTATGGTAATCACACAGATATCATTTCCAGCAGGACTTCAGGTTATCAGTCATTCCACAGCTCTCAGTTGGAGAAGAAATTCCAATTGCAGTCATTCGGTTTCATCGTCTCTGATGCAGTGACATCATTGAATCCAGTTCCAAAGAAGCACAGTTGATGAGGCTCCTCAACTGTGCACAACATCATTTCCAATTGTGCATCTGCTGTACTTGGAGGCCAAACACTTCATGTTCGTTGGGGGTGGGAAGGATCAGCAGGAGTCAACGCTTGCATTTGATTTTCCATAACAGAAGCTTTTTCTTTGTTCAGAAAATGTCCCAAGTTATTCAGTTTGACGTTGGCCAAACTGGATCTCTGTATACAAGGTTTTCACAGACCTTCTCGGAAATGCAGGAGTAGGCAAGTCTCTCAGCAGGATATCAGGCTTTTGTGTGCTTGTGTTAAAAAACCCTAAGGTGCTTAATGTATTGTTCTCATACATTATCATAAGATGAAAGGAAAGGTTTACCACTGTAGGAAGCAGTGTCACAGAGAGAATCACTCTAGGGTGCTCTGACAACAGTGTCCCTGAGTGTTAACACAGTAATCCTTAACTCAGCTTCTAAAGATTGTTTCAACAACTAGACTAGACAACTAGAATGTCATATTAAAATAAGAACTGATCAAGAATTATTCTGGTTCTATAATGCACTCTATAATATCTGATTATTTTATAAATTTTAACGATGGAGCTCGATATGGGATATAGAGCTAAATCCAGTCAAGGTCTCTCCATTTATATACTTGCATGCATATCATCTGAAAATAATTCCAATTGAGCCTATTAAATAATCAAATTTGCAAATCAGTTAAATACAAATAGTAATAACATCAATAATGTACAAGGACCTTTGAATGCTGGGCATGTTATGGCCTTACTCATTTGTAGACCAATTCTCTTTGATCTGATCTCTTTGTCAGTCCTCCAAGTCTTCTCACTCAGACGCAGTCACATCTACACTGGTCAAAAGTCAAAACTGCAGTCAGTGGATTCCTGCATAAAACTGCGGAAATAAAACACTGAATAGATGGGTTGGTTAATTCATCACTATATAATTACAACATTCATTGAATCACAAGATATTTTCAAGTTTAAACTTAAAATTTTTGAATGTCCAAATTAAAAAAAAAAAAATCTAAATGGCCAACGTATTTCATATTTATTTAAGTGTTTCAATTTTTAGTAAGCGAACGTACACCTCTCTTGTACACAAAACAAAACAATTATTCCTCTTTGTTAAACTACTTGTTACATTTTATACTGTATATATATGTACATCTACCTTATTTAATGTCAAATCGAAATTACTTCTAGAGTAAGACAAAAATAAAAATTAATAGTATTAATAATGTTGTTCAATCGTCGATCAACTTAAACAATCACCAGCCCTACTGAGAAAAACAAAAAGGAACCGGTAAGGATTAGAAACATACAAACACAGTTGTATATCACACCAAAACTAACAATTCACTCATGCAATATCATGATTTAATGTATAGTGTTTGATGTATACTGTCAGGGTTCGCCCGGGTCCTACCGGCATCGGCCACTAGATGCCGCCAGTACTGCCTTTTCAAGGTTGCTCTGCTTCACCTATTTCTGTTCCTGATTACCCTGCCTCTTTAGGTTATATGTTTCACCTGTGTCTCGTTTGGTCGTCCCTATTTAGACCCTGTCGCTTGTGTCCTCGGGCGCTCAGTCTTGAGTTTCTCTAACCTCATGACAACGCTCTTGTTCCAAGCTCCCGAGACGTCTTATTTGTTTTTGCCCAGTTTTTGTACTTGTTTTGAGTAAACCTCTGTTTTTGCCACCTCGCCTCTGCCTTGTTCTCTGCACCTGGGTTCACTCAGCATACCTCCTAACAGTATACTAATTAGTTATAATCATATCCTTTGATTTAGAATTACCAATTTACTAATGCTTTGTGCCATTAAATTTGTTACCGCTGTAACACTGCAGACTATCCCACTGTGGGATAGATAAAGGATTATCTTTTCTCAACCAGCAGATCACTTTGACACAAGAACACAAAAGGGAAAAATAAAGTCAATTTAAAAAAGAATAACTCTTTATAAACCAAAAACGAATTCATTTCTGCTGCTACTATGCATCATTTCTGCTCTCCGCAATGTCTTAAAACATATTTTGGAATCAATTCCTTTTTTAATTTATATTGATCAATTTAGTTTTACCAATTTTGGAATGCTTTCCATAAAATCTATTAACAACGCACCAACTATAGTTCTCAAAAAAACAAAACTCACCATTCTCCTAACCTTACCAAAACAATTTAATGAACCAAAAACACTTTCCAGCAACTTAAAACCACAACACTATTGTCAACATCACAATCATCTCTCTAAACACAATCCAACAGTTCAAACTGTGCAATATCTATTCATATTACCACAGCATAGACCGAGAAATGTCCTAATTCATTTAAAACCTTACAATATCCTTTCTAGGAATCCTACCAGATATTTCAGATTATAATTTACATTTAGTCATTTAGCAGACGCTTTTATCCAAAGCGACTTACAAGGGAGAATAACATTCAAGCTACATTGCGACAGAGATTAGTGTAACAATAAATACTGTTAGGTAGTTCTAAGTAATTGTAGGTTGGGACAGGAGGTACTAACTGAAGAGCTGGGTCTTCAAGTGCTTCTTAAAGACAGAGAGGGAGGTCCCTGCTCTGGTCATTTTTGGCAGCTCGTTCCACCAACGTGGAACTACAAATGAGAATAACCTGGATTGCCGTGGCTGTATGGCCGGCAGAGCCAGGCGACGCTCATTTGATGAGCGCAGCATCCGGGGGGCAACATGTGCTCTTACAAGAGCATTCAAGTAGGCGGGAGCATTCCCAGCAATCACTCTGTAGGCCAGCATAAGAGACTTGAACTTGATGCGGGCGGCTACAGGTAACCAGTGGAGCTCGATGAGCAGCGGAGTGACATGTGCCCTCTTTGGCTGGTTGAACACCAGTCGCGCCACCGCATTCTGTATCATCTGTAGTGGCTTCACCGCAAAGGCCGGCAAGCCTTTTAAGAGGGCGTTGCAGTAGTCGAGACGGGACATCACCAAGGTTTGTACCAGCAGTTGAGTGGCATATTGGGTCAGGTATGGCCTGACTTTTCAGATGTTGAGTAGTGCGAAGCGGCAGGACCGGGAGACGGCGGCAACATGGTCCGAGAATGTCAGTTGGTCATCAATAATGACACCAAGATTCCTTGCAGCCTTGGTAGGAACAAGAGATAGAGAGTCGATTTTGATATCAATGTTGTGATAAATACCTTGTTTGGCCGGGAAGACCAGCAGTTCCGTTTTCGCCAGATTTAGTTGAAGATGATAATCCTTCATCCATGTGGATATGTCAGCGAGACAATCCGAGATCCGCGTCGAGACAGTGGGGTCGTCGGGCGGGAAGGACAGATAGAGTTGAGTATCATCCGCATAGCAGTGATGTGAAAAGCCATGTGAGCGGATGATCGGGCCCAGTGAGGTGGGTTATATGGCAAAGAGGAGGGGTCCTTGCACCGAGCCTTGGGGCACCCCTGTGGTGAGGTTGTGAGGCACAGACAGCTGGCCTCACCACGTCACACTGAACGAGCGCCCAGTAAGGTAAGATTCGAACCAGGAAAGTGCACTGCCCGTTATGTCCATACTTGAGAGTATGGACAGGAGTATGCTGTGATTGACAGTGTCAAAAGCTAGATAAGTCTAGCAGAATGAGGACCGAGGATTTGGCAGCAGCTCTAGCAGTTTTTAAGGCCTCTGTCACAGACAACAGGGCTGTTTCGGTGGAGTGACCACTTTTGAAGCCAGATTGAAGTGTATCAAGAAGGTTGTTTCTTGACAGGTACTCTGTAACCTGTCTAGAGACCGCCCTCTCTAAGGTTTTGGAAAGGAATGGGAGGAGAGAGCCCGGCGGATAGTTTTCTACTTGATTGGGATGGAGTGAGGGTTTTTTGAGCAGTGGTGCGACCCGAGCCGCTTTGAAAGCGGAAGGGAAAGTGCCGGAAGTTAGGGAAGAATTAATCATATGTGTGATTGCCGGGGTGATAGTCGGTGATATGGCTTGAAGGAGGTTAGATGGGATAGGATCTAGCGGACAGGGAGTAGGACGGCTACATGTTAGTAGTTTAGATACCTCACTTTCAGCGAGGGGGGTGAAACCAGGGAACGATGTGCCTAGGGCTGGAGAAGACAGGTTGTGAGTAAGTTGTTTAGTGAATTGGCTGCTGATGGCTGCCACTTTTTAGTAAAAAAGGAGGCAAGGCAGTCAGCAGTGAGGTTAGTAGCTGGGGGAGGTGGTGGAGGGTAAAGCAGAGACTTGAAGGTGGCAAATAACTTACGTGTGTCTGTGGCACAGTTGATCCTATTGTTGAAGAAGGCCTTCTTGGCAGCAGTGATGCTGGAAGAGAAGGAGGACAGCAGTGTCTGGTAGCTTGCAAGATCCTCAATTGTTTTGGATTTGTGCCATTTCCTCTCGGCTGCTCTGAGGTCAGTGCGCGTTGTCCGGAGGGTGTCAGTCAGCCAAGGGTGCGACTGGGTAGATCGAGCAGGTCTGGTGGATAGTGAACACAGGCTATCCAGACATGAGCTCAAGGTGGAGCAGAGGGAGTCAGTGGCATCATTTACCTGCAGAGAGGAGAAAGTGCCGTGGGGTGGAAGAGAAGAGGAGAGCACAGAGGAGAAGTGGGTGGGAGACAGGTTGCGGAGATTGCGGCGGATAGTAACCATGGGTGGGGAGGTGGGGGGTTGTTTTGGTAGCTGGACATTGAAGTGGATGAAGAAGTGGTCAGAGCGATGAGGAGGAGTGACCCTTAGGTTGTCCGTGGTGCAGCTCCGAGCAAGAATGAGATCAAGCTCTTTGCCAGCCTTGTGAGTCGGTGGAGTCGGGACCTGTCTTAGGTCGAACGAGCGAACCAAAGACAGGAAGTCAGCCGAGCTCACACTGTCCAAGTGGATGTTCATGTCTCCGAGGACGAGCATGGGACACTCATGCTCAGGAATTGATGCCAGCAGGGTGTCAAGCTCATGTAGGAAGTCACCTAGTTGTCCTAGTGGACGGTAGATGACGACCACATAGGCTATCACCGGAGCAGTCACCAAGACGGTGTGATATTCAAGGAAGCAAAGTTGTTTAAAGGCAGCAGTGGATTAAATTTCCATGTGTTGGAAATTAGCAGGCCAGTCCCACCACCACGGCCAGATGGTCTGGATGTGTGGGAGAATGTGTAGTTAGTGGAGAGTGCAGCCGGGGTTGCGCTATCTTCCGGTTTAATCCATGTCTCAGTGAGAGCAAGGAGCTCCAAGGAGAGGTAGTTGGCATGACCAGAAATGAAGTCTGCCTTGTTAACTGCAGATCGACAATTCCACAAGCCAACAGAGAAGGAGGTCTTTGCAGAAGATGTTTGCTGCAGGGACCTGAGGTTACCCAGATTGCATCGGCGTATGGTATAACGAGGCTTTCTGGGTGACCTTGAAGTTGTAGGGATGCGGTAGTAGCACATTTTATATGGAGTGAGAGAAAGAAGGCAGGTTTGCCTTGTTCGGTGTCCTTGCTTCGGTTGACGTGCAGAGGTAGACGTGCGTCTTCACACGAGAGCGACTACAAATGGGCCAACGCTTGAAGCTTCAAGGGCAGGAACATAAATAGGTGACAGAATAAAGCTGCTCATGTGATTAGGGTTGCACCTGGCTAAGAGCACGCCCATAAGAGAGGACTTACCTGAATAGGGGGTGTGTCTGGAACACAAGCTTGTTGGCAGATCAGCAAATAGCAGTGAAATGTGCAGAGTCAAACCAGTAGTCCAAGTTGCAATACTACAATACGAGCAGTGATACACTACACAGCAACCTCAGCACTAGAGCTAATGCTACTTTTACACGGAAGGAACTGCAGACCTCTCTTGCATTGACTACTGTCAGTGTTGATGAGTCCACCATCAGTCAGACACTGAGTAGGAATAGCGATCATGGGACGATAACAAGGAGGAAGCCACTACTCTCCAAGAGACATTGCTCATCTAAAGTTTGCTAAAAAAAGAAACCCAACTTGGATGAGCCCGAAGGCTATTGGAACTTTTTGGTTTAAATGAGGAATGTTTTGTTTGGTAAAAACAATGCATTACAATATAAGAACCTCATTCCATTCGTCCCAGGACAGCTTCCCATTATTGACAGGACTTTGAATTTTAGATTGTACCAGTAAATTCTACAGGAGAATGTCAGGGTTTCTGTGAAATGAAGATAAGCAGAAGGTGGGTCATGCAATAAGACAAGACCTTGAACACACAAGTCAGTCCACCAATGTTTGAAAGGGTTTTGGGATGGTGTGCACAAGTTGTGCCCTCTGGCTCGGGCTCCGGTGACATCATTGACAATATATGATCAGGCCAATACTTGAACCTCAAATATAGCAGGAACCATTGAGATTCTGTCCTGGCAAAAAAAAACCACTTTTCTTTTTCCTTTTTTTTTCACCTTTGCTGTCAGCATGCTAGGCATACAACAAAGAGTATTTGTATGCTATTGCATCTAGGACAGAGTTAGTCTGCAAGTAGAGTTCAACTTCTCAACCCGCAATCCAACTCTTCATTAATAGAACTTTTTAACATGTTTGGGTCTATAAACAATAATCACTACTCCAGGACCCGGTCAGGTAGGGATGGAGCAAGGCTGGGCAGGGATGATGATGACCGGGAGGAGGGGTCCAGGATCCGGGTGGAGAGACGGGGAACCGGGCTGGATGGAGAGGGATGGACAGCCTTGGTCGATGAGCGGAGACAAGCAGGTTAGCCGGGCTGGCTGAAGTGGGACGGACAGACTGGGTTGACGAGAGGAGACAAGCAGGTAAGGGGAAGTCGAAACAACAAGACATAAGCTAGGGCCTTGAAACAAGCACTAGGAGCTAGGAACTTGGAACTAGGAACTAAGCCAGTAACTGTGCAACTTGGGTAAGCTAGTTGACGGTCTGGCAATGATTGACTGGGGAGCTGTCAAAAAAATACTGTGTGAGTGATGAGGGTAATTGATCCTAGGTGTGTGAAATTGGCTCACTGAGGGAGCTGCAGATGGGGCAAGAGCGGCCTCTAGTCTAGGTGAATCTGGGAGGCCGTGGGCCTCCCAGATTCACCTCGAGTGAGACAATTAAACATAGAACCAAACAACATTTACATGGAAAACATAAAAATCAGATGACAACATGTATTGAAAAACAGAGTTAATCAGGTCCAGGAAAACTGGAACAGCAATTGGGCACATGGCCTCTTCCAGTTGTAGTTATGGCAGTAAGTGACAGAGGAAAGGAGAGGAATGGAACAGGGAGGGTGCTGGGGTGCGTTCAAAGCAGGTGTTGGTGGTATGTGTGTGTGTGTGTGTGTGTGTGTGTGTGTGTGTGTGTGTGTGTGTGTGTGTGTGTGTGTGTGTGTGTGTGTGAGGTGTCCACCTCTCACACACACACATACAGGACTTATCCCAATTGGTTCTGGTGTATAAGGTCGGTATTATATTGTGACGCCTCCAAGCAGCGGAAAGGGCCCCGAAGCCACCCCGCGAGCTCCGCAGCTGCATAGATAGCCCCACAGCGAAGGGAAAACCCAGAGACCCCGTCCCCCTAGGTGAACACATACAACCCACCCCCCAATGCTGGCACAAGATGCAGTCAGAGGTGCAGAACCTGGGCTGTGGGCACCAGGCACAGACCGCAGGCCAGAGCCAGGCCCCGTGTCGACAGACTGACACAGCACACCTTAAGCCACCGGCCGCCCCCCAGCCAACCACTCCCCCAAACCGACCCACCAGTGACCCACCACCACGGAATTCCCCAGTGCTCAATGTGTGCCGTGGCAATTACAGCCAAAATTGCAGGGTGTGGAGGTGCAAGTCCTTCAAGCAAGCGGAACCCGAATCACTGGCACCCCGACTGCCCCGCAGATCCTGAGTAGGATTGGTGTGCAAGTGTATGTGTTCTAAGCTAATATAAGTAGGATTTAAATTTCGGGAGGTACGAGGAGCACGTTGGGGCAGGAGCATGACGGGCAAGATGGAAGCATCAGGCACACTGAAAAGGAAAGAAGCCATTGTTACATCATCCACAAGGGAAGTCCCTGTGGGACATCGGACAGGCGGGAAAGTCCTGCCAAACAAAAAAGAAAGGTTCTGAGAAAGTATCGCGCTGAATATCTATTATTGGGAATGAAAGGTATGAAAACAACAACAACAAGATAAAAAAAAATCTTGTTTTGCAAATATTTACCAACGCGTCAAACTGCTGAGGCCATTTTTGACATTCTTAACGCGTTCATAGTTTCAAAAAGAGTTGACTGGTCCAAATGTGTGGGAGTGAGCACTGATGAGGCCCGTGTGATGCTGGGCCAGCACAGTGTAGTCATTGTGGAGTCATCGTGAAAGCTGTGGCTCCACTCGTAGCATCTGTTCACCGCAGTATACACAGAGCAGCTCTGTTAGAGCATGTTTTTGAATCAATTACTATATATATATATATATATACATATATATATATATACACACACACACATACACATGCACACACACACACACACACACACACACACACACACACACACACGTACAGTACATATATACATATATATATACACATACACATATATACATTTATACAGATGTTCAATGTACAGAATAAAATAGAAGTGACCATAAGAAAAATGGATATGTGGGCCAGGCAAGTTGACCGGTCAAACTGGTCAACTTGCCTGGCTGGTCAAAATCCGGTCAGATTTTTTGACAATGGAAGAAATGCGCCATTCCCGTCACCGTCATCAATCATGTCAAAGAGCACCTGCATGGATTGAGGACCAAGCTGCGCGAAAATTTCCCCATCCCAGATGTGCAGTGCAACTGGATCGAAAACCCCTTCATCAGCCAAAGTGACGAGACCGTCCCAGGCCTGAACACAAAAGAGAAGAACGATCTTGTGGATCTCTCCTGCGACAGCACATTGAAACAGGCTTTCTCACAGAAGTACTTGACAAACTTTTGGCTTCATGTTGCTTCTGAGTATCACAATCTTCCCGACAGAGCCGTGCGATTTTTGACGCCTTTCCTGATGACGTATCTCTGTGAGACTGGCTTTTCGGCGCCAGATCTTTGCCGAGGACTGTCGTCCCTTATGCCAGACATCAAGCATTTGGTGTCTGCCATGCAACATCAGCCTTCTCATTAGGTGATTAAAGTGCTCCTGTTATTGTTAGTCTTATCAGCGATGGCGTTAGTAGTGAGGCTACATTCAAAACACTGTGCCCTTCAGACAGCGCCTTCTAGATACCTAGAAAGTTCCATGAATATAAGGTTATTATTAACCCACCTCTTTTTTGTTTTACCACAATTACACTGTATGTATGAGAATGCATATGATTGTGAAAATATACATCCTCTGAGAACGCACTGTTTGGCTCCCGTATTACTTCTGGTGGGATGTGGCCTGTGAACACTTTTGAGATTTTCAAGTGGGCCCTGAGTCCGAAAAGGCTGGGAACCGCTGTTCAAGACAAAGCAAGCACGACTTCATTACTTCAGATATTTGACATTTATAATTAAATATTCTTTGCATGGATATCCTTAATGTTTTAACATTTTCCATGGGTGAAAATGGCAGCCGAGCCCCTCCCCATCCCCCCGCCCCTCCCTGCTGTTGTCAACTGGGTGTCTATATATGGAGATTTGCTTTGGAATCTTTTGGTGTCTGACACTGTGAGGGGGGCCACGCATTTCAACTATGGTCCTGTTACACAAAACGTCCAAACGGGCCTCCTGCAAAGATGGGAAAACAAATCCCCCCCTTTGCCCGAAATCCCCCTGCTCCTTCTATTTTGGAAATCACTTTGATAATCGGGCCAATTTGATCAAAGTATTTATTTTTATTTTTTAAAGAGAACACAATCACACCAATGGTTGTGAGAAACTAGTGTTTCTCTTCTTTTAGTTGGCTACCTAGGTATTTTCTTAAATATACACAGATGTTACAGGAAAGGCGTCAACAACTGAAGTCAACCTGTATCCCTGATGGTTGTGTCGCACCAAAACCCAGTGAAACCGAGGCAAAATACTGACTTCTGTTGATATATGAGGAGGTAGGGATGGGTGGGGTGGGGTCCATTACAACCCCTACCCCAATTCCCCCTCTTTCAGCGTCTCACAAAGGCCAGGGGAGGTCGCTGAAGTCCACGGGTCCACCCAGGCCAGCGTCTACCTCCAACAGTGACATGATGACAGCCATGGCCGCATCGTCATTGCTCGGGCTGCTTGAGCCGGGCTCGTCCATTATGTCGATGCTCTGATGGGAGTTGACCCCTAGAAAAAAGGATGAGTATGAGGAGAAGGAGAGGGGAGCACAGTTAGCCACTTGGTGCGTCTCAAGATGATCGCAACGCTGAGTAATTCAAGGGTTTTAAAAATGAAAACCCTAACCCTTACCCTAACCCATCCGGGTGAAGGCTGAGGTCTTGCCAATGTTTTGAGGATGACATTAGCACTTTTATCACACATGTAATAGTTGAGATACAAGCGGGCAGGGGCGTTGATTAGAACAGCTAGAACACTCTTTGAAGAAAATTGCATTACTCTACTCAGCTCTATTCAACTATATGATGATGATGATATATATAATATAATATATAATATATATAATATATATGATAATACATCTCACAGCAAGAAGGTCCTGGGTTCGATTCCCGCCTGGGGCGCTGTTGGCACCGTGCTCCGGCGGGTTATCTCCCAAATAGGAGCCTTTCTGTGTGGAGTTTGCATGTTCTCCCCGTGCTCACATGGGGTTTCCTCCACCTCACGTCAGTAAGGACCCCCACCAAAAACATGCACCCATCATCGTCTGACCAGCGATGGACACTTATCACCTGGTCCCCGGGTGCGTCCACGTATGCTGCCCACTGCTCCTGGCTGTGCCCCCAGAGAAAGGACAAGCCAGGATGGGTCAAATGCAGAGGAACCATTTCACCGGCCACCATCAAAGCATGTGCATGTGTGTGTGTGTGCAAGCATGTGTTGTAGTGTGGTGTGTTGCGTGACAAATAAAGACTGTTTCTTCTTTTCTTCTCTGTTTCTTCTCATATCATATTGACATATATTGCGATATATCAGCCAGCCCTACCAAGAGAATGTTTGAGCTTATTAAATGACATAGCCAAGACCACAGATTGCAACTGCATGAAGTACATTTATTGTATTGAATTTCTAAATGAAACTGTTATCTGTTGCTTGTTGTGGCAGGACATGTTGGACTGGGTGAGTTAAACCGCCGGACACGACAATGGGTGATCCCTAAAGCGCTGACACGCATGCATTATTTGTATATTGGCCTGCGAGCCTGTAAGTTTATATTTTGGCCCACGAGCCATCTTTTGTTTAAAGTGCCAAAGTTGAACTCCATTTCAGCCGACAAGACAGCAGCCACACATTTATTGGCTGTGCATGACCAAGCTACACGGGTCATCCAGCCACCATTATCAATGCTGATTGCACTGGGCAGTTTCCAGTGACAAACCATGGAACTAGGGTTGAAGAAATCAAATGCCACCAATTAAAACAGTGAGAACAGAGAAAGGACATGACACACACAACCCCAGTTCCACTGAAGAGATGTGCATTCAGTGGAAGAGAACAGAACCTGGTAAGTCAGTCAAACTCCAGTCAACGGAGGTAAGGTACACTGAGTCTTGCAACATATATTGATCCTCTGACCTCTTCCTTCTTCCCTGTTCCCTTCACTGTCTGCATTTGTGTTGGTGTCTGTGTGGTTATACTTTATTGACTTATTTGCCTTGGGAAAGCAGTAGATTAAAGTGGAATTACTCTGCTGATAAATCATAATAGATATAGTTGTTTATAAAATTAGCAATAATTTTCTGAACTACGAAAAAACCAAAATCAGAGAAAAGAAATATAGAAAAGCTAAACAAATGGGTAAACAAACAATTTAATGCGAAATGCACATTTCCTTTCAATTTAACAAAAGAATACAGATGGTCAATTCCAAACATGTTACTGTAACTTCAGTGGAAACTTCCGACCTATCACAATGAAATGATGGGCCCTTAAATTAAGATGTGTGCTAATCTGAAGAAATCAAACACCTTTATACTCCCACCCCCTTCCATGCTTTCAATGGTGGTCAAATACATTTAGTAAAATTAATTCTATAACTGAAAAACATGTGGCTAAATAGCAGACTGTCCATCAAAACATAAAAACTAAACAGCCCTAAATTAAAAGGTTATCATATAATTTGTTGAGAAAGTGACAAATGTATAAATATGAGGTATTATAATTATATAGTATAATAACAGTTTATGATGATGTAATAACAGTGAGATCACATAGTTGAAAACAACCTCCCATAAAGTTCCAACTAAAGAGGTTTCACTTCTGTGGAAGGGAGAGCGACAGGTTACTGCAAGTAAACCCTCACACACACCCACACACACCCACACACACCTGTCCAGGACGGCTATATAAGCAGAGACTTGTGTCTTCTCCTCACACCTGCACCTGAAGCCAACAAGCTCAGTTCACAGCACAGGACGACAACCTCACATCACAGGTAGGACAGAGTGAGTGAGAGTGCTTTTGGAATACACTAGATTGGTCTGAATTTCAATTCTATGTAGAAATTCTCTTGCCCAGAAAGATTTTAAATACAAATGCAAGGAGAAATAATATTTCTGTGAGATAAAATAACAAATCTGTCTGTGTGTCTGCATTTTGGTAGGACAATGGGAGACAATATCACAGGCAGTGGAATCAAATTCAGCGATTCAAACGTTAGTGGTGGAAACAACATTCAAGTCACGGGTCAGTTCTTTGTCCACGTCAAGGCTTTAGCGATTAAAAATGGACACTTTTGGTTTTTCTCTTCCCTCCTCGTAAGTGAGTTTTCTTTCTGTCTTTATTTTAACAGGAGGACAGGGTAACCAAACAAGTGTTGGGAGAAACATTAACACAAACAAAGAAACTGGTGGATCAGGCTGTTCAGGAGGAAATGGGGCGACTCAAACCAGTAAGTACATTTGACGTACAGACATCCTCCTCAGACTGGACGCAGTTTTGGATGTAAACATTGACATGCTTACGTACAGGAGTGTCCATATGTTGAACTGTTGATGACTCATGACATAACTTTATGAATGAGTGTTTTTTATAATATCACAATCACTGACTAGATTTCTCTCTCTCTCCCTCTATTTCCCACTCAATTTTTCTAGACAATCCTTGCCCTCCTCACTGCTAGGAAGGACTTTCTGCCATTTTGACCTGAATCAACTCGATGGATAAAATAAATGATGATTCAAGACATGAGATCAACACAGAGAATCCTTGTCGTGTCAGCATAATGTAATCTAAAGTTATACAAATAAAATCATGATGTTCATCAAATTATTTTGAAAGAGTGTTCTTTTAAAGACAAAATACATAAAGAGGACCCATCATCAAGCATCAAATATCTGTCAGGAAAAGTTTGTGAACTTTTGGGATCAACAATTCACTCAAAGGGATAAATAGTCACATTTTTCAATCAAGGGGATGATAATGAGTTAATGTGGCCCTGCCCAATTTTTTTATATTAAACAACATAAATCTGCTAGATCTTCTCTACTATGAGTGGTCTTCACCATACAGGTTTGTGGAAATAAACCATGCCTCAACCACAAGAGGACCTGAGGACCTTAAAACATTTGGGTTGGGAAAATTGAGAGTTTATGCTCATTAGGCTCGAGATTATATATAATAACCTTTATAAAGATATAAGACAATTTCAAATTAGGCATATAATAGTTTTTAAAGGCGTATCATATTCTGTCAGGTCACAAAGAAGCTCAAGGTAAAGTCTAAGGAACTGCAGACCTCTCTTGCATTTACTTCTGTCAGTGTTGATGCGTCCACCATCAGTCAGACACTGAGTAGGAATAGCGATCATGGGAAGATAACATGGAGGAAGCCACTACTCTCCAAGAGACATTGCTCATCTAAAGTTTGCTAAAAAAAGAAACCCAACTTGGATGAGCCCGAAGGCTATTAGAAGAATGTCAAAAACAAAACTTTTTGGTTTAAATGAGGAATGTGTTGTTTGGTAAAAACAATGCATTACAATATAAGAACCTCATTCCATTCATCCCAGGACAGCTTCCCATCATTGACAGGACTTTGAATTCTAGATTGTACCAGTAAATTCTAAAGGAGAATGTCAGGGTTTCCGTGAAATGAAGATAAGCAGAAGGTGGGTCATGCAATAAGACAAGACCTTGAACACACAAGTCAGTCCACCAATGTTTGAAAGAGTTTTGGGATGGTGTGCCCTCTGGCTCGGGTTCCGGTGACATCATTGACAATATATGATCAGGCCAATACTCGAACCTCAAATATAGCAGGAACCATTGAGATTCTGTCCTGGCAAAAAAAATACAACTTTTTTTTTTCTTATTTTTTTCCCCTATGCTGTCAGCATGCTAGGCATACAACAAAAATTATTTGTATGCTATTGCATCTAGGACAGAGTTAGTCTGCAAGTACAGTTCAACTTCTCAACCCGCAATCCAACTCTTTATTAATAGAACTTTTATCATGTTTGGGTCTATAAACAATAATCACTACTCCGGGACCCGGTCAGGTAGGGATGGAGCAAGGCTGGGCAGGGATGATGATGACCAGGAGGAGGGGTCCAGGATCCGGGTGGAGAGACGGGGAACCGGGCTGGATGGAGAGGGACGGACAGACTGGGTCGAGGAGAGGAGACAAGCAGGTAAGGGGAAGTCGAAACAACGAGACATAATCTAGGGCCTTGAAACAAGCGCTAGGAGCTAGGAACTTGGAACTAGAAACTAAGCCAGTAGCTGTGCAACTTGGGTAAGCTAGTTGATGGTCTGTCAATGAGTGACTGGGGAGCTGTCGAAAAAATACTGTGTGAGTGATGAGGGTAATAATACCCCAGTGCTCAATGCGTGCCGTGGCAATTACAGCCAAAATTGCAGGGTGTGGAGGTGCAAGTCCTTCAAGCAAGCGGAACCCAAATCACTCGCACCCCTACTGCCCCGCAGATCCTGAGTAGGATTGGTGTGCAAGTGTATGTGTTCTAAGCTAATATAAGTAGGATTTAAATTTCAGGGGGTACGAGGAGCACGTTGGGGCAGGAGCGTGACGGGCAAGATGGAAGCATCAGGCACACTGAAAAGGAAAGAAGCCATTGTTACATCATCCACAAGGGAAGTCCCTGTGGGACATCGGACAGGCGGGAAAGTCCTGCCAAACAAAAAAGAAAGGTTCTGAGAAAGTATCGCGCTGAATATCTATTATTGGGAATGAAAGGTATGAAAACAACAACAACAAGATAAAAAAAAATCTTGTTTTGCAAATATTTACCAACGTGTCAAACTGCTGAGGCCATTTTTGACATTCTTAACGCGTTCATAGTTTCAAAAAGAGTTGACTGGTCCAAATGTGTGGGAGTGAGCACTGATGAGGCCCGTGTGATGCTGGGCCAGCACAGTGTAGTCATTGTGGAGTCATCGTGAAAGCTGTGGCTCCACTCGTAGCATCTGTCCACCGCAGTATACACAGAGCAGCTCTGTTAAAGCATGTTTTTGAATCAATTACTATATATATATATATATATATACATATATATATATATACACACACACACATACACATGCACACACACACACACACACACACACACACACACACACACACACACGTACAGTATATATATACATACATATATACACATACACATATATACATTTATACAGATGTTCAATGTACAGAATAAAATAGAAGTGACCATAAGAAAAATGGATATGTGGGCCAGGCAAGTTGACCGGTCAAACTGGTCAACTTGCCTGGCTGGTCAAAATCCGGTGAGATTTTTTGACAATGGAAGAAATGCGCCATTCCCGTCACCGTCATCAATCATGTCAAAGAGCACCTGCATGGATTGAGGACCAAGCTGCGCGAAAATTTCCCCATCCCAGATGTGCAGTGCAACTGGATCGAAAACCCCTTCATCAGCCAAAGTGACGAGACCGTCCCAGGCCTGAACACAAAAGAGAAGAACGATCTTGTGGATCTCTCCTGCGACAGCACATTGAAACTGGCTTTCTCACAGAAGTACTTGACAAACTTTTGGCTTCATGTTGCTTCTGAGTATCACAATCTTCCCGACAGAGCTGTGCGATTTTTGACGCCTTTCCTGATGACGTATCTCTGTGAGACTGGCTTTTCGGCGCCAGATCTTTGCCGAGGACTGTCGTCCCCTATGCCAGACATCAAGCATTTGGTGTCTGCCATGCAACATCAGCCTTCTCATTAGGTGATTAAAGTGCTCCTGTTATTGTTAGTCTTATCAGCGATGGCGTTAGTAGTGAGGCTACATTCAAAACACTGTGCCCTTCAGACAGCGCTTACTAGATACCTAGAAAGTTCCATGAATATAAGGTTATTATTAACCCACCTCTTTTTTGTTTTACCACAACTACACTGTATGTATGAGAATGCATATGATTGTTAAAATATACATCCTCTGAGAACGCACTGTTTGGCTCCCGTATTACTTCTGGTGGGATGTGGCCTGTGAACACTTTTGAGATTTTCAAGTGGGCCCTGAGTTCGAAAAGGTTGGGAACCGCTGTTCAAGACAAAGCAAGCACGACTTCATTACTTCAGATATTTGACATTTATAATTAAATATTCTTTGCATGGATATCCTTAATGTTTTAACATTTTCCATGGGTGAAAATGGCAGCCGAGCCCCTCCCCATCCCCCCGCCCCTCCCTGCTGTTGTCAACTGGGTGTCTATATATGGAGACGTGCTTTGGAATCTTTTGGTGTCTGACACTGTGAGGGGGGCCATGTATTTCAACTATGGTCCTGTTACACAAAACGTCCAAACGGGCCTCCTGCAAAGATGGGAAAACAAATCCCCCCCTTTGCCCGAAATCCCCCTGCTCCTTCCATTTTGGAAATCACTTTGATAATCGGGCCAATTTGATCAAAGTATTTATTTTTATTCTTTAAAGAGAACACAATCACACCAATGGTTGTGAGAAACTATTGTTTCTCTTCTTTTAGTTGGCTACCTAGGTATTTTCTTAAATATACACAGATGTTACAGGAAAGGCGTCAACAACTGAAGTCAACCTGTATCCCTGATGGTTGTGTCGCACCAAAACCCAGTGAAACCGAGGCAAAATACTGACTTCTGTTGATATATGAGGAGGTAGGGATGGGTGGGGTGGGGTCCATTACAACCCCTCCCCCAATTCCCCCTCTTTCAGCGTCTCACAAAGGCCAGGGGAGGTCGCTGAAGTCCACGGGTCCACCCAGGCCAGCGTCTGCCTCCAACAGCGACATGATGACAGCCATGGCCGCTTCGTCATTGCTCGGGCTGCTGGAGCCGGGCTCGTCCATTATGTCGATGCTCAGATGGGAGTTGACCCCTAGAAAAGAGGATGAGTATGAGGAGAAGGAGAGGGGAGCACAGTTAGCCACTTGGTGCGTCTCAAGATGATCGCAACGCTGAGTAATTCAAGGGTTTTAAAAATGAAAACCCTAACCCTTACCCTAACCCATCCGGGTGAAGGCTGAGGTCTTGCCAATGTTTTGAGGATGACATTAGCACTTTTATCACACACGTAATAGTTGAGATACAAGCGGGCAGGGGCGTTGATTAGAACAGCTAGAACACTCTTTGAAGAAAATTGCATTACTCTACTCAGCTCTATTCAACTATATGATGATGATGATATATATAATATAATATATAATATATATAATATATATGATAATACATCTCACAGCAAGAAGGTCCTGGGTTCGATTCCCGCCTGGGGCGCTGTTGGCACCGTGCTCCGGCGGGTTATCTCCCAAATAGGAGCCTTTCTGTGTGGAGTTTGCATGTTCTCCCCGTGCTCACATGGGGTTTCCTCCACCTCACGTCAGTAAGGACCCCCACCAAAAACATGCACCCATCATCGTCTGACCAGCGATGGACACTTATCACCTGGTCCCCGGGTGCGTCCACGTATGCTGCCCACTGCTCCTGGCTGTGCCCCCAGAGAAAGGACAAGCCAGGATGGGTCAAATGCAGAGGAACCATTTCACCGGCCACCATCAAAGCATGTGCATGTCTGTGTGTGTGCAAGCATGTGTTGTAGTGTGGTGTGTTGCGTGACAAATAAAGACTGTTTCTTCTTTTCTTCTCTGTTTCTTCTCATATCATATTGACATATATTGCGATATATCAGCCAGCCCTACCAAGAGAATGTTTGAGCTTATTAAATGACATAGCCAAGACCACAGATTGCAACTGCATGAAGTACATTTATTGTATTGAATTTCTAACTGAAACTGTAATCTGTTGCTTGTTGTGGCAGGACATGTTGGACTGGGTGAGTTAAACCGCCGGACACGACAATGGGTGATCCCTAAAGCGCTGACACGCATGGATTATTTGTATATTGGCCTGCGAGCCTGTAAGTTTATATTTTGGCCCACGAGCCATCTTTTGTTTAAAGTGCCAAAGTTGAACTCCATTTCAGCCGACAAGACAGCAGCCACACATTTATTGGCTGTGCATGACCAAGCTACACGGGTCATCCAGCCACCATTATCAATACTGATTGCACTGGGCAGTTTCCAGTGACAAACCATGGAACTAGGGTTGAAGAAATCAAATGCCACCAATTAAAACAGTGAGAACAGAGAAAGGACATGACACACACAACCCCAGTTCCACTGAAGAGATGTGCATTCAGTGGAAGAGAACAGAACCTGTTGAGTCAGTCAAACTCCAGTTCAACAGAGATAAGGTACACTGAGTCTTGCACCATATAATGATCCTCTGACCTCTTCCTTCTTCCCTGTTCCCTTCACTGTCTGCATTTATATTGGTGTCTGTGTGGTTATACTTTATTGACTTATTTGCCTTGGGAAAGCAGTAGATTAGAGTGGAATTACTCTGCTGATAAATCATAATAGATATAGTTGTTTATAAAATTAGCAATAATTTTCTGAACTACGAAAAAACCAAAATCAGAGAAAAGAAATATAGAAAAGCTAAACAAATGGGTAAACAAACAATTGAATGCGAAATGCACATTTCCTTTCAATTTAACAAAACAATACAGATGGTCAATTCCAAACATGTTACTGTAACTTCAGTGGAAACTTCCGACCTATCACAATGAAATGATGGGCCCTTAAATTAAGATGTGTGCTAATCTGAAGAAATCGAACACCTTTATACTCCCACCCCCTTCCATGCTTTCAATGGTGGTCAAATACATTTAGTAAAATTAATTCTATAACTGAAAAACATGTGGCTAAATAGCAGACTGTCCATCAAAACATAAAAACTAAACAGCCCTAAATTAAAAGGTTATCATATAATTTGTTGAGAAAGTGACAAATGTATAAATATGAGGTATTATAATTATATAGTATAATAACAGTTTATGATGATGTAATAACAGTGAGATCACATAGTTGAAAACAACCTCCCATAAAGTTCCAACTAAAGAGGTTTCACTTCTGTGGAAGCGAGGGCGACAGGTTACTGCAAGTAAACCCTCACACACACCCACACACACCCACACACACCTGTCCAGGACGGCTATATATGCAGAGACTTGTGTCTTCTCCTCACACCTGCACCTGAAGCCAACAAGCTCAGTTCACAGCACAGGACGACAACCTCACATCACAGGTAGGACAGAGTGAGTGAGAGTGCTTTTGGAATACACAAGATTGGTCTGAATTTCAATTCTATGTAGAAATGCTCTTGCCTAAAAAGCTTTTAAATACAAATGCAAGGAGAAATAATATTTCTGTGAGATAAAATAACAAATCTGTCTGTGTGTCTGCATTTTGGTAGGACAATGGGAGACAATATCACAGGCAGTGGAATCAACTTCAGCGATTCAAACATTAGTGGTGGAAACAACATTCAAGTCACGGGTCAGTTCTTTGTCCGCGTCAAGGCTTTAGAGATTAAAAATGGACACTTCTTGGTTTTTCTCTTCCCTCCTCGTAAGTGAGTTTTCTTTCTGTCTTTATTTTAACAGGAGGACAGGGTAACCAAACAAGTGTTGGTAGCAACATTAACACAAACAAAGAAACAGGTGGATCAGGCTGTTCAGGAGGAAATGGGCCGACTCAAACCAGTGAGTACATTCGACGTACAGACATCCTGCTCAGACTGGACGCAGTGTTGGATGTAAACATTGACATGCTTACGTACAGGAGTGTCCATATGTTGAACTGTTGATGACTCATGACATAACTTTATGAATGAGTGTTCTTTATAATATCACAATCACTGAGTAGATTTCTCTCTCTCTCACTCTATTTTCCCCCTCAATTTTTCTAGACAATCCTTGCCCTCCTCACTGCTAGGAAGGACTTTCTGCAATTTGGAAATGAATCAACTCGATGGATTAAATAAATGATGATTCAAGACATGAAATCAACACAGAGAATCCTTGTCGTGTCAGCATAACGTCAGCTAAAGTAATACAAATAAAATCATGATGTTCATCAAATTAGTTTGAAAGTGTTTTATTTCAAAGAAAAAATAGATAAAGAGGACCCATTATCAAGCATCAAATATCTGTCGGGAAAAGTTTGTGAACTTTTGGGATGAACAGTTCACTCGAAGGGATAAATAGAGTCATATTTTTCAATCAAGGGGATGATAATGAGTTCAGGTGGCGCTGCAGAATAAAAAGAAAGATTCAGTACGGCTCCAAAGCAGCGCTCGGATCAATCTGATATCACAGAAAAAGACAGGAGGCTTTATACAGGAAAACAGGGTGTGGTTTGGGTCAGAGGTCTCCAACATGTCTGCACCCCCCCCCCCCAACTGTCAACATTTCTCTGGAATCTACTAGCAAGAAATATCCGCATCTAATACTAAATTTAACTATATGAACTCATAACCAATTCCAGATATAATTCAAGGATATCTCCACCTCAAATTGGCCAAACCTCTCTTCTCACATTTGGCTGGAGAAAAGTAAAAGACCAGTAATGGTTATCTACTATACTATGAGAACGGACAGGACAAAAACCCCTGGTCATACAGAGGAAAAATCCTGTGTGGCCATTTTACAATTCTAACTAGAAAACACACACACCGAATGGGGCCCCAAGTGTTAGCTTGATCTTTCATTAAATCATCACGTAACTCTTTCATAGCTTGTATGGCTAAAAACAAATTTCCTGATTGTACATCATTGGCAGGAATGTATGTACAGCATGACTCATCTATCATAGCACATACACCTCCTTGAGCTGCACTCATTATGTCTAGTACCATGCGATTCTGGAGAACCATCAAACGGATCGAAGTTAATTCTTGTTTAACCGCTTCTTCTACTAAGATAGTTGTATTAATGAACAGTAACAACCTAAAAAGTATGATATTTAACCACTTAAAAGCTGTAGATGTGCCTACGGGCGCTAATATAGACGTAAAAAATTGTTCTGCTCCACCTACAATCCTATACTCTGCTGGAACCGATGTCACGGACATATATGTTCCTGATCGTCTTACACGCACATCTCGATGGGTCTTGGTCAGATTATACATGTAAATTGGCATATCTAACATAACTGGTGTACAAATGCCAGCCCAGTTCCTGGGCAGATTTGTATACGCCAGGTGTCCACATAACCAATTGATATCAGGAATTGTTACTTGTCCCATTGTATAAATTACCTGAGTTCGGTAACATGCTGTGGTTATCCCCACTGGAATTCCAGGGTAACAGTTACTTCTTCTATCGGAACAAATGGATTGAAAGCACAAGGGGTGAATAACTCCAGCACATGGATGGACTATAATTGAGGAGGCTAGAGCAACAGTTAGAGTAGTAGCCAATCTTCTCCATACATTAGTGCAATTCAATTGTCCTACAGAAAGATTATAGTGGAATACCTTACCAGTTCACCGTTTTGCTTCATCTCAACAGAATGTGTCGTACCTTTATCTATATGATTATATATTAGGTCAGTCAAATTTATATAAATTGGAAAATTTGTAGCCCATGCTAAACATCTAGATTCTTCCCATGATGTTGATGTAGGTGAGAGGAGGAATGGTGCTTGCACCGAGTGAGGCATTTTACTACATACATAACAGAAATGAATCGCACCATACTCTTCTTTAACTGAATGATTCAAAAATCTCCACCACATATTTTGTTGAAATGAATGTCCAGTGGAGTCGACATTTAACCATGGGTGGACTGTGTTAGTGACAGAACGTTCATTTCTCACATGGCGCTCTTTTGGATGTGACGTGAGTGAGAGTGGGGCGGGGGAGCGGCTATTATTTAAGTCTCGCTGCGGAACTGTGTTCCAGGGTTGGATGATTAACAGGACGATGGCAATCATGATGAGAAAGATGATCACACAGACCTGACCAACCTTTTCCTGGTGATGGGGCGCCATCCTTTTCAAGTACAAATACTGTGGTGGCATATCCTCTTCACGGGACAGAGGTTACTAGCACGTATTCCTCAGGGATCGTGATCTCAGTTCACGTCCCATGATTTTCCGTTGTTGTCGTTGATCTGGTCCTCTGGAAGGTTGCAGACTTTCTTACAATGGGATGCGTGTACCCACGTTGGTCGTTCTGCCATCTTAACTGCCACTGCGGTGGTGAGGAGGATCTGGAACGGTCCCAGGAATCTGGCGGAGTTCCAGCTTTTCCTCCGGCAGTCCCTACCCAGGTATCTGGTCGGAGGTGGTGTAGTGGTCCTTCGAGTGGGATGGGTAGGGTTGCTTTGGCCTGGGCACATAGACTTAAACACTTGGGTGAGAGGCACACATTTTTACCATTGTTTGGTCTAGGTCCATGAATGTCAAATGGGGTACGTGGAATAATTCTGTAATTTCCCAAACAGTTATGTTGAATAACTGAAGAACTACAGAGTCCGCACAAAGGTTTATGTATGCACCCTAGTGTAACAACAATATTATTATCACAATGTCTAATATGTAGGAGACAACGTCCATAGAATCTCGATTAGGCTACAAGACAACCGACAGTGTGTAAATAATGCTTATCAAATTAACGCTTTTCAAATTTTCCTAGAACGCATTTCTCGAATGTTGTCTGAACATAATCCCATCGACACAATCCATTAATAAAGTAAATCTAACAATGATAAATACTAAACTGGACAATGTGATCACTACTGTTTACGTGATGTACTGTATTTCATATGTGGCTTTTGTCGACAGAAGACAGATTTAACCGCATTGGTCTCCTGGTCAGCAATTCATGCTGGAACAGTCCTGTCGCACCATGTGATCGTCCTTGCATTCCCATCATCACTAAGACAGGAATAAAAACTCAGTAGAACTTACCTTTACTGGGATTCCATTCTGAAAAACATTCTAAGCACAATCATTATGTTTACTTAATTCTCTAACTATATCCCTCCTTTTTGACAAATGGTACCTACCATATGTCAAACAAGTAAAACAATGAAAAAACTTGTGGGAAAGATACAGCTCAGTACATACTGTACTAAGCAGCTCAGCGACTCCAATAATTTAGTGCAGGACACCTTTGAGTGAAGGAAAAAACAAAGTTAGTGAGCCTGTGTACTCATCTGTGGAGGATACAACCATCATTAGACAGAGCAAAAATTGGTTACGGCAGCTTTGTTGGCTGCATTGGCTCCAACATTTCCTATAGAGATGGGGTCAAGTACATTAATGTAAACAACACAAATAGGAAGATCCAAATGGGGGGGGTTATGACATCACAACATTAAAAGGATGTTCTGTATGTCTCTTCTATCAGCAGTACCACACCGTATCACACTTGCCTGTACATATGCATGCAATCAAAATAAAAACAAAAAACAGTTTACCACAGATAGAAACACAAACACAACCGGTTGTACAAAGATAGACACACATTGTTTTATACAAAAACAGAATACGGACAAACAAACCAAAACAAAAACCCTCCTTTTGTTGTACTCATGAGTTCAAATCATTGTAGTTGAACTTTTCAAGAACTTCAGTAGCAAGATCTGGGCGGGGCGAAGCCACAAGGGCTATCGCTGTCAAGCAATCATGTGAATCTCCATAAGAGTGAAGAAGAGAAGTTGGAGTAAGCAAAGTGAAAGTTGCACATGTCGATGATGGAGAGGTGATGTCTGAGAGAAACGAAGCGGTTTGCTTCGTAGCAAGATAAAGGCTACAGCATGTAATCAACCCAATGACCCCAGCACCGAGTCCGAGCATAGTATGCAACAAGACCTAATTTATTTCCATTAGATTGCAAGAACACAGCTTATATTAAACCATCTCTCTCATCCACAGTTAAAGTAATCCAGCAAACCCAACATGGAGCTGGTGCAAAAAACTTGTTCGAAAAGCAACAAAAGGTTCTACCGTGAAATGGCTTGGCAAACATTGCCTCGTTCCATGATCCAAAAACAACAGTAACCACAACAGCCAAGAAAGGCCATGCCAGGGTGCGACCCTGAGGAGACAAAATTAAAATAAAATAAATGTCATGACTCATATAATGAACGTTCTTTTGTGCCGGCTGGAGTTATAAGGGAAAAAATAGAAACTGTAAACGTCTTGTTCTAAGTATTTTAGGAATTCCTGTGTATCTACGACACAAGTAGATCAATAAACTACAATATTCTAATAAGTGTGCTGCCACTGATAAATTCAAAATCAGTCAAAATAAATTTCCGTAATGTGGCAGAAGAAAACATTTCTGGAGGCTCCACATAACTTCAACAAGGAGTTAAGCAACTAGAGAGGGTAAAGAAAAATGTGATTCACATACTAAAACATTTTAATATTTAGCGTTCAATACTATATTCCCAACTATCGAATTCTCATGGTTAATTTACGTTACTCAACTCCTAACAATTACATATATTATGTGCTAAGCTTTGAACTGCTAGTCTTACCTTTTGGACAGGGAGTATTCAACTATAAGTCCCATCATTCTGCAGTCTGATTAGAAAAAATGGAGAGGTTATTTGGCATTCCAATCAAGTTAACATAACATATAACATATTTGTCAATTAATGAAACAATCACTTTCATCTATAATCTGTGCCTAAGTATGTCTCTACTTAATTATTGAATTTACAAACTATTCAAAACGTTTTCCTAAAATTTTGGAAAATTATTTAATTTAAATTTGGCAATATTCTTACTAGAATGAAGTTTTTCTTAGACAACATGAAATAATCTGTGTACTATCAGGATAGACAGATTGATAAAACAATGGCTGAGAAAACACAGAAGCAGTCCTTATGGTAATCACACAGATATCATTTCCAGCAGGACTTCAGGTTATCAGTCATTCCACAGCTCTCAGTTGGAGAAGAAATTCCAATTGCAGTCATTCGGTTTCATCGTCTCTGATGCAGTGACATCATTGAATCCAGTTCCAAAGAAGCACAGTTGATGAGGCTCCTCAACTGTGCACAACATCATTTCCAATTGTGCATCTGCTGTACTTGGAGGCCAAACACTTCATGTTCGTTGGGGGTGGGAAGGATCAGCAGGAGTCAACGCTTGCATTTGATTTTCCATAACAGAAGCTTTTTCTTTGTTCAGAAAATGTCCCAAGTTATTCAGTTTGACGTTGGCCAAACTGGATCTCTGTATACAAGGTTTTCACAGACCTTCTCGGAAATGCAGGAGTAGGCAAGTCTCTCAGCAGGATATCAGGCTTTTGTGTGCTTGTGTTAAAAAACCCTAAGGTGCTTAATGTATTGTTCTCATACATTATCATAAGATGAAAGGAAAGGTTTACCACTGTAGGAAGCAGTGTCACAGAGAGAATCACTCTAGGGTGCTCTGACAACAGTGTCCCTGAGTGTTAACACAGTAATCCTTAACTCAGCTTCTAAAGATTGTTTCAACAACTAGACTAGACAACTAGAATGTCATATTAAAATAAGAACTGATCAAGAATTATTCTGGTTCTATAATGCACTCTATAATATCTGATTATTTTATAAATTTTAACGATGGAGCTCGATATGGGATATAGAGCTAAATCCAGTCAAGGTCTCTCCATTTATATACTTGCATGCATATCATCTGAAAATAATTCCAATTGAGCCTATTAAATAATCAAATTTGCAAATCAGTTAAATACAAATAGTAATAACATCAATAATGTACAAGGACCTTTGAATGCTGGGCATGTTATGGCCTTACTCATTTGTAGACCAATTCTCTTTGATCTGATCTCTTTGTCAGTCCTCCAAGTCTTCTCACTCAGACGCAGTCACATCTACACTGGTCAAAAGTCAAAACTGCAGTCAGTGGATTCCTGCATAAAACTGCGGAAATAAAACACTGAATAGATGGGTTGGTTAATTCATCACTATATAATTACAACATTCATTGAATCACAAGATATTTTCAAGTTTAAACTTAAAATTTTTGAATGTCCAAATTAAAAAAAAAAAAATCTAAATGGCCAACGTATTTCATATTTATTTAAGTGTTTCAATTTTTAGTAAGCGAACGTACACCTCTCTTGTACACAAAACAAAACAATTATTCCTCTTTGTTAAACTACTTGTTACATTTTATACTGTATATATATGTACATCTACCTTATTTAATGTCAAATCGAAATTACTTCTAGAGTAAGACAAAAATAAAAATTAATAGTATTAATAATGTTGTTCAATCGTCGATCAACTTAAACAATCACCAGCCCTACTGAGAAAAACAAAAAGGAACCGGTAAGGATTAGAAACATACAAACACAGTTGTATATCACACCAAAACTAACAATTCACTCATGCAATATCATGATTTAATGTATAGTGTTTGATGTATACTGTCAGGGTTCGCCCGGGTCCTACCGGCATCGGCCACTAGATGCCGCCAGTACTGCCTTTTCAAGGTTGCTCTGCTTCACCTATTTCTGTTCCTGATTACCCTGCCTCTTTAGGTTATATGTTTCACCTGTGTCTCGTTTGGTCGTCCCTATTTAGACCCTGTCGCTTGTGTCCTCGGGCGCTCAGTCTTGAGTTTGTCTAACCTCATGACAACGCTCTTGTTCCAAGCTCCCGAGACGTCTTATTTGTTTTTGCCCAGTTTTTGTACTTGTTTTGAGTAAACCTCTGTTTTTGCCACCTCGCCTCTGCCTTGTTCTCTGCACCTGGGTTCACTCAGCATACCTCCTAACAGTATACTAATTAGTTATAATCATATCCTTTGATTTAGAATTACCAATTTACTAATGCTTTGTGCCATTAAATTTGTTACCGCTGTAACACTGCAGACTATCCCACTGTGGGATAGATAAAGGATTATCTTTTCTCAACCAGCAGATCACTTTGACACAAGAACACAAAAGGGAAAAATAAAGTCAATTTAAAAAAGAATAACTCTTTATAAACCAAAAACGAATTCATTTCTGCTGCTACTATGCATCATTTCTGCTCTCCGCAATGTCTTAAAACATATTTTGGAATCAATTCCTTTTTTAATTTATATTGATCAATTTAGTTTTACCAATTTTGGAATGCTTTCCATAAAATCTATTAACAACGCACCAACTATAGTTCTCAAAAAAACAAAACTCACCATTCTCCTAACCTTACCAAAACAATTGAATGAACCAAAAACACTTTCCAGCAACTTAAAACCACAACACTATTGTCAACATCACAATCATCTCTCTAAACACAATCCAACAGTTCAAACTGTGCAATATCTATTCATATTACCACAGCATAGACCGAGAAATGTCCTAATTCATTTAAAACCTTACAATATCCTTTCTAGGAATCCTACCAGATATTTCAGATTATAATTTACATTTAGTCATTTAGCAGACGCTTTTATCCAAAGCGACTTACAAGGGAGAATAACATTCAAGCTACATTGCGACAGAGATTAGTGTAACAATAAATACTGTTAGGTAGTTCTAAGTAATTGTAGGTTGGGACAGGAGGTACTAACTGAAGAGCTGGGTCTTCAAGTGCTTCTTAAAGACAGAGAGGGAGGTCCCTGCTCTGGTCATTTTTGGCAGCTCGTTCCACCAACGTGGAACTACAAATGAGAATAACCTGGATTGCCGTGGCTGTATGGCCGGCAGAGCCAGGCGACGCTCATTTGACGAGCGCAGCATCCGGGGGGCAACATGTGCTCTTACAAGAGCATTCAAGTAGGCGGGAGCATTCCCAGCAATCACTCTGTAGGCCAGCATAAGAGACTTGAACTTGATGTGGGCGGCTACAGGTAACCAGTGGAGCTCGATGAGCAGCGGAGTGACATGTGCCCTCTTTGGCTGGTTGAACACCAGTCGCGCCACCGCATTCTGTATCATCTGTAGTGGCTTCACCGCAAAGGCCGGCAAGCCTTTTAAGAGGGCGTTGCAGTAGTCGAGACGGGACATCACCAAGGTTTGTACCAGCAGTTGAGTGGCATATTGGGTCAGGTATGGCCTGACTTTTCAGATGTTGAGTAGTGCGAAGCGGCAGGACCGGGAGACGGCGGCAACATGGTCCGAGAATGTCAGTTGGTCATCAATAATGACACCAAGATTCCTTGCAGCCTTGGTAGGAACAAGAGATAGAGAGTCGATTTTAATATCAATGTTGTGATAAATACCTTGTTTGGCCGGGAAGACCAGCAGTTCTGTTTTCGCCAGATTTAGTTGAAGATGATAATCCTTCATCCATGTGGATATGTCAGCGAGACAATCCGAGATCCGCGTCGAGACAGTGGGGTCGTCGGGCGGGAAGGACAGATAGAGTTGAGTATCATCCGCATAGCAGTGATATGAAAAGCCATGTGAGCGGATGATCGGGCCCAGTGAGGTGGGTTATATGGCAAAGAGGAGGGGTCCTTGCACCGAGCCTTGGGGCACCCCTGTGGTGAGGTTGTGAGGCACAGACAGCTGGCCTCGCCACGTCACACTGAACGAGCGCCCAGTAAGGTAAGATTCGAACCAGGAAAGTGCACTGCCCGTTATGTCCATACTTGAGAGTATGGACAGGAGTATGCTGTGATTGACAGTGTCAAAAGCAGCTGATAAGTCTAGCAGAATGAGGACCGAGGATTTGGCAGCAGCTCTAGCAGTTTTTAAGGCCTCTGTCACAGACAACAGGGCTGTTTCGGTGGAGTGACAACTTTTGAAGCCAGATTGAAGTGTATCAAGAAGGTTGTTTCTTGACAGGTACTCTGTAACCTGTCTAGAGACCGCCCTCTCTAAGGTTTTGGAAAGGAATGGGAGGAGAGAGACCGGCCGATAGTTTTCTACTTGATTGGGATGGAGTGAGGGTTTTTTGAGCAGTGGTGCGACCCGAGCCGCTTTGAAAGCGGAAGGGAAAGTGCCGGAAGTTAGGGAAGAATTAATCATATGTGTGATTGCCGGGGTGATAGTCGGTGATATGGCTTGAAGGAGGTTAGATGGGATAGGATCTAGCGGACAGGGAGTAGGACGGCTACATGTTAGTAGTTTAGATACCTCACTTTCAGCGAGGGGGGTGAAACCAGGGAACGATGAGCCTAGGGCTGGAGAAGACAGGTTGTGAGTAAGTTGTTTAGTGAATTGGCTGCTGATGGCTGCCACTTTTTAGTAAAAAAGGAGGCAAGGCAGTCAGCAGTGAGGTTAGTAGCTGGGGGAGGTGGTGGAGGGTAAAGCAGAGACTTGAAGGTGGCAAATAACTTACGTGTGTCTGTGGCACAGTTGATCCTATTGTTGAAGAAGGCCTTCTTGGCAGCAGTGATGCTGGAAGAGAAGGAGGACAGCAGTGTCTGGTAGCTTGCAAGATCCTCAATTGTTTTGGATTTGTGCCATTTCCTCTCGGCTGCTCTGAGGTCAGTGCGCGTTGTCCGGAGGGTGTCAGTCAGCCAAGGGTGCGACTGGGTAGATCGAGCAGGTCTGGTGGATAGTGAACACAGGCTATCCAGACATGAGCTCAAGGTGGAGCAGAGGGAGTCAGTGGCATCATTTACCTGCAGAGAGGAGAAAGTGCCGTGGGGTGGAAGAGAAGAGGAGAGCACAGAGGAGAAGTGGGTGGGAGACAGGTTGCGGAGATTGCGGCGGATAGTAACCATGGGTGGGGAGGTGGGGGGTTGTTTTGGTAGCTGGACATTGAAGTGGATGAAGAAGTGGTCAGAGCGATGAGGAGGAGTGACCCTTAGGTTGTCCGTGGTGCAGCTCCAGGCAAGAATGAGATCAAGCTCTTTGCCAGCCTTGTGAGTCGGTGGAGTCGGGACCTGTCTTAGGTCGAACGAGCGAACCAAAGACAGGAAGTCAGCCGAGCTCACACTGTCCAAGTGGATGTTCATGTCTCCGAGGACGAGCATGGGACACTCATGCTCAGGAATTGATGCCAGCAGGGTGTCAAGCTCATGTAGGAAGTCACCTAGTTGTCCTAGTGGACGGTAGATGACGACCACATAGGCTATCACCGGAGCAGTCACCAAGACGGTGTGATATTCAAGGAAGCAAAGTTGTTTAAAGGCAGCAGTGGATTAAATTTCCATGTGTTGGAAATTAGCAGGCCAGTCCCACCACCACGGCCAGATGGTCTGGATGTGTGGGAGAATGTGTAGTTAGTGGAGAGTGCAGCCGGGGTTGCGCTATCTTCCGGTTTAATCCATGTCTCAGTGAGAGCAAGGAGCTCCAAGGAGAGGTAGTTGGCATGACCAGAAATGAAGTCTGCCTTGTTAACTGCAGATCGACAATTCCACAAGCCAACAGAGAAGGAGGTCTTTGCAGAAGATGTTTGCTGCAGGGACCTGAGGTTACCCAGATTGCATCGGCGTATGGTATAACGAGGCTTTCTGGGTGACCTTGAAGTTGTAGGGATGCGGTAGTAGCACATTTTATATGGAGTGAGAGAAAGAAGGCAGGTTTGCCTTGTTCGGTGTCCTTGCTTCGGTTGACGTGCAGAGGTAGACGTGCGTCTTCACACGAGAGCGACTACAAATGGGCCAACGCTTGAAGCTTCAAGGGCAGGAACATAAATAGGTGACAGAATAAAGCTGCTCATGTGATTAGGGTTGCACCTGGCTAAGAGCACGCCCATAAGAGAGGACTTACCTGAATAGGGGGTGTGTCTGGAACACAAGCTTGTTGGCAGATCAGCAAATAGCAGTGAAATGTGCAGAGTCAAACCAGTAGTCCAAGTTGCAATACTACAATACGAGCAGTGATACACTACACAGCAACCTCAGCACTAGAGCTAATGCTACTTTTACACGGAAGGAACTGCAGACCTCTCTTGCATTGACTACTGTCAGTGTTGATGAGTCCACCATCAGTCAGACACTGAGTAGGAATAGCGATCATGGGACGATAACAAGGAGGAAGCCACTACTCTCCAAGAGACATTGCTCATCTAAAGTTTGCTAAAAAAAGAAACCCAACTTGGATGAGCCCGAAGGCTATTGGAACTTTTTGGTTTAAATGAGGAATGTTTTGTTTGGTAAAAACAATGCATTACAATATAAGAACCTCATTCCATTCGTCCCAGGACAGCTTCCCATTATTGACAGGACTTTGAATTTTAGATTGTACCAGTAAATTCTACAGGAGAATGTCAGGGTTTCTGTGAAATGAAGATAAGCAGAAGGTGGGTCATGCAATAAGACAAGACCTTGAACACACAAGTCAGTCCACCAATGTTTGAAAGGGTTTTGGGATGGTGTGCACAAGTTGTGCCCTCTGGCTCGGGCTCCGGTGACATCATTGACAATATATGATCAGGCCAATACTTGAACCTCAAATATAGCAGGAACCATTGAGATTCTGTCCTGGCAAAAAAAAACCACTTTTCTTTTTCCTTTTTTTTTCACCTTTGCTGTCAGCATGCTAGGCATACAACAAAGAGTATTTGTATGCTATTGCATCTAGGACAGAGTTAGTCTGCAAGTAGAGTTCAACTTCTCAACCCGCAATCCAACTCTTCATTAATAGAACTTTTTAACATGTTTGGGTCTATAAACAATAATCACTACTCCAGGACCCGGTCAGGTAGGGATGGAGCAAGGCTGGGCAGGGATGATGATGACCGGGAGGAGGGGTCCAGGATCCGGGTGGAGAGACGGGGGACCGGGCTGGATGGAGAGGGATGGACAGCCTTGGTCGATGAGCGGAGACAAGCAGGTTAGCCGGGCTGGCTGAAGTGGGACGGACAGACTGGGTTGACGAGAGGAGACAAGCAGGTAAGGGGAAGTCGAAACAACAAGACATAAGCTAGGGCCTTGAAACAAGCACTAGGAGCTAGGAACTTGGAACTAGGAACTAAGCCAGTAACTGTGCAACTTGGGTAAGCTAGTTGACGGTCTGGCAATGATTGACTGGGGAGCTGTCGAAAAAATACTGTGTGAGTGATGAGGGTAATTGATCCTAGGTGTGTGAAATTGGCTCACTGAGGGAGCTGCAGATGGGGCAAGAGCGGCCTCTAGTCTAGGTGAATCTGGGAGGCCGTGGGCCTCCCAGATTCACCTCGAGTGAGACAATTAAACATAGAACCAAACAACATTTACATGGAAAACATAAAAATCAGATGACAACATGTATTGAAAAACAGAGTTAATCAGGTCCAGGAAAACTGGAACAGCAATTGGGCACATGGCCTCTTCCAGTTGTAGTTATGGCAGTAAATGACAGAGGAAAGGAGAGGAATGGAACAGGGAGGGTGCTGGGGTGCGTTCAAAGCAGGTGTTGGTGGTATGTGTGTGTGTGTGTGTGTGTGTGTGTGTGTGTGTGTGTGTGTGTGTGTGTGTGTGTGTGTGTGTGTGTGTGTGTGTGTGTGTGTGTGTGAGGTGTCCACCTCTCACACACACACATACAGGACTTATCCCAATTGGTTCTGGTGTATAAGGTCGGTATTATATTGTGACGCCTCCAAGCAGCGGAAAGGGCCCCGAAGCCACCCCGCGAGCTCCGCAGCTGCATAGATAGCCCCACAGCGAAGGGAAAACCCAGAGACCCCGTCCCCCTAGGTGAACACATACAACCCACCCCCCAATGCTGGCACAAGATGCAGTCAGAGGTGCAGAACCTGGGCTGTGGGCACCAGGCACAGACCGCAGGCCAGAGCCAGGCCCCGTGTCGACAGACTGACACAGCACACCTTAAGCCACCGGCCGCCCCCCAGCCAACCACTCCCCCAAACCGACCCACCAGTGACCCACCACCACGGAATTCCCCAGTGCTCAATGTGTGCCGTGGCAATTACAGCCAAAATTGCAGGGTGTGGAGGTGCAAGTCCTTCAAGCAAGCGGAACCCGAATCACTGGCACCCCGGCTGCCCCGCAGATCCTGAGTAGGATTGGTGTGCAAGTGTATGTGTTCTAAGCTAATATAAGTAGGATTTAAATTTCGGGAGGTACGAGGAGCACGTTGGGGCAGGAGCATGACGGGCAAGATGGAAGCATCAGGCACACTGAAAAGGAAAGAAGCCATTGTTACATCATCCACAAGGGAAGTCCCTGTGGGACATCGGACAGGCGGGAAAGTCCTGCCAAACAAAAAAGAAAGGTTCTGAGAAAGTATCGCGCTGAATATCTATTATTGGGAATGAAAGGTATGAAAACAACAACAAGATTAAAAAAAATCTTGTTTTGCAAATATTTACCAACGCGTCAAACTGCTGAGGCCATTTTTGACATTCTTAACGCGTTCATAGTTTCAAAAAGAGTTGACTGGTCCAAATGTGTGGGAGTGAGCACTGATGAGGCCCGTGTGATGCTGGGCCAGCACAGTGTAGTCATTGTGGAGTCATCGTGAAAGCTGTGGCTCCACTCGTAGCATCTGTCCACCGCAGTATACACAGAGCAGCTCTGTTAAAGCATGTTTTTGAATCAATTACTATATATATATATATATATATATATACATATATATACAGTGGGGCAAAAAAGTATTTAGTCAGCCACCAATTGTGCAAGTTCTCCCACTTAAAAAGATGAGAGAGTCCTGTTATTTGCATCATAGGTATACCTCAACTATGAGAGACAAAATGAGAAAAAAAAATCCAGAAAATCACATTGTCTGATTTTTAAAGAATTTATTTGCAAATGATGGTGGGAAATAAGTATTTGGTCAATAACAAAAGTTAATCTCAATACTTTGTTATATACCCTTTGTTTGCAATGACAGAGGTCAAACGTTTTCTGTAAGTCTTCACAAGGTTTTCACACACTGTTGCTGGTATTTTGGCCCATTCCTCCACGCAGATCTCCTCTAGAGCAGTGATGTTTTGGGGCTGTTGCTAGGCAACAGGGACTTTCAACTCCCTCCAAAGATTTTCTCTGGGGTTGAGATCTGGAGACTGGCTAGGCCACTCCAGGACCTTGAAATTCTTCTTTCAAAGCCACTCCTTCGTTGCCCGGGCGGTGTGTTTGGGATCATTGTCATGCTGAAAGACCCAGCCACGTTTCATCTTCGATACCTTGCTGATGGAAGTAGGTTTTCACTCAAAATCTCATGATACATGGCCCCATTCATTCTTTCCTTTACACGGATCAATCGTCCTGGTCCCTTTGCAGAAAAACAGCTCCAAGGCATGATGTTTCCACCCCCATGCTTCACAGTAGGTATGGTGTTCTTTGGATGCAACTCAGCTTTCTTTCTCCTCCAAACACGACAAGTTGAGTTTTTACCAAAAAGTTCTATTTCTGGTTTCATCTGACCATATAACATTCTCCCAATCCTCTTCTGGATCATCCAAATGCTCTCTAGCAAACTTCAGACGGGCCTGGACATGTACTGGCTTAAGCAGGGGGATATGTGTGGCACTGCAGGATTTGAGTCTCTGGCGGCGTAGTGTGTTACTGATGGTAGCCTTTGTTACTTTGGTCCCAGCCCTCTGCAGGTCATTCACTAGGTCCCCCCGTGTGGTTCTGGGATGTTTGCTCACCGTTCTTGTGATCATTTTGACCCCACGGGGTGAGATCTTGCGTGGAGCCCCAGATCGAAGGAGATTATCAGTGGTCTTGCATGTCTTCCATTTTCTAATAATTGCTCCCACAGTTGATTTCTTCACAACAAGCTGCTTACCTATTGCAGATTCAGTCTTCCCAGCCTGGTGCAGGTCTACAATTTTGTTTCTGGTGTCCTTTGACAGCTCTTTGGTCTTGGCCATAGTGGAGTTTGGAGTGTGACTGTTTGAGGTTGTGGACAGGTGTCTTTTATATTGATAACGAGTTCAAACAGGTGCCATTATTACAGGTAACGAGTGGAGGACAGAGGAGCCTCTTAAAGAGAAAGTTACAGGTCTATGAAAGCCAGAAATCTTGCTTGTTTGTAGGTGACCAAATACTTATTTTACTGAGGAATTTACCAATTAATTCATTAAAAATCCTACAATGTGATTTCCTGGATTATTTCCCCCCATTCTGTCTCTCATAGTCGAAGTGTACCTATGATGAAAATTACAGGCCTCTCTCATCTTTTTAAGTGGGAGAACTTGCACAATTGGTGGCTGACTAAATACTTTTTTGCCCCACTGTATATATACACACACACACATACACATGCACACACACACACACACACACACACACACACACACACGTACAGTACATATATACATATATATATACACATACACATATATACATTTATACAGATGTTCAATGTACAGAATAAAATAGAAGTGACCATAAGAAAAATGGATATGTGGGCCAGGCAAGTTGACCGGTCAAACTGGTCAACTTGCCTGGCTGGTCAAAATCCGGTGAGATTTTTTGACAATGGAAGAAATGCGCCATTCCCGTCACCGTCATCAATCATGTCAAAGAGCACCTGCATGGATTGAGGACCAAGCTGCGCGAAAATTTCCCCATCCCAGATGTGCAGTGCAACTGGATCGAAAACCCCTTCATCAGCCAAAGTGCCGAGACCGTCCCAGGCCTGAACACAAAAGAGAAGAACGATCTTGTGGATCTCTCCTGCGACAGCACATTGAAACAGGCTTTCTCACAGAAGTACTTGACAAACTTTTGGCTTCATGTTGCTTCTGAGTATCACAATCTTCCCGACAGAGCCGTGCGATTTTTGACGCCTTTCCTGATGACGTATCTCTGTGAGACTAGCTTTTTGGCGCCAGATCTTTGCCGAGGACTGTCGTCCCTTATGCCAGACATCAAGCATTTGGTGTCTGCCATGCAACATCAGCCTTCTCATTAGGTGATTAAAGTGCTCCTGTTATTGTTAGTCTTATCAGCGATGGCATTAGTAGTGAGGCTACATTCAAAACACTGTGCCCTTCAGACAGCGCTTACTAGATACCTAGAAAGTTCCATGAATATAAAGTTATTATTAACCCACCTCTTTTTTGTTTTCCCACAACTACACTGTATGTATGAGAATGCATATGATTGTTAAAATATACATCCTCTGAGAACGCACAGTTTGGCTCCCGTATTACTTCTGGTGGGATGTGGCCTGTGAACACTTTTGAGATTTTCAAGTGGGCCCTGAGTCCGAAAAGGCTGGGAACCGCTGTTCAAGACAAAACAAGCACGACTTCATTACTTCAGATCTTTGACATTTATAATTAAATATTCTTTGCATGGATATCCTTAATGTTTTAACATTTTCCATGGGTGAAAATGGCAGCCGAGCCCCTCCCCATCCCCCCGCCCCTCCCTGCTGTTGTCAACTGGGTGTCTATATATGGAGATTTGCTTTGGAATCTTTTGGTGTCTGACACTGTGAGGGGGGCCACGCATTTCAACTATGGTCCTGTTACACAAAACGTCCAAACGGGCCTCCTGCAAAGATGGGAAAACAAATCCCCCCCTTTGCCCGAAATCCCCCTGCTCCTTCTATTTTGGAAATCACTTTGATAATCGGGCCAATTTGATCAAAGTATTTATTTTTATTTTTTAAAGAGAACACAATCACACCAATGGTTGTGAGAAACTAGTGTTTCTCTTCTTTTAGTTGGCTACCTAGGTATTTTCTTAAATATACACAGATGTTACAGGAAAGGCGTCAACAACTGAAGTCAACCTGTATCCCTGATGGTTGTGTCGCACCAAAACCCAGTGAAACCGAGGCAAAATACTGACTTCTGTTGATATATGAGGAGGTAGGGATGGGTGGGGTGGGGTCCATTACAACCCCTACCCCAATTCCCCCTCTTTCAGCGTCTCACAAAGGCCAGGGGAGGTCGCTGAAGTCCACGGGTCCACCCAGCCACGGGTCTGCCTCCAACAGTGACATGATGACAGCCATGGCCGCATCGTCATTGCTCGGGCTGCTGGAGCCGGGCTCGTCCATTATGTCGATGCTCAGATGGGAGTTGACCCCTAGAACAGAGGATGAGTATGAGGAGAAGGAGAGGGGAGCACAGTTAGCCACTTGGTGCGTCTCAAGATGATCGCAACGCTGAGTAATTCAAGGGTTTTAAAAATGAAAACCCTAACCCTTACCCTAACCCATCCGGGTGAAGGCTGAGGTCTTGCCAATGTTTTGAGGATGACATTAGCACTTTTATCACACATGTAATAGTTGAGATACAAGCGGGCAGGGGCGTTGATTAGAACAGCTAGAACACTCTTTGAAGAAAATTGCATTACTCTACTCAGCTCTATTCAACTATATGATGATGATGATATATATAATATAATATATAATATATATAATATATATGATAATACATCTCACAGCAAGAAGGTCCTGGGTTCGATTCCCGCCTGGGGCGCTGTTGGCACCGTGCTCCGGCGGGTTATCTCCCAAATAGGAGCCTTTCTGTGTGGAGTTTGCATGTTCTCCCCGTGCTCACATGGGGTTTCCTCCACCTCACGTCAGTAAGGACCACCACCAAAAACATGCACCCATCATCGTCTGACCAGCGATGGACACTTATCACCTGGTCCCCGGGTGCGTCCACGTATGCTGCCCACTGCTCCTGGTTGTGCCCCCAGAGAAAGGACAAGCCAGGATGGGTCAAATGCAGAGGAACCATTTCACCGGCCACCATCAAAGCATGTGCATGTGTGTGTGTGTGCAAGCATGTGTTGTAGTGTGGTGTGTTGCGTGACAAATAAAGACTGTTTCTTCTTTTCTTCTCTGTTTCTTCTCATATCATATTGACATATATTGCGATATATCAGCCAGCCCTACCAAGAGAATGTTTGAGCTTATTAAATGACATAGCCAAGACCACAGATTGCAACTGCATGAAGTACATTTATTGTATTGAATTTCTAACTGAAACTGTTATCTGTTGCTTGTTGTGGCAGGACATGTTGGACTGGGTGAGTTAAACCGCCGGACACGACAATGGGTGATCCCTAAAGCGCTGACACGCATGGATTATTTGTATATTGGCCTGCGAGCCTGTAAGTTTATATTTTGGCCCACGAGCCATCTTTTGTTTAAAGTGCCAAAGTTGAACTCCATTTCAGCCGACAAGACAGCAGCCACACATTTATTGGCTGTGCATGACCAAGCTACACGGGTCATCCAGCCACCATTATCAATGCTGATTGCACTGGGCAGTTTCCAGTGACAAACCATGGAACTAGGGTTGAAGAAATCAAATGCCACCAATTAAAACAGTGAGAACAGAGAAAGGACATGACACACACAACCCCAGTTCCACTGAAGAGATGTGCATTCAGTGGAAGAGAACAGAACCTGGTAAGTCAGTCAAACTCCAGTCAACGGAGATAAGGTACACTGAGTCTTGCAACATATATTGATCCTCTGACCTCTTCCTTCTTCCCTGTTCCCTTCACTGTCTGCATTTATATTGGTGTCTGTGTGGTTATACTTTATTGACTTATTTGCCTTGGGAAAGCAGTAGATTAAAGTGGAATTACTCTGCTGATAAATCATAATAGATATAGTTGTTTATAAAATTAGCAATAATTTTCTGAACTACGAAAAAACCAAAATCAGAGAAAAGAAATATAGAAAAGCTAAACAAATGGGTAAACAAACAATTTAATGCGAAATGCACATTTCTTTTCAATTTAACAAAACAATACAGATGGTCAATTCCAAACATGTTACTGTAACTTCAGTGGAAACTTCCGACCTATCACAATGAAATGATGGGCCCTTAAATTAAGATGTGTGCTAATCTGAAGAAATCGAACACCTTTATACTCCCACCCCCTTCCATGCTTTCAATGGTGGTCAAATACATTTAGTAAAATTAATTCTATAACTGAAAAACATGTGGCTAAATAGCAGACTGTCCATCAAAACATAACAACTAAACAGCCCTAAATTAAAAGGTTATCATATAATTTGTTGAGAAAGTGACAAATGTATAAATATGAGGTATTATAATTATATAGTATAATAACAGTTTATGATGATGTAATAACAGTGAGATCACATAGTTGAAAACAACCTCCCATAAAGTTCCAACTAAAGAGGTTTCACTTCTGTGGAAGGGAGAGCGACAGGTTACTGCAAGTAAACCCTCACACACACCCACACACACCCACACACACCTGTCCAGGACGGCTATATAAGCAGAGACTTGTGTCTTCTCCTCACACCTGCACCTGAAGCCAACAAGCTCAGTTCACAGCACAGGACGACAACCTCACATCACAGGTAGGACAGAGTGAGTGAGAGTGCTTTTGGAATACACTAGATTGGTCTGAATTTCAATTCTATGTAGAAATTCTCTTGCCCAGAAAGATTTTAAATACAAATGCAAGGAGAAATAATATTTCAGTGAGATAAAATAACAAATCTGTCTGTGTGTCTGCATTTTGGTAGGACAATGGGAGACAATATCACAGGCAGTGGAATCAAACTCAGCGATTCAAACGTTAGTGGTGGAAACAACATTCAAGTCACGGGTCAGTTCTTTGTCCACGTCAAGGCTTTAGCGATTAAAAATGGACACTTTTGGTTTTTCTCTTCCCTCCTCGTAAGTGAGTTTTCTTTCTGTCTTTATTTTAACAGGAGGACAGGGTAACCAAACAAGTGTTGGGAGAAACATTAACACAAACAAAGAAACAGGTGGATCAGGCTGTTCAGGAGGAAATGGGGCGACTCAAACCAGTAAGTACATTTGATGTACAGACATCCTCCTCAGACTGGACGCAGTTTTGGATGTAAACATTGACATGCTTACGTACAGGAGTGTCCATATGTTGAACTGTTGATGACTCATGACATAACTTTATGAATGAGTGTTTTTTATAATATCACAATCACTGACTAGATTTCTCTCTCTCTCTCCCTCTATTTCCCACTCAATTTTTCTAGACAATCCTTGCCCTCCTCACTGCTAGGAAGGACTTTCTGCCATTTTGACCTGAATCAACTCGATGGATAAAATAAATGATGATTCAAGACATGAGATCAACACAGAGAATCCTTGTCGTGTCAGCATAATGTAATCTAAAGTTATACAAATAAAATCATGATGTTCATCAAATTATTTTGAAAGAGTGTTCTTTTAAAGACAAAATACATAAAGAGGACCCATCATCAAGCATCAAATATCTGTCAGGAAAAGTTTGTGAACTTTTGGGATCAACAATTCACTCAAAGGGATAAATAGTCACATTTTTCAATCAAGGGGATGATAATGAGTTAATGTGGCCCTGCCCAATTTTTTTAAATTAAACAACATAAATCTGCTAGATCTTCTCTACTATGAGTGGTCTTCACCATACAGGTTTGTGGAAATAAACCATGCCTCAACCACAAGAGGACCTGAGGACCTTAAAACATTTGGGTTGGGAAAATTGAGAGTTTATGCTCATTAGGCTCGAGATTATATATAATAACCTTTATAAAGATATAAGACAATTTCAAATTAGGCATATAATAGTTTTTAAAGGCGTATCATATTCTGTCAGGTCACAAAGAAGCTCAAGGTAAAGTCTAAGGAACTGCAGACCTCTCTTGCATTGACTTCTGTCAGTGTTGATGCGTCCACCATCAGTCAGACACTGAGTAGGAATAGCGATCATGGGAAGATAACATGGAGGAAGCCACTACTCTCCAAGAGACATTGCTCATCTAAAGTTTGCTAAAAAAAGAAACCCAACTTGGATGAGCCCGAAGGCTATTAGAAGAATGTCAAAAACAAAACTTTTTGGTTTAAATGAGGAATGTTTTGTTTGGTAAAAACAATGCATTACAATATAAGAACCTCATTCCATTCATCCCAGGACAGCTTCCCATCATTGACAGGACTTTGAATTCTAGATTGTACCAGTAAATTCTACAGGAGAATGTCAGGGTTTCCGTGAAATGAAGATAAGCAGAAGGTGGGTCATGCAATAAGACAAGACCTTGAACACACAAGTCAGTCCACCAATGTTTGAAAGAGTTTTGGGATGGTGTGCCCTCTGGCTCGGGTTCCGGTGACATCATTGACAATATATGATCAGGCCAATACTCGAACCTCAAATATAGCAGGAACCATTGAGATTCTGTCCTGGCAAAAAAAATACAACTTTTTTTTTTCTTATTTTTTTGCCCTATGCTGTCAGCATGCTAGGCATACAACAAAGAATATTTGTATGCTATTGCATCTAGGACAGTTAGTCTGCAAGTAGAGTTCAACTTCTCAACCCGCAATCCAACTCTTTATTAATAGAACTTTTATCATGTTTGGGTCTATAAACAATAATCACTACTCCGGGACCCGGTCAGGTAGGGATGGAGCAAGGCTGGGCAGGGATGATGATGACCAGGAGGAGGGGTCCAGGATCCGGGTGGAGAGACGGGGAACCGGGCTGGATGGAGAGGGATGGACAGCCTTGGTCGACGAGCGGAGACCAGCAGGTTAGCCGGGCTGGCTGAAGTGGGACAGACAGACTGGGTCGAGGAGAGGAGACAAGCAGGTAAGGGGAAGTCGAAACAACGAGACATAATCTAGGGCCTTGAAACAAGCGCTAGGAGCTAGGAACTTGGAACTAGAAACGAAGCCAGTAGCTGTGCAACTTGGGTAAGCTAGTTGATGGTCTGTCAATGAGTGACTGGGGAGCTGTCGAAAAAATACTGTGTGAGTGATGAGGGTAATAATACCCCAGTGCTCAATGCGTGCCGTGGCAATTACAGCCAAAATTGCAGGGTGTGGAGGTGCAAGTCCTTCAAGCAAGCGGAACCCAAATCACTCGCACCCCTACTGCCCCGCAGATCCTGAGTAGGATTGGTGTGCAAGTGTATGTGTTCTAAGCTAATATAAGTAGGATTTAAATTTCAGGGGGTACGAGGAGCACGTTGGGGCAGGAGCGTGACGGGCAAGATGGAAGCATCAGGCACACTGAAAAGGAAAGAAGCCATTGTTACATCATCCACAAGGGAAGTCCCTGTGGGACATCGGACAGGCGGGAAAGTCCTGCCAAACAAAAAAGAAAGGTTCTGAGAAAGTATCGCGCTGAATATCTATTATTGGGAATGAAAGGTATGAAAACAACAACAACAAGATAAAAAAAAATCTTGTTTTGCAAATATTTACCAACGTGTCAAACTGCTGAGGCCATTTTTGACATTCTTAACGCGTTCATAGTTTCAAAAAGAGTTGACTGGTCCAAATGTGTGGGAGTGAGCACTGATGAGGCCCGTGTGATGCTGGGCCAGCACAGTGTAGTCATTGTGGAGTCATCGTGAAAGCTGTGGCTCCACTCGTAGCATCTGTCCACCGCAGTATACACAGAGCAGCTCTGTTAAAGCATGTTTTTGAATCAATTACTATATGTATATATATATATATACATATATATATATATACACACACACACATACACATGCACACACACACACACACACACACACACACACACACACGTACAGTATATATATACATACATATATACACATACACATATATACATTTATACAGATGTTCAATGTACAGAATAAAATAGAAGTGACCATAAGAAAAATGGATATGTGGGCCAGGCAAGTTGACCGGTCAAACTGGTCAACTTGCCTGGCTGGTCAAAATCCGGTGAGATTTTTTGACAATGGAAGAAATGCGCCATTCCCGTCACCGTCATCAATCATGTCAAAGAGCACCTGCATGGATTGAGGACCAAGCTGCGCGAAAATTTCCCCATCCCAGATGTGCAGTGCAACTGGATCGAAAACCCCTTCATCAGCCAAAGTGACGAGACCGTCCCAGGCCTGAACACAAAAGAGAAGAACGATCTTGTGGATCTCTCCTGCGACAGCACATTGAAACTGGCTTTCTCACAGAAGTACTTGACAAACTTTTGGCTTCATGTTGCTTCTGAGTATCACAATCTTCCCGACAGAGCTGTTCGATTTTTGACGCCTTTCCTGATGACGTATCTCTGTGAGACTGGCTTTTCGGCGCCAGATCTTTGCCGAGGACTGTCGTCCCTTATGCCAGACATCAAGCATTTGGTGTCTGCCATGCAACATCAGCCTTCTCATTAGGTGATTAAAGTGCTCCTGTTATTGTTAGTCTTATCAGCGATGGCGTTAGTAGTGAGGCTACATTCAAAACACTGTGCCCTTCAGACAGCGCCTTCTAGATACCTAGAAAGTTCCATGAATATAAGGTTATTATTAACCCACCTCTTTTTTGTTTTACCACAACTACACTGTATGTATGAGAATGCATATGATTGTTAAAATATACATCCTCTGAGAACGCACTGTTTGGCTCCCGTATTACTTCTGGTGGGATGTGGCCTGTGAACACTTTTGAGATTTTCAAGTGGGCCCTGAGTTCGAAAAGGTTGGGAACCGCTGTTCAAGACAAAGCAAGCACGACTTCATTACTTCAGATATTTGACATTTATAATTAAATATTCTTTGCATGGATATCCTTAATGTTTTAACATTTTCCATGGGTGAAAATGGCAGCCGAGCCCCTCCCCATCCCCCCGCCCCTCCCTGCTGTTGTCAACTGGGTGTCTATATATGGAGATTTGCTTTGGAATATTTTGGTGTCTGACACTGTGAGGGGGGCCACGTATTTCAACTATGGTCCTGTTACACAAAACGTCCAAACGGGCCTCCTGCAAAGATGGGAAAACAAATCCCCCCCTTTGCCCGAAATCCCCCTGCTCCTTCCATTTTGGAAATCACTTTGATAATCGGGCCAATTTGATCAAAGTATTTATTTTTATTCTTTAAAGAGAACACAATCACACCAATGGTTGTGAGAAACTATTGTTTCTCTTCTTTTAGTTGGCTACCTAGGTATTTTCTTAAATATACACAGATGTTACAGGAAAGGCGTCAACAACTGAAGTCAACCTGTATCCCTGATGGTTGTGTCGCACCAAAACCCAGTGAAACCGAGGCAAAATACTGACTTCTGTTGATATATGAGGAGGTAGGGATGGGTGGGGTGGGGTCCATTACAACCCCTCCCCCAATTCCCCCTCTTTCAGCGTCTCACAAAGGCCAGGGGAGGTCGCTGAAGTCCACGGGTCCACCCAGGCCAGCGTCTGCCTCCAACAGCGACATGATGACAGCCATGGCCGCTTCGTCATTGCTCGGGCTGCTGGAGCCGGGCTCGTCCATTATGTCGATGCTCAGATGGGAGTTGACCCCTAGAAAAGAGGATGAGTATGAGGAGAAGGAGAGGGGAGCACAGTTAGCCACTTGGTGCGTCTCAAGATGATCGCAACGCTGAGTAATTCAAGGGTTTTAAAAATGAAAACCCTAACCCTTACCCTAACCCATCCGGGTGAAGGCTGAGGTCTTGCCAATGTTTTGAGGATGACATTAGCACTTTTATCACACACGTAATAGTTGAGATACAAGCGGGCAGGGGCGTTGATTAGAACAGCTAGAACACTCTTTGAAGAAAATTGCATTACTCTACTCAGCTCTATTCAACTATATGATGATGATGATATATATAATATAATATATAATATATATAATATATATGATAATACATCTCACAGCAAGAAGGTCCTGGGTTCGATTCCCGCCTGGGGCGCTGTTGGCACCGTGCTCCGGCGGGTTATCTCCCAAATAGGAGCCTTTCTGTGTGGAGTTTGCATGTTCTCCCCGTGCTCACATGGGGTTTCCTCCACCTCACGTCAGTAAGGACCCCCACCAAAAACATGCACCCATCATTGTCTGACCAGCGATGGACACTTATCACCTGGTCCCCGGGTGCATCCACGTATGCTGCCCACTGCTCCTGGCTGTGCCCCCGGAGGAAGGACAAGCCAGGATGGGTCAAATGCAGAGGAACCATTTCACCGGCCACCATCGAAGCATGTACATGTGTGTGTGTGTGCAAGCATGTGTTGTAGTGTGGTGTGTTGCGTGACAAATAAAGACTGTTTCTTCTTTTCTTCTCTGTTTCTTCTCATATCATATTGACATATATTGCGATATATCAGCCAGCCCTACCAAGAGAATGTTTGAGCTTATTAAATGATATAGCCAAGACCACAGATTGCAACTGCATGAAGTGCATTTATTGTATTGAATTTCTAACTGAAACTGTTATCTGTTGCTTGTTGTGGCAGGACATGTTGGACTGGGTGAGTTAAACCGCCGGACACGACAATGGGTGATCCCTAAAGCGCTGACACGCATGGATTATTTGTATATTGGCCTGCGAGCCTGTAAGTTTATATTTTGGCCCACGAGCCATCTTTTGTTTAAAGTGCCAAAGTTGAACTCCATTTCAGCCGACAAGACAGCAGCCACACATTTATTGGCTGTGCATGACCAAGCTACACGGGTCATCCAGCCACCATTATCAATACTGATTGCACTGGGCAGTTTCCAGTGACAGACCATGGAACTAGGGTTGAAGAAATCAAATGCCACCAATTAAAACAGTGAGAACAGAGAAAGGACATGACACACACAACCCCAGTTCCACTGAAGAGATGTGCATTCAGTGGAAGAGAACAGAACCTGGTGAGTCAGTCAAACTCCAGTCAACGGAGATAAGGTACACTGAGTCTTGCAACATATATTGATCCTCTGACCTCTTCCTTCTTCCCTGTTCCCTTCACTGTCTGCATTTGTGTTGGTGTCTGTGTGGTTATACTTTATTGACTTATTTGCCTTGGGAAAGCAGTAGATTAAAGTGGAATTACTCTGCTGATAAATCATAATAGATATAGTTGTTTATAAAATTAGCAATAATTTTCTGAACTACGAAAAAAACAAAATCAGAGAAAAGAAATATAGAAAAGCTAAACAAATGAGTAAACAAACAATTTAATGCGAAATGCACATTTCCTTTCAATTTAACAAAACAATACAGATGGTCAATTCCAAACATGTTACTGTAACTTCAGTGGAAACTTCAGACCTATCACAATGAAATGATGGGCCCTTAAATTAAGATGTGTGCTAATCCGAAGAAATCGAACACCTTTATACTCCCACCCCCTTCCATGCTTTCAATGGTGGTCAAATACATTTAGTAAAATTAATTCTATAACTGAAAAACATGTGGCTAAATAGCAGACTGTCCATCAAAACATAAAAACTAAACAGCCCTAAATTAAAAGGTTATCATATAATTTGTTGAGAAAGTGACAAATGTATAAATATGAGGTATTATAATTATATAGTATAATAACAGTTTATGATGATGTAATAACAGTGAGATCACATAGTTGAAAACAACCTCCCATACAGTTCCAACTAAAGAGGTTTCACTTCTGTGGAAGGGAGGGCGACAGGTTACTGCAAGTAAACCCTCACACACACCCACACACACCCACACACACCTGTCCAGGACGGCTATATAAGCAGAGACTTGTGTCTTCTCCTCACACCTGCACCTGAAGCCAACAAGCTCAGTTCACAGCACAGGACGACAACCTCACATCACAGGTAGGACAGAGTGAGTGAGAGTGCTTCTGGAATACACTAGATTGGTCTGAATTTCAATTCTATGTAGAAATGCTCTTGCCTAAAAAGCTTTTAAATACAAATGCAAGGAGAAATAATATTTCTGTGAGATAAAATAACAAGTCTGTCTGTGTGTCTGCATTTTGGTAGGACAATGGGAGACAATATCACAGGCAGTGGAATCAACTTCAGCGGTTCAAGCGTTAGTGGTGGAAACAACATTCAAGTCACGGGTCAGTTCTTTGTCCGCGTCAAGGCTTTAGAGATTAAAAATGGACACTTCTTGGTTTTTCTCTTCCCTCCTCATAAGTGAATTTTCTTTCTGTCTTTATTTTAACAGGAGGACAGGGTAACCAACTAAGTGTTGGTAGCAACATTAACACAAACAAAGAAACAGGTGGATCAGGCTGTTCAGGAGGAAATGGGCCGACTCAAACCAGTGAGTACATTTGACGTACAGACATCCTCCTCAGATTGGACGCAGTGTTGGATGTAAACATTGACATGCTTACGTACAGGAGTGTCCATATGTTGAACTGTTGATGACTCATGACATCAATTTATGAATGAGTGTTCTTTATAATATCACAATCACTGAGTAGATTTCTCTCTCTCTCTCACTCTATTTTCCCCCTCAATTTTTCTAGACAATCCTTGCCCTCCTCACTGCTAGGAAGGACTTTCTGCAATTTGGAAATGAATCAACTCGATGGATTAAATAAATGATGATTCAAGACATGAAATCAACACAGAGAATCCTTGTCATGTCAGCATAACGTCAGCTAAAGTCCTACAAATAAAATCATGATGTTCATCAAATTAGTTTGAAAGTGTTTTATTTCAAAGAAAAAATAGATAAAGAAGACCCATCATCAAGCATCAAATATCTGTCGGGAAAAGTTTGTGAACTTTTGGGATCAACAATTCACTTGAAGGGATAAATAGAGTCACATTTTTCAATCAAGGGGATGATAATGAGTTCAGGTGGCGCTGGCTAATTTTTTAAATAAAACAACATAAAACTGCTAGATCTTGTCTGCAAAGAGTGGTCCTCACGATGCAGGTTTGTGGAAACAAACCATGGCTCAATCACAAAAATTTGAGTTGAGAGAACTGAAAGTTTATGCTCATTAGTCTTGAGGTTATATATGATAACCTTTATAAAGTTTATAAAACAATTTCATAGGCGTCATATAATTGTTTTTGAAAGGCGTATCGTATTCTGTCAGGTCACAAAGAAGCATATGGTAAAGTCTAAGGAACTGCAGACGTCTCTTGCATTGACTACTGTCAGTGTTGATGAGTCCCCCATCAGTCAGACACTGAACAGGAATAATGGTAAGATAACAAGGAAGAAGACGCTACTTTCCAAGAGAACATGGTTGCTCATTGTGGAAGAAATTCTTCCGCAATGATCGGTGAGGCTAATCTGCCCACGACAAGAAAACAAAACTGAGAATATTCAAGATTATTTATTCTGCAGAATAAAGAGAAAGATTCAGTACGGCTCCAAAGCAGAGCTCGGGTCAATCTGATATCACAGAAAAAGACAGGAGGCTTTATACAGGAAAACAGGGTGTGGTTTGGGTCAGAGGTCTCCAACAGGTCTGCACCCCCCCTGCACATAACTTTTTGGATCAAATGAGTAATGTTTTGTTTGGTAAAAACACTGCATTACAATAATATTGTAATGCAGGGTTTTAATGTTTTCTTTTAATAAGAACCTCATCCCAGTCGTGAAACACGGCGGTGGGATGAGGCTATAATTTTGGGCTGCTTTGATTCGTCCAGGAGGGCTTCCCATCATGGACAAAACTATGAATTCTAGATTGTACCACTAAATTTTCCAGGAGAATGTCAGGGTTTGCGTGAAAAGAAGAAACAGTCTACCAATGTTTGAAAGAGTTTTGGAATGTTCTGCACAAATTGTGCCCTCTGGCTTGGGGCTGCAGTGACATCATTGACAATATAGGATCAGGCCAATACTCGAACATGTACAGACAAAATCCTCCTTTTCCGCTTCTACAATAACATATGTGCAAAACACTATCTGAACAGCATGCACTTTAGGCAAGGACGCGTTATTCCCACAACAAGGAACACCTGTGACCCGTTAGCAGAACACAGCAAAACACATAGTCGAAGACAAATCCTTATAAGGACTTCAAGGTCATCAACAGACGGGACAGTGCATCACCCCACCCCAACAGTCCCACACATCTCACCACATATATACACGCGTACTTCCTGTATCCAGCAGGACGGGTGAGCTCGACTACAGGCTGCGTCCTGCCATTCGCTCTCTCTCTCTCCTCTCTTTGCAAAGACAAACTCTGTTCCTCTGAAATAAATATACACGCAACAAGGAATTTGTTCACGATCCTTTAATACAGAAATGACCACGACAAACCTCAAATATAGCAGGAACCATAGAGATTCCATCCTGGCTGAGCAATAACAAAAAAAAATCATTTTTTTTCTACCTATTCTGTCAGCATGCTGAACTTGTGCAGCATGCACGAGTTCAACTTCTCAACCTGCAATCTTTATTAATTCTTCTATCATCAAGAACTGCTGCAATTACTCTGTCCTGTGGACGACCTGTAGGATGACAAGAACAGTTTTTTGTGATACAGAGTCGAGACCAATCCCTCTCTTTGGGGAACTATTTCACCATGTTTGGCTCTATAAACAATGAATCACTACTCCAAGAGGGGGAGATTCACCATGGGTGGTTTCTGAATGATCTAAACTTGGATCCAGTACTGTGTTGAATTCTCCTCCCAGTATAATAATTGAGTCAGAGAACTCTAAGAGTTTTGAAGATATATTCTAAAAGAAGTTTGGGTCGTCCTCATTGGGGCCTTAAATATTAGCTATGGTTAATTTGATATTACCTAAATTCCGTTAATCATTATGTAACGCTCTTCTGTGTCTGATGTTGTGATTTTTTTTCTGATATGTGGGACTTTTATTGATCAATATAGAAACACCTCTTTTTTTTTAGTTGTATGATGCAGAAAACATCTGATTAACCCATTAAGCTTTGAGTTTGAGGTGTTTGGATGTAGTGAGGTGAGTTTCTTGCATCCTGGTGAGGTGACTAGGGACAATGCTACATTTAGCTGGTGAGCCCAAGCCTCTCACATTCCAACTAACAAACATAATGGTTTTCATTGAGGTTAGTTAGGGGGTGATGGCACAGTGCATCCAAGGCAATAGCTATACTACCGTGCCTATGTTTTCCCATAGAGAAGTCTGAGTTTTCCTCCTTTACAATCCTTTTTACTGTCCTAGTATTGCAGGAAGTTTGTAGGAATACATATCTACATAAACACATTACAAATAGACAAAGATAAATATAGAACATTGCAGAGTTAGACATACATATAGTAAGTGACTGAATAGATTGAGAGTGATGGGATAAGAAGGAAGGGTGGGATTAGGAAGGTGAGATGATGGGAGTAAGCAATATTATAAATCCTGATATAGATTCAAGATTCAAGATTCAAGAGGTTTATTCGTCACATACATATACATACTTTCATACATATATGCAGTGAAATGTAATGCAACGCACCCGGTGATAACACACAATATATCCTAGGAAAAATTTCTTTCTAATAGACCAACTAACTGACTCCTAAAACGTAATACAGTAAGTCGAATACTTATAGAATAAAGTTAAAATATATAGAATAAAATAAAATACAATAAAATAAAATGAGATAAAATGGAATAGATAGAAGGAATATGCTAATGTAGATGGAATAGGCAATTATGTATATACAGATATGTGCATTAAAGTGGCATGTGGATAAAGTGAGGTAGTGCTTGGGATAATACAGCACAGTATACAACAGTACGGCGCAGCAATGCGGCATCACGAACAACCCTGAACAGTGACACAGTGTGTGGTACAGTATGCTACATATAGTACAGTAGGTAGTGGAGCCTATGTGTATGGCTCAGTGAGGACCCCTGGTGAGGTCAGCATTGACAGTTCTAATGGCTTGCGGGAAAAAACTGTCTCAGTCTCTCTGTTCTCGCTGTGTGACTGCGGAGGCGCTTGCCTGACTGCAGCAGCTGGAACAGTCCGTTGTTGGGGTGATGAGGATCTTTCATGATCCTGCAGGCTCTGCTACTACACCTCCTGGTGTATAACTCCTGCAAGGGGGGAAGGGGTAGTTCCAGTGGTATGTTCAGCTGAACCCACCACCCTCAGCAGGGCCTGCCTGTCCTGAGCAGTACAGCTCCCAAACCAGGCAGTGATGTTGCCGGTCAGGATGCTCTCCACTGCTCCAGAGTAGAATGACTTGAGGATCCTCACGAGACCCGGAATTTCCTCAGCTGCCTGAGGTGGTAAAGACGTTGCCTCACCTTCCTCACCAGAGTGTCTGTTTGTAAAGTCCATGTTAAGTCCTCTGTGATGTGGACTCCCAGGTATTTGAAGCTGCTCACCCTGTCAGCAGAAATCCTGTGAATCACCAAGGGCACGTGCGTCCTCGATTGTGGTCCTCGCCTAAAGTCCACAATCAGCTCCTTAGTTTTGCTGACGTTCAGGTGGAGGCTGTTGTCCTGGGACCAGAGTGACAGGTCAGCCACCTCCTCGCGGTACACCTTTTCGTCGCAGTCGGTGATCAGGCCCACAACAACGGTGTCGTCAGCAAACTTGATGATGGTGTTGGAGCTGGACCGGGCCACATAGTCATGTGTGTACAGGGAGTACAGTAGGGGGCTGAGGACGCAACCCTGGGGGGATCCTGTATTGAGAGTGAGGACGCTTGAAGTGTGCTTCCCCACCCTGACCACCTGGGGCCGGGCTGTGAGGAAGTCCAGGATCCAGGGGCACAGCGGAGCATTCAGTCCGAGCTCCTTCAGCTTGACAGCCAGTCTGGTGAGGACTACGGTGTTGAAGGCTGAACTGTAATCGATGAACAGCATTCTCACATAGGCCCCCTTCCGGCCATCCAGATGCGTGAGCGTGGTGTGCAGTACCTGGGAAACCGCGTCATCCGTGGATCTGTTCTGCCGGTACGCGAACTGCAACAGGTCCAAGGTGCGGGGGAGGGAGGCGCAGATGTAATCCTTAACCAACCTCTCCAAACACTTCATGAACACCGAGGTGAGGGCCACGGACGGTAAAGTCATTCAGGCAGGCTGGAGAGGCGATCTTCAGGACAGGACGGTGGACCTCTCGAAGCAGGACGGGACCACTGATTCAGCCAGGGAGATGTTGAATATTGTAGTGAAAACCGGAGCTGGCTGGTTAGCACAGGTCTTCAGTACTCGCCCAGATATGCCATCTGGGCCCGCAGCTTTCCTGGTGTTCACCCGCATCAGAGCCTTCCTGACGTCATGCACTGACACTGAGAGTGCGCGCTCATCCCCAGCAGTGTAACTCCAATTAGCCGGCGAGCTAGCGGTGCAATTGCCAGACTCAAACCGCGCACAAAAGTAGTTCAGTTTGTTGGCAAGGGAGGCGTCCACACTCGTGGCTGGGGAGGAGCTGCTCTTGTGGTTCGTGATCGTCCGCAGCCCCTCCCACAGCGTCTCGTGTTCCCCCTGCTCCATCTGTAGCTCCACGGTCTCTCTGTACGCCCGTTCCCTCACCACCCTCCGCAGATTGTACGACGCCACTTTGTAATTGTCCATATTTCCAGATACAAGACCGTCGCTGTAAGCGGCCGTGCGAGCATTCAGAGCGCAGCGGATGGATTTATCAACCCACGGTTTCTGGTTTGGAAATATCTGAACTTTCACCGTGGGAATGATATTATCTGCTAGCGTAGTCACAAAACTCACTGCCACCTCCGTAAACTCGCTGACGTCACTTGAACTTGTTTGGAACAAGTCCCAGTCTACGTCAGTCAGAGCGTCCTGAAGCGCAGCCTCTGATTGGTCCGTCCACCGCTTCACTTCCCTCGTCACCACAAGTTCTCGCGCAATCAGAGGCCTGTAAACGGGAACCAGCGAGATCGTGGCGTGGTCAGATTTCCCGAAAGCAGGTAGCGAGACGGTCTTGTATCCGTTCTTGTACGGTGTGTAGCAATGGTCCCAGAGTTCTATCTCCCCTGGTGGCACACGTGATGTGTTGGTGGAAATTAGGCAGAACTTTTTTAAGGTTGGCCCTGTTAAAGTCCCCAGTCACCACCACAGCAGCGTTGGGATGTTTGTTTTGAAATCCGCACAACACATCATACAGGACCGACAGAGCTGCGTCGGTGGTCCGCTTGTGGTGGGATATAAACGGCTGTGATGATCACCGTGCAAAATTCCCCGGGGGAGATAAAATGGACGGCATAGGGATGGTCAGCTCTTCCAGGTTTGGCGAGCAGGAGTGGGAGAGAAACTTGGTGTTGTCGGGGTTACACCAGCGGTTGTTTACCATTAGGCAGACGCCTCCACCTTTGGATTTCCCCGACTCCCCTGTTCTGTCGCCACGGAACACGGAGAAGGACTCGGCATGATGTATGGCTTCATCCAGCACCAGTGGGTTCAACCATATTTCCGTCAGACAGAGAGGCAACAGTTCCTCTTGTCTCGCTGGAATTTAATCCTTGCTCGAAGTTCATCCATCTTGTTCTACAGGGACTGGACGTTGGCAAGAAGGATGCTTGGCAGAGGTGGACGGTAAGGTTGCGTCCTCACTGACCCGAATGCCGCCTCATTTACCTCGGTGCTTCCTCCATGGGCCCGCTCGTGGGAACAGCGGCTCCATTTTTGTTGTTGTTGTTTGAGAGTGTTCCCGCGTAGGGATTTCCGCCAGCCACTCTGCTTCCACGGATAAAAAGTCCCAAAGTGGTTCGTTTAGGGAAAATTTTATATCCATGAGTGCATCGCGGTCGTATGAGGTAACTGACGATGCTTTTTTGGCGTACATTATGATAAAAACGGAAAAAATACTAAAATGTGCATAAGTCAATCGGAGTGCCGGCGCAGGCGACCGCAGGGGGCGGCGCCACAATCGTCACTTTTGATTAGGTAGCTTGCTAATTTCATATTCTCCCATTATGTAATTACCGGAATTACCAACATACATACAAAATAATTAGAATAACCAGGGTGTGGTGGAGGAGTCTCAGAATAAAAGGCGGTCTATATATAGTTTATCAACAACCAGCAATACTCGTTTACCCTTCTGCCGATTCTCCTTTGGGATGGGGTACTGGGTCGCTGATCTCCCAGGGGAATTTGTAGATCATACCAAGCGTGGTTCCTTTAAGCTCCTTTCCTTTGCTTTTAACCAGCTCATTGTGCTTGAAGTGTTCAAACTTAACAATGATGGAGCTTGGAAGGCTCCCCATGTGGTGTCCAGTCAGGGAACCGGGTGGAAGGTGATCTGCTTCACGATGTCCATGGGGAGTTTCAGGGCAGTGTGGAGGAAGATTTTCACTGTCGGGGACTCAGTGTTGTTCTCTGGGATCCCAGAAAAGATTAGGTTCTGTATTGTATATCCAGAATAGTCTCTGTCATTATTTAATTTTACTTTTTGAAACCTCCATCTCCATTGTGAGATGCTTTGTGGGAGTTTTAAGATTAGAGATTTTAGATGTCTTTTGCATCTCACCGAGCGTGCAGTGCAGGAAATCAGCGCTGGCTTGATCAAGGCTGTCCGGCTTCTTGTTAATATCGTCCAAGACACTAACCTCTAAAGAGTTGGGGATTAGATCGTCTGTGTCTGTTGCTGAGTCTGCCTTCTTCCTCTTGGCGGGATTGTTCCAGTCCTGGTCCTCTTCGATCATGTACTTGTTATCATAATAATCAATATAATCCTCTAGGTGCTCCACTTTGGTTTCACGCAGTGTTTTTTATTTCCTCATAAACATTTATATATATATGTAACATAGTGGAAAAGGTTCTGGTTAAATTCCTCTAAATGGGACAACTATGCCATCTCCTGTTGTAGAGTTGAACCTGCATTGCGTAGTGATTGTAACGGATTGTGGGTAGTCCTCGGGTTTACAAAGGATTGTCCACCAGGTAATGCGTCTTTGAATGTTTGTGGACAAAACAATGATAACTAACTTGAAAAGCACATAAAATATGCAAAGATAATGTGTAAAGGAGGAGATTCATGTAGACAGAAGACATATCACAGAGGTCACATTGGTGCTGTGACTCGCCCACGACTACGCTGGACCTGTCAGATGTCTTCTCGCCACTACATTGTTTTGGAGCCACAATCCTTTCTTCAGTGTATCGAACTGTCAGGCTTATCTAGTTATTTACAGCAATATTCCCTTGAGACTGTCATTTTATCTGTGTGGGGATTTTACCATAGAGAAAAGATTTGGTACCTCTGATATGAGTCCTCTAGGTCTTGGTAGGGATGGAGTATTTAGGAGCACACCTGTTTAATTTTCACATGGTAACCATCAGGTGGAGGATGAAACAGCTTTTGGTGGGGGTTACGTGGTTAGTCCTGCCAAATGTAGGGATGCAGTGACACCTCATAGTCAGCCTATGGTCAAGTTACATCCGCCACAGCGCACTATTCCAAACCCTCCTTTTGATGATGTGAGACTAGTTGACCAAATGAGCACTATTGTGCAGCAGATAGGGCAGCAGCTGGCTGATAGCATTATGTCACGATTCAACACATCTACCCCTACACCTGCTGTTTATACAAGTCATGAAGAAACATGCAATAAAAATGACTCCCCCAGCCACACGCTGGATCTCTCCCAAGTCCAGCTGATCTCTCACAGGGGAGTCAAAGATCCAACTATATTCCAAGGGTAGAGAGACTTGGCTATTGTTGAATGGGAGGAATCAATGAGGACTTACATCAGAAAAAGTAGTATTCAGCTGGAAAACCAAGCTGAGGAAATCCTCATCCACCTGAGGCAGATGGAAGGATGTTGTGAGAATTGGAATAAGGAACGGTGGAACCAATGTCCAACATAACCCGTAGGCCATCTATGGACTCCTGCGCAAACATTTCAGCTCTAGCCATTGCTCCTCTGTGCCTCAAGCTGACTTTTCTTCCACCCTGCCAAAAGAACAAAAGGATCAATATGAGGATTGGCTTAGTTTGAACAGGATGTTGCCGCAAATTATCTAAAAGAGCAGGGTAAAATGTTTACGACCCCAGTGTTGAAGTTATGCAAATGTTCATCAGACACTACCCCAGTAGAGATTTAGCTCTCACCTTTAGGTCCAAGACAATTGATAAATAGTCATACAACACAGAATATTTGTATGCCATTGCATCTAGGATAGAGTGGAGTCTGCAAGTGGAGTTCAAGTTCTCAACCTGCAATGCAACTCTTTATTAATTCTTAAATCATCAAGAACTGCTGCAATAACTCTGTCCTGTGGATGACCTGTAGAGTGACAAGACCACAATTTTTGGTTATAGAGAACCAAAAACCAACCCCCCTCTTTGGAGAACTATTTATCATGTTTGGGTCTATAAACAGCTGTCAGCCACAAAGAACGGCCACAAAGGGATTGTTCCTGTTCTCATTTTGCCGGGCCAAACTGCTGAAATGATTCTCGGTAGCAATGCCATCAAGTGGCTCATTTCACAGCTGAAAGGGATTGTTCGTGGCTGAGATGTCACATTTCCAGTTAATGGTACTCCGGATGATGAAGTAGCCCATTTGGTATCCCAGCTGTCCACCCAGATGATAGGGAAGGGGGTCTATGCCAAACAGAACCGGCACAGCCAAACTTAAAAGATGTGTCTGCAGTGGGGAGTAGAGTCAACCCACCCAGTCCAGGACCAGACCTGCAAAAATTCTGGTGAGGAGAGTTGTCACTTCCTTATGGGGGGGGTGGCTGGGTTCCGGTCAAAAAAGTAAATCGCACTGAAAAGCCACTCATTCTTAAAAAAATGCCAAGATTGCTTATGTGTCCCCCTGTCCTTCTGTGCAGGATCCTGAACCGGATCGCATCCAATACAGTACACAGTACACACAGAACTCATCACCTACTCCAAGTTTGGAAGAGGAGATATCACATGTTTTGAGTGACATAGGCCTACAAGATGTGGACCTCTCATCTTATGAAGTCTCCCTTGAGTGGAAAGAAAAACTGCTGCACATCATTGAGCAGTATGAGTCCATCTTTTCGAGGCACAAAATGGACTATGGTGAGGCGAAAGACTTTGTTCACAGAATCCGCCGAGTGGATGACAAGCCCTTCGGACTTCCATACAGGTGGGTCCCACCTTGCCACTAAGACAAGCTTCGGACTGCTCTTACTGAGATGGAGGAATTAGGGATAATTCGGAAATCTCAAAGTGAGTAATTGTCTCCCGTCGTCCTGGTTGTTAAGCTAAATGGTGATCTTCGCATCTGCAATGATTTCAGGTGGTTGAACACAAAAACAGTGAAAGACGCAAATCCATTGCATCATCAGACAGACACCCTCGCTGCACTTGGCGGCAATGTGTTGTTCTCCACACCAGACCTCAAATTAGGATTCTACAATGTCCGACTGCACGAGGACGACAAAAAGTACAAAGCGTTCTCTTCCCCATTCGGTCTCCATGGATATAACAGGATGCCCCAGTGCCCAACAACTAGTCCTACCTTTTTTATGCCAATGATGATGTCCATGTTTGGCGATGAAAACTTCACAAGCCTGTTATGTTACCTGGACGACATCATGGTCTATGCTCCATCTGAACAGGTTGCACTTGAGTGGTTGCAGATGGGTTTCTCACGCCTTGCTGGCAACAATTTGATTCTCTCGCCTAAGAATTGTAACTTTCTTCTGCGGTCAGTCAAGTTTCTGGGACACATCTAATGTGAGTAAAGTGCAGGCTATAAATGATGTGCAGGAAGCTGACCTGATGGAGTCTGATGGGAAAACACCGTCTGCTAAGACAATAAGATATTATTTAGGAATTGTTCTCTACTACTATCAATTCATTGAGGGGTGTTCTGCTAAAGCTAAGCTGCTGTTCAGCCTTGCGACTGAGCCTGCCACCCCACACAAGAGAGGGAGAGGCCATAAACCTAAGTTCAAAAAAGGCCATGTGAGACTGTCTCCAACTAACTGGACTGATGAGTGCATAGAAGCATTCAGACTTTTGAAACATGAGCTTTTGCACAGTGTCACATTCAACCATCCAGACATTGAGGCACTCTTTTGATGGAAAGATTGCCAGACCCGCGGCATTCGGTAATGGTGGACAGGACAGTACAAGACGCATTCAGGTGTACTACTAACTGCCAGCTAGTTGTTGATCAGTCCAAGGAGGAAGCTGTTGTCACCCCGCTTTCTCCTCAGGGGTCCTTCTTTTCAGATGATATCTTGGCCGTGTTGGATGCACACGATTCTGGAGGTATCTGCCAAGTGAGAGGCAGAGGACCAGCTATTTCACTGCTTGCCAGTGTTGACGAGACTTCCTCTCTCCCCTGGAGTGAACTGGTCAAACTTCTTGGGAAGAGTCTTCTTTTACATCCAGCGTTGCAAGAGACCCACTAGGCGTGAACATGCTGGTCTGTCTGGTGGTGTGGTGCAACTGTTGAGAAACTTGCCCAAGTGGTCGATCAAGGATGGCATGCTGTACAAGGTCAAGAAAGACAACAAATGAACATGACAATTCATTCCAGTTTGTTGTTTGCTCCCTGAAGGCCCAGGTCCTCCAAGGCCTCCACAACTCAGCTGGTCATCAGGACCAGGCTCACACACTTTCTCTCACCAGGTAGAGGTTCTTTTGGATAGGGTTGGAATGTGACAATTGATCCTGCTAGGAACTGCTTTCTCTGTGCGGTTGGAAAGACCTCAGAACCTAAAAGCCAAGCACCTCTTCAAAGTATTTGCTCCTCTGAAACGATGGAGCTAGTCTATTGACTTTTGGACTGCTGAGCAGGCTAACAGGAAGTGTGTCGATGTTTTAGTTGTCACAGATAACTTTTCCAAACTTTCGCATGCATTCCCATGTAAAAATCAGTCAGCAAAGCAGGTTGCCGTCGTCTCTGGAATTACTTTTTCTGTGTATATGTTTCCCTGAACGCATCCATTCTGACCAGGGGGGCAATTTTGAGAGTCAACTCATTAAAGAGATCCTGGAGATGGCTGGTATCCAGAAGTCGCATACAACCCCTTACCATCCTTTGGGGAATGGAGTTGCCGAGCGATACAACAGGACTCTTAGGAACATGATAAGGGCCTTGCCTCCACATTTCAAAGCCAGGTGTCCACAAACGCTTCAAATGCTGACGTTCTGTTACAACTGCACTGAGTACAAGACCACAGGCTTTGCGCCCTTCTTTTTCATACTTGGGAGGATGCCACGTCTGCCGGTTGATGTTGTGTTCCAGCACACAATCCCAAACACTACTGTTGTTGAGCACTGTGAGTTTATTTCTCATTTGAGGCATGACCTGTTTGAAGCTGCACGCATTGCCCAACAGAACAGTTGGACAGAACAGGCCCATCAGGCAAAGAACTACAACCGCAAAGCCAAAGGGTCACTGCTCACTGTTGGTGACAGGGTCTTGCTTGTATATCTTGGTGAAAAAGGGAAGAGGAAAATTGCAGACAAGAGGAAATCTACAGTTGATGAAGTGACATCTGTGAAGCCTGGAATCAATGTGTACTGCATCAGAGACCCTGTGACATCAAGGGAAAATGTTGTTCATGGAAACCTTCTACTCCCTGTAAGTTTTCTTCCTGAGGAGGTGACATCGCCTTGGAATGCAGCTGCCCTTCGGTTGTTGGGAGTGAACAAAGTGACCCAATGGTTCCTGTTGACTTACAGGACCCTTAAACAAAGACACTTAACTGGCTGCTGCAAATGGATGAAGGAAGGGATGGAGACCCTGCAGCCAGCCAGTGCGATCATTCTTCTGTTGCGGCTGTGAGCTGTTGGAGAAATTCTCCTGCATGGTCGGTGAGGTTAATATGCTCGCTACAAAAAGAGAAAGATACATTCATGCTTCAAAACAATGTTCTGATCAGTCCACCCCAACTACTGACCAAGGGAGTTTCAAACCAAAGAGAGTGTGCCATTGGTCAGGTGTCATTTACAAGACTCTGCTCCTATTTCATATCCCCGGGTGTTACCCTCAAACACTAATTTAACAGTCGAACTCAGGTCACAGATACAATCCTACTTTGCCATAAAACAAACATACAATGCTCTTTCAAGCCCCCATGGGGTTATCCTTATCTCCACACAAGGTTGAGTGAGGATGGAATTGTGATCTGGTTCTTCAATACTACAATTTACATTGTTTAGAAAGAACAGTCTCTTCATATAAACTCTGAGAGGCTCATTAAAACCCAGAGGTAATGTTTTTAATGTTTGTTTTTTTTTAACATACAAAAGGCTATTGTCCTATATAAAACATGTTAAACATCATTCAAATAGTTGATCAAGTGCATTTTTCTCTCACACTCCCCCATTTTGTTCCTATTGGAACAACACCTCAAGGAAAATGCAATAAACCTAACATTTCATATAATTGAGGCAAAGAGATCAGAAAATTAAATATAAATGGAATACAATGCAGTTATACTGCAGAGATATCCTTAAGAATTCTACCTTGTTGGAATCTACTGGGAAAACACACATCTAATACTAAATATAACTATATAAACTCATAACCAAATATCCCAGACAGAATTCAAGAATACCTCAAATTGGCCAGACCTCTCTTCTCACATTTGACTCAAGAAGAGGAAAAGACCTTTAATGGTGATCTACACTATACTATGACAACGCACAAGGAAAAAAAACCTGGTCGTACAGAGGAAAAAATCCTGTGTGAAGTCATTCTACAATTCTAACTAGAAAACAAAAAAAATCATGACTCACATTGTGAAATAAACAAAATAAACATGGAGAGATTCCACGAATACATAATGCTATGCAGATTAAGCAATGGTTATCACTTAATAATGACAACAACAAAATTCATTGTGTGAACATAATGACTAACACATCCTATAAGTAAGTATGAACATAATTAGACAAACATATTCACATTTTAACATCTCAATGTCTGAACATCTCCGGCATACTCATAAGTGTAACGGGTGTGGTTAGGACCCAATTGCAGCACAAAGACAGGCAGGGATATTTGGTAATGTCTTTTATTTGTAGAGCAGACGGAAGACAGGCAGGGGGCAGGCAGGATACATCGTCGGGGACAGGCAGGTTCGATAACGAGGAGTGCAGACAGAAGAGAGGCGGGGGGGCAGGCAGGGTACGTGGTCGGAGCGAGGCAGAGTCGGTAGTCGAGGTACAGAGTCGAGAACGCTGGAGAGTCTGGTGCAAGCATCGAAGACAATCTGGCAATGGGTGACTGGTGCGAGAGGCATATATAGTGGTTAGATTACAGATCGGGAACAGCTGTGTGCGCAGGTGAATGGAGTTGGACTAATGGGACAGGTAAGGAGAGGGAGGGGAAAGTAGAAGAAGGCGCAGTCTCCTGGCGGACTGAATATACTCCAGGTTCTTGTGGTCAGTCCCCACCAGGAACGGCAGCTGGGTTCCCTCTAGCCAGCATCGCCTCTCCTCCGGGGCCAATTTGACGGCGAGAAGCTCCCTATTCCCGATGTCGTAGTTCCTCTTGGCCGGGGTCAAACGCCTGGAGAAGAAGGTGCAGGGATGAAGCTTCTGGTCGGAGGCGGTTCTCTGGGAGAGAACAGCTCCGACTCCCACGTCGGAGGCGTCCACTTCAACCAAGAACTGCCGTTCGGGGTCAGGCAATACCAGAATGGGGGCTGAAGTGAACCGTGCCTTCAGGGCCAGGAAGGTGTCGTTGGCGGCTGCGGACCACAGAAACGGCACCTTGGAGGAGGTTAGGGCTGTGTTGGGGGCAGCCACCGTGCTGTAGCCTCGGATGAACCTCCGATAGAAGTTGGCAAAACCGAGGAAGCGCTGGAGTTGTTTGCGGGTGTCCGGGGCGGGCCAGGTGGTGACGGCGGAGACCTTGGTGGAGTCCATCTGGATGGTCCCCCTCCCCACAACATACCCCAGAAAGGAGACAGACAGGACGTGAAACTCACACTTCTCTGCCTTTACAAAGAGTGAGTTCTCCAGGAGGCGCTGCAGGACCATCTGGACGTGGTGGACGTGCTCAGCTTGGGATCGGGAGAAGATCAGGATGTTGTCGAGGTACACAAAGACTAATTTGTTGAGCATGTCCCTGAGCACGTCATTGACCAGGGCCTGGAAGACGGCGGGGGCGTTGGTAAGACCAAATCACCAGATATTCGTAGTGACCGGAGGGAGTGTTGAACGCCGTCTTCCATTCGTCCCCCTCTCGAATCCGGACCAGATGGTAGGCGTTGCGTAGGTCGAGCTTGGTGAACACCGTGGCCCCCTCCAGGAGTTCGAAGGCTGATGAGATGAGGGGCAGGGGATAGTGGTTCTTGACCGTAATGTCGTTGAGACCGCGATAGTCAATACAGGGGTGAAGTGACTTGTCCTTCTTCTCCACGAAGAAGAAGCGAGCCCCCGCCGGGTATGAGGAGGGACGGATGATGCCCGCCGCCAGGGCATCGTTAATATAGGTGTCCATGGCCCCTCTCCAGGGCGGACAGGGAGTACAGGCGGCCTCTGGGGGGGGTGGAACCGGGCTGGAGGTCGATGGCAATATCGTATGGCCTGTGCGGAGGAAGGGATGTCGCCTTGGCCTTGCTGAAGACCTTCCTAAAGTCGAGGTACTCGGCGGGGACCCCCAACATGTCAGGTGCGGAGCTGGAGCTGGTGGGTGGCTGAGGTGCGGCGGCTTGCTTCAGGCAGACCTGATGGCACGCAGGACTCCATCCCAGAATAGCCCCTGTGGTCCAGTCGAGGTGTGGGTTGTGATGCCGGAGCCAGGGGAACCCCAGGAGGAGAGGGTGACGAGGTGAGTGCAGGATGCAGAACTGTATTGTCTCGTGGTGGTTGCCGGACAAGAGCATGCGGATGGGCACCGTCTGATGGGTGACTGTCCCCAGGAGGCGGCCATCCAGGGCAGTGGCAGGAACCGGAGAAGGCAGGAGAACTCTACCAACACCCAGCTGCCGTGCTAGGTTATCATCGATGATGTTAACGTCGGAACCAGAGTCAATAAGTATGGCGAGGGAATGTGAGCATTGGGGCAGCAGCAGCCGAGCCTGACACAGGGGGCGTGGGTTGGAGGAGGGTTTGGAGGTGTGGCTCACCAGACCTCCTCCCTCACTGGCGAGCCCGGCCTTTTACCAGACACCCGGAGATGTAGTGTCCAGCTAGACCGCAGTAGAGACAAAGGTTCCCCACCCGGCGTCTCTCCTTCTCCTCCGGGGTGAGGCTGGCCCGGCCAACCTGCATGGGAGGGGCCTCACTGGTGGGTTGACGGGCCGGAAGAGCTGGCGGCCCGGAGGAACCTGGGAGACGGGTTGCTGGGCGGCGCTCCACTTGGCTCCGACGCCTCTCTCGCTGCCGGGCCTGGATGCGTCGGTCGATACGGGAAGCAAGCTCAATGATGCCATCGAGAGAGGTGGGCAGGTCGTGGGAAACTAGCTCCTCCTTCACGTACTCTGCTAATCCCATCAGGAATGCGTCAATCTGGGCTGCCGGGTTCCACTCACTCAGTCCAGCCTGGGTGCAGAAGTCGATCACGTAATCGACCACGGAGCGGGACCCTTGACTGAGACCCAGGAGACCACCAGTAGCATCGGGACCCCGTGATGTAACCCCAAACACCTTGCGGAGCTCAGCGGCGAAGGCGTGGAAGGAGGAGCAGGCTGGTGTGCGTCGTTCCCACTCGGCCGTTCCCCATAGCCGAGCGCGGCCCGTCAGGTGATTTACGCCGAACGCCACCCTCGCATCCTCGGAGGCGAAGAGGTGGGGCTGCAGAGCTAAGAGGGTGGAACAGTTCGTGAACGGACTACAGCCATCTGCGTCTCCAGTGTAGCGTTCTGGAACCCCCACCCGGGGCTCCAGGGGGTACCCAGGCTGGGCTGGTGCTGGTGGGTCCGGGGAAGCGGGCAGTGGGATGAACTGACCGAGAGCGATGGCGAGCTGCTGGACCTGGGCGGCTAGCGTGGCGAGTCCTTGCGCCTGGCTAGCTGCTGCTAGCCGAGCGTCCTCTGAGGTGGAGGCTAGGACAGCCTCCTGGTGTTGGAGCTGTGACTCCACCCTTCCCAGGCGTGCCAGCAACTCTGGGTTGTGTGCTGGGTCCATTGTTGGCCATCTTGTACTGTAACGGGTGTGGTTAGGACCCAATTGCAGCACAAAGACAGGCAGAGATATTTGGTAATGTCTTTTATTTGTAGAGCAGACGGAAGACAGGCAGGGAGCAGGCAGGATACGTCGTCGGGGACAGGCAGGTTCGATAACGAGGAGTGCAGACAGAAGACAGGCGGGGGGGCAGGCAGGGTACGTGGTCGGAGCGAGGCAGAGTCGGTAGCGGGGAATCAGTCCGGAGTACGCTGGAGAGTCTGGTGCAAGCATCGAGGGCAATCGGGCAATGGGTGACTGGTGAGAGAGGCATATATAGTAGTTAGATTACAGATCGGGAACAGCTGTGTGCGCAGGTGAATGGAGTTGGACTAATGGGACAGGTAAGGAGAGGGAGGGGAAGGTAGAAGAAGGCGGAGATCATGACAATAAGTTGGTTTCCAATCATCTCGTGGTATGGAGACAAACTTTCCCACCATCATATTAGGAATAATCTTACGAAGGATAGGTATGATACACACTAGACAGCAACCTAGCATCAAACACATTATCACTACAGGTATCAATATTTTTATGGGCGTAGGAATTCATGATCCCAGTGCATTTCTTAGCCAAGTAAATGGGTATCTCTGTCAATAGGATTATATATTAATTAAGTCATATTAGTATAGGTTGGAAAATTTGTAGCCCATGCTAAACATCTAGCTTATTCCCATGACGTTGATATAGGTGAGAGGAGGAATTGTGCTTGCACTGTGTGAGGCATTTTTGTACATACATAACGTAAATGATCCGCACCATACTCTTCTTTAACTGAATGATGACGACAGCGATGCTGGAAACGACAGTGATTTTGAATCTAATACCCGCGTAATCCCGGGCTTGGAGAACATTTCAAAGAGCAGATTTCAACCTGAGTGTGACGATGAAATGCATTTTTTTCAAGAAGCACCGGAGGAGACTGACGATACACCCATTGATGTCACAACGGAAGAAGTTGATGAAGTAATGAAGTTCGCTGAGGTTCGTGATACAAATAATATATATGTATATATATATATATATATATATATATATATATATATATATATATATATATATAATATTACATATCTATATTTATTCTATTTATTATATTGGGGCAGCTATTCTGCAGTGGGAGACGCAGTGAAATGACTTCAGACAACAAGAAGACACCAACCAAAAGAAAATGGCAGTGGACCCAGTACTCAGTGGATGGTGTACAAATCTGCAGAGCTTAGTTTCTCTTCATTCATGGGTAATTATCATTTTATCACAACGCTGGCATCCTGTTATGGGCTTAAGCCTACATCTCTAGCGAACATATCGATGTGCATATTTCCTGCTAAATGTGATGTATTTTCACAATTTTATCAACAGAATTGGCAACGACCGCCTTAGTGTGATACACCAACATGTGAAAGAGAATGGCATCATGGCTCGGGTAAGGAAGAGAGGTCCGCGGGAAAACAAACGATTTCTACAACATGAGGAAATACGAAAAGTGGTGACCTTAATCACAAACTACGCTGAAGACCATGCTGTAGTGTTGTCGGGATGCTATCCGAATCAGAAAACTTTGCTGGAAAGCTGTTGCCTTCCTATGTCACAAAGGCATCTGTATGGCGTGGCCACAAGAAAGAACAGATCCCTACAGGTAGGTTGAATTGCACTCGATAGGCAAATAGATAGATAGATAGATGGATAGATAGATAGATATATAGACAGATAGGTCACCCTACTCACACAGCGATATGTCTGAAAGTAATGTCTATTTTTTTTTAATTCATCCTTTAGTGCAGAGGACAGTGCAGCTTTTGTCATTCAGAGACATCTGGTCTAAAATGCTCCCTCACATCGCAAGCTGCAAGCCCATCTCCGATCTACAGTATGTTGGCAGTGTCAGAAAAACAACTACCAGGTATGGATTTTTTTCTCTATATAAAACTGCATTTTGTTTTGTCTCATCAAATGCTCTTAGTCCTCTGCTGGGAACGAAAATGTAGCCTTTTTTTTAAAAAATATGTTAGTATAGTAACTTTTACTGTTCTTTTCAAGGTCTACAGAAGTGCCAATCTGCCAGAGGCTGTGAAATGTGCCAAGTTGAGGAAGCAGGAGCAACATCTGCAGCTTGTGCACTCGGAGAGGGAGGTGAACAACTCCATGATCAAGGACTCCAAGTCCACCTGTAAGCGCCTCAACCTCTCTTTGGGTGGTCGTGTTCAAACTGCGAGCAACCACATCAAGATGCATTACAGTTTTGACTTCGCTCAACAGGTTAGTACATGGTCTCAAGAAATTATGTAAACTTTGGCTATTCAACGTGGAGAGAGTTACATGAAAGGGGTTGACAAAAGGTTACAGCAGAAATTAAAAATGCTTGGTCAACTATTAACATTCCTAGGCGAAAGGCACTCAGCGGTGCTTAGTACCCCACCCGCCCACTACATTCCCGAACCTGATAGATCAAACACTGCTTTTGCACTTTGTCTGTTGCTCATATTTTATCTTAAGGCTTTTATTTTTCTATTCAGGTTCATTATCCATCAGATCCGCTTCAGCCAGGCCCAGTGGACTTGCTGAGTCCTTGAAAGTGTGGCCTTTTTGGTGTCTGCTGTAAGGGAATACCACAGCAAGTCAACAACTTGGTGGACGAAGGTATGTCATCCAGCAAAGGCAGCAACGCCGTGATAAGTTACCTGCACCTGTCATGAATGCTCACTGAGATCCAGCATTCTTTGGTCTACTCATTTAAGTTTATCTAGTTTTGCCTTTAGCCTGTCAGTAACTCTTCTGTAATTTCAGATCCGGCCACCCCCCTTGCTCAACGTCACCTAGGTTTCCTGCTCTTCCCCTCACCTGCAGCTCATCTCCTCATCAGTCACCCAGTACTTATACTGGTCCATCTCCTCTGTTCTGTGCAAGATTGTTTTTGCTTAGGCTGAGCTCTCCAGCGTACTGTCTAGTGATCCCTCTAATACCTTGTTGATTCCCTGGTTTTTTGATCCTCTGCCTGTCTTACAGATTCTGATTCTCTGCCTGTTCCTTTCCTGACTTGTTTGCCCTCGATGACAGATATCCTGGCTTTCCTGACCCTGGACTGTTTGTTCTCATAAACCTCCTGGTTTGTGAACTTTCACCTGCTCTCCTGCGTTGTGCTCTTCAAGATTCAAGATTCAAGATTCAAGATTTTTGATTTGTCACATACATATACATACTTTCATACATATATGCAGTGAAATGTAATGCAACGCACCCGGTAATAGCACACAATATGTCCTAGGAAAAAATAAAAAATAAAATAAAAAGTAGAAAATTCCTTTCTAATAGACCGACTAACTGACTCCTATAACGTAATACAGTAAGTGGAATACTTATAGAATAAGATAAAAATAGATAGAATAAAATACAATAAAAATAAATTGAAATAAAATGGAATAGATAGAAGGAATATGCCTATGTATATACAGATATGTGCATTTAAAGTGGCATGTGAATTAAAGTGGCATGTGAATGTGAATAGAGTGAGGTAGTGTTTGGGATAATACAGCACAGTATACAACAGTACGGCGCAGCAATACGGCATCACGAACAACCCTGAACAGTGATACAGTATGTGGTACAGTATGCTACATACAGTACAGTAGGTAGTGGAGCCTAGTGTATGGCTAAGTTAGGACCCCTGGTGAGGTCAGCATTGCCAGTTTTAATGGCGTGCGGGAAAAAACTCCGTCTCAGTCTCTCTGTTCTCGCTGTGTGACTGCGGAGGCGCTTGCCTGACCGCAGCAGCTGAAACAGTCCGTTGTTGGGGTGATGAGGATCCTTCATGATCCTACGGGCTCTGCTACTACACCTCCTGGTGTATAGCTCCTGCAAGGGGGGGAGGGTAGTTCCAGTGGTACATTCAGCTGAACGCACCACCCTCTGCAGGGCCCACCTGTCCTGGGCAGTACAGTTCCCAAACCAGGCAGTGATGTTGCCTGTCAGGATGCTCTCCACTGCTCCAGAGTAGAAGGACTTGAGGATCCTCACCGAGACCCGGAATTTCCTCAGCTGCCTGAGGTGGTAGAGACGCTGCCTCGCCTTTCTCACCAGAGTGTCTGTGTGAACAGTCCATGTTAAGTCCTCTGTGATGTGGACTCCCAGATATCTGAAGCTGCTCACCCTATCGACAGAAGTCCCATTAATCCACAACGGCGCGTGCGCCCTCGATTGTGATCCACGCCTAAAGTCCACAATCAGCTCCTTGGTTTTGCTGACGTTCAGGTGTAGGCTGTTGTCCTGGCACCAGAGTGACAGGTCAGCCACCTCCTCACGGTAGGCCTTCTCATCGCAGTCGGTGATCAGGCCCACGACCACGGTGTCGTCAGCAAACTTCATGATGGTGTTGGAGCTGGACCTGGCCACACAGTCATGAGTGTACAGGGAGTACAGTAGGGGGCTGAGGACGCAGCCCTGGGGGGATCCTGTATTCAGGGTGAGGGAGCTGGACATGTACTTCCCCACCTTGACCACCTGGGGGCGGCCTGTGAGGAAGTCCAGGATCCAGGTGCAGAGCGGACTATTCAATCCGAGCTCCATCAGCTTGACAGCCAGTCTGGTGGGGACTATGGTGTTGAAAGCTGAACTATAATCGATGAACAGCATTCTCACATAGGCCCCCTTCTGGCCATCCAGGTGCGTGAGCGTGGTGTGCAGTACCTAGGAGACCGCGTCATCCGTGGATCTGTTTTGCCGGTACGCGAACTGCAACGGGTCCAAGGTGCGGGGAAGGGAGGCGCAGATGTAATCCTTAATCAGCCTCTCGAAACAGTTCATGACCACCGAGGTGAGGGCCACCGGACGGTAGTCATTCAGGCAGGTTGGAGAGGCGATCTTCGGGACAGGAACGACGGTGGACCTCTTGAAACAGGACGGGACCACTGATTCAGCCAGGGAGATGTTGAATATTGTGGTGAACACCGGAGCTAGCTGGTTAGCACAGGTCTTCAGTACTCGCCCAGATATGCCATCTGGGCCCGCAGCTTTCCTGGTGTTCACCCGCATCAAAGCCCTCCTGACCTCGTGCACGGACACTGAGAGTGCGCACTCATCCCCAGCGGTGTAACTCCAATTAGCCGGTGAGCTAGCGGTGTTGCTGCCAGACTCAAACCGCGCATAAAAGGAGTTCAGTTCGTTGGCCAGGGAGGCGTCCACACTCGTGGCTGGGGAGGAGCTGCTCTTGTAGTTTGTTATTGTTCGCAGCGCCTCCAACAAGCGTCTTGTGTCCCCCCTCTCCATCTGTAGCTCCACGGTCTCTCTGTACGTCCGTTTGGCGTCCCTCACCACCCTCCGCAGATTGTACGACGCAGCTTTGTAATTGTCCATGTTACTAGATACAAGACCGTCGTTGTAAGCGGCCGTGCGCGCATTCAGAGCGCAGCGGATGGATTTATCAACCCATGGTTTCTGGTTAGGAAATATCCGAACTTTCACCTTGGGAACGATTTCATCCGCGAGCGTAGCCACAAAACTTACTCGGCCTCCGTAAACTCGCTGACGTCACTTGAACTTGTTTGGAACATGTCCCAGTCTACGTCAGTCAGAGCGTCCTGAAGCGCAGCCTCCGATTGGTCCGTCCACCGCTTCACTTCCCTCTTCATCACCAGATCCCGCACGATCAGAGGCCTGTAAACAGGAAGCAGTGAGATCGCGGCGTGATCTGATTTCCCGAAAGCCGGGAGTGAGACGGGCTTGTATCCGTTCTTGTAAGGAGTGTAACAATGGTCCAGAGTTCTATCTCCCCTGGTGGCACACGTGATGTGTTGGTGGAAATTCGGCAGAACTTTTTTAAGGTTGGCTCTCAGCGACCGGAATCAGCAGTTCACCCAGGCCAGTCAAGCGTCCGCTGCCAGCCCCCGTGCTGGTTTCAGTCCGGAACCTCGCCTTAACCCTTCCGAACGCTTTTCGGGAGCCCCAGGTACTGTTCGGTTCTTCCTCACTCTCTGTGAGGAATCATGATCAACACCTCTCGTTTCCCACGAGAGGTCCCGAGTGGCTTCATGGTCACCCAGCTCTCAGAACAGGCTCGGGATTGGGGGACCGCCGATTGGGGGACCGCCGATTGGGAGCGATAATCAGACGTCTGCTCTTCGGTGGCGACCTTCTTCGCCGGTCTCAGGAGGTGTTTTCGACCACGCTATCCCGGGTCGAGAGGCAGCTCGCGGCCTCCTTACCCTGGTACAGGGAGATCGACGAGTGATTGACTATTCCATTGCATTGCAGACCCTCGCAGCAAAGAGCGAGTGGAATTCTGCATCGCTGACCGACACCTTCCACAACGGGTTCTCTGACGTCATCAAGGATAAGCTGGCGGCTCGAGATCCCCTGACGAGACTGGACGCTCTCATCGCAACCGCCATCCGCGTCGACGGACGTCTTTAGGAGTGTAAACAAGAGAGGGGGCTGACCAGGTTTTTCTAAAGCAACCCACAACCACCAGCGTCGCCTCCTTCTTCTGTGTCAGCACCTCCCTTGAGTGCCCTAGCGCCGCGGTGGAGCCAATGCAGCTTGGCAGGACCAGCCTGTCGTCAGCAGAGTGACAGCGCCGTCGGAGGGAGAACTGCTGTCTGTATTGTGGGCAAGGGGGACACTACGTGTCAAGCTGCCCGTTAAAAAGGAGGGGCTCAGCAGTCAGCCAGAGGGCGCTGGTGAGTCGTGCTTTCAGTTCCAAAGGACCCTCTCGTCCGTTACTACAGGCTCAGCTGGGTTTAGGCAGGCCGTTTCACACTGTCACAGTGCACACATTTATGTATTAAATTACACACCGCGGTCGATATCCAGAGACTTATATTGTTAATAGATTGTACATTTTGTTGTGTTGTCCGCACTTTTCAACTCTTAAATAATTCCTCTTTTATAAAACATGGTTATTCTTACTGTAAACCTTTTTTTTTAAACAAAAGATGTTATCGATCACGCTGTTCAACATTCCCTCAAAACACAACATTGCAGAGATTGCCCCATTCAGCACGTTGTCACTTCCCCATTCAGCACAGTGTCAATTGGCCAATCAGCAAGGTGTCAAGTCCCCTTTCAGCAGGCCATGTGTGGCAACGTTAGTCCTTCAAAGCGTCAGCTTGATAAGTCCATCATGAGGTTCCTGCATTGTTCTAAGCACAATCATTATATTTAGATAATTCTCTAATTATTGCTTCTTTTGGACAAATGGTACTTACCATATGTAGAACAATGAAAAACTAGTGGGAGAGATACAGCTCAGTACATACAGTACCAAGTGGCTCTGCCAGTACAAAAATTGCAGGATGCCTTTGAGTAGAGGAAAAACAAGGTTAGTGAGGGATCCTGTGTCCTCATCTGTGGAGAAGACAACCATCATTATTAGACAAGAGAAATATTGGGTACGGTGACTTTGTTGCATTGTTGCATTGTGGCATTGGCTCCAACATTTCCTATAGAGATGGGGTCAAGTACATTTATGTCAACAAGACAAATAGGAAGATCAAAATGGGGGGGTTATGACACCAAAACATGAAACAGATGTTCTGTATGTCTCATCAATCAGCTACATCACACTGTATCACACTTGCCTGTACATATTCATGCAACCAAATAAAACAAAAGACGGTTTACAACAGATAGAAACACAAACACAACCGGTTGTACAAAGATAGAAAAACACTTTTTTAAACAAAAAACAGATGAGGGTCAGACAAACCAAACGAAAACCCTCCTTGTTGTTGTACTCATGAGTCATCGTAGTTGAACTTTTCAAGAACTTCAGGAGCAAGATCTGGGCGGGGCGAAGCCACAATGGCTATCGCTGTCAAGCAATCATGTGAATCTTGTCATGTCCAAAATTTCCAAATCCGGAATGATGCAATGAAACTGAAACTTTGAGCTATGGAGAGTTTATTGGACGGTTTGACAATCTACCAAAAATAAAATCAGACATATTACCCAGGAGTCCGCTAAAACTTTTTTTCCTCGTCCCTTTGTTACAAACGACACACCCCCCTTTCCGGGGCGGTCCCTCCTTTGCTATTTCCCATCCCCCGAGTATCTAGTTTCAGACTCCCCGCTGTGTGTGCGCCAGATTAACCGTTTCAGTGCCGGTTTCTAACTGGTTGCGTAGTTACACCCAGTGTCTTTATACATGTTTTAATTTGCGCTCTGACTGATCAATGAAACTGTATTTCATAATTACCCACAATATGAATGATAGTAATGTATATAAATACATTCATGTAATGTATACTGTAGTATACACATATATAGTTTTGCTATCAAGGATTAGTTCAATCTGTAATCTTATAGTTATAGTTATAGTAGTATAGTTATATGTAGTATGTTATAATTATAGTATATGTATATATATATATATATATATATTTTTTATTTTTTTTTCCTCACAATTCCCTCCTTGGACACCGTTAGGTGTCCACAACAAAATATATATAATACAATGAAACACTTCTGCATAGCATGATGTGCACATGGCTCCAGGAGTGATTGGCAGGGAAAACCCCATTTGTCTCAGCAGGAAAACCTGCCAACATCCGTATTATTGAACATGCAGATGGCATTCACTCACCACCTGGACCAATTACAATAAAATAGCAAACTAGAACAGAGTAATTTCTTAGGAGCAGTGTCTCACTGGGTGTGATACTGTATCTCGCAGCTTTTAAGCTCTTAACCTCATGCGAGGTGTGCTGACTTTGCCGTTGTGATCCTTCTCTCTTGAACCTTGGTCAACTAGATGCAGTCATCGTGGGCGAGGATGTCGGGGTCGTGGTGCTGGGGAAGGGGGGTCCATACCTACAGCAACATAGGTGTCGCCACTGAGGTGTCTTGGAGGGTGTGGCGTCCCAAGACAGCCCCATCGTATAAGATAATTACTAAGAGACGGTGCCAGGGGTCTCAAGAGAGAGAGCCCATTGCCAGGGGGCCCGGAGATAAGGGAGGTGGAATGTGTCCTGTGACCTATGTAGGGGATCAAAGTGGTCACTATTGTCTTTGGGCAAGCATAAAATAATTTTTATTCGGCAGAGAATCATTCTGGCTTGGTTCTCTCCTGGACTTCCTAGGTAAAGTCTGGTCTGATGCTGTTCTTTTGTAATAAATCTATTATTTTACTCAAGTCAGCGTCAGCGGTCTCTCCTTCTTCATCAACACATCAAATTCATCAAGAAACGACACCACCTTCCTCCTGTCTCAATGCCATGTACGCTTGTATTTCTGGTTTTCCCAACTTAGTCATGATTTTTTACGAGAGTACAAATGCATGGTATACAACAACATCCAAATACAATCAGAGCAGAGCAGCAATGATAGCAAAGCTGATTAAGCATGATAAAATGAGGCCTTTTCATTTGGAAAACATAGAGTCGAACCAACCAGTGATGTGATCATCTATTCCTGCATTTTCTTTTAGTTCTACGCTCAGTGAGCGGAGTAACAATTCCTCCTACTGGTTCCTGTGTTTATAAGTACATTACTCCATGCCCCAAAATCAATATGGGTACCTTTAACATCGTCCAGCCACCAGTCACTCGTTAGTCTGGGGTTGGTGGATCACACATATTTCTCATTCCACTGGTACTGCTCCTACCCTGTTGAATCACACTGTATTATGGAACAGGGGCGCAGTGGGAGAGGTGGTGCCAGAGAGCACCAGTTTTACCTTTGACCTTTACTGCATGTGAGGTAGCCAACACTACCTCCCAAGGTCCGGTCCACCTTGGCTCAGGCCACTTCCGTTTGTGGACCTTGATGTGGACCCAGTCTGTGAATACAAAACTCGAGATACTGCGGTTAGTGCTTTGACATATTCAGAAAAACCTTCCTGGAAATCATCAAAAGCGGGTGATTTAGCTGGTAGTTTGTGAGGACCTGGCATGGGGTGGCCTGTTAATATCTTGTGTGGGCAAAGATGTGTTTGACTATGGGGAGAGGCTCGCATGGACATTAATGCTAGGGGCAGGGCATCTACCCATGTTAGCTTAGTCGTTTTGGTGATTTTCTCTAGTGACATACTGAGTTGCTGTTTTGTCTCTTCCAGCACCTTGGCCATTTTTTCTTTCAACGTCTGGTTTGCCCTTTCCACTAGGCCTTGTGACTGGGGGTGATAGACTGAACCATATCTATGGGAGATACCTAATGCCTGTTCTACCTGTCTGAGTTTGTCGCTGGTAAAATAAGATCCATAGTCCGAGCAGATAACTGTGGGGTAACCCCACAGAGGAATGAGTTTTTCCTTAACCATTTAATCACTGATTCTGCATCCTCTCTTTTGCAAGGGACTGCCTCTACCCATTTGGAGAATCAATCTACCATCACGAGTAGGTATCTGTACCCTTGCACTCTGTTGTCCCTGCCCATGTCTGTGTAATCTATGCATATTTCTCTGAAGGGGTAGGGGGGAACTGGGAATGTTCCCAAATGTCTTTGGTAGACTGTCTTCTTATTTTGCCCGTGACAGACTACGCATTCTGCAATATGGTTGGCCACCATTTCCTCCAGGTAGGGATGCCACCAGTCCTGTTTGAGCCTGTTGGTGGTTATTTTGGGGCCTTCATGAGTCTGTCCAGGTGTGTCCTTGATGAGGTAGACCAGGAGTGCAGCTGGTGCTACTGGGCGCCCATCGTGGCTTCTCCACAGACCGCTGGTGCATGTGGCTCCTTTCTTCTGCCACTGCGAGTGTTCGTAGCCTTTTGCTTCTTTCTGCACTTCTTTCAGATGTTCCTCTGACAAATTGAGGGTGTTGTCTTCAGTTTTCGCTTTCTTTTAGGTACCCTCCTGCTTCTTTTGCTGCTGTGTCGGCTGCGTTGTTGCCAGCTGAGACGTTTGAATTTCCTTTGGAGTGTCCTTTGCATTTGATGATCTGGATTTTTCGGGGGAGATGTATAGCTTCCAGGAGGGCGAATACGTGGTCTTTGTGTTTTACCGGGGCTCCTGCTGATTTTTTGAGTCCTCTTTTCATCCATAAGACTGCACGTAGGCTGCAGCGTGTGCGTATGTTGAGTCAGTGAATATGTTTGCATTTTTGTTTTTTGCGATTTTTAATGCTTCCACCAGGGCGTGGAGTTCTGCTTTTTGTGCTGATGCTGGTTGTTCTATCATCCCACTTCTTAGGGTGACGTGGTGTCCATTAATTTGTTGAACGACTGCGTATGATGCTTTATTTCCCTCTTCTCCTTTGAAACAACAACCATCTATAAACAGGACAATTTCTGCATCGGGGTCAGGTGTTCCATCCAAGTCTGTGCCACACTTTGCTTCCAGTTTCACAAGTTGTACGCAGTCATGGGTGCCATCTGCATACTGTAGTCCATCGGCCATGTTGATTCCGTCGACTGTGTACGAGACTTTGTCTCTTTCCAGGGTGTCATGCAAGCACATCTCGCATTTTGATGTGGTTAATGTGAAATCCGTTAGATCGATGTAGGATTTGACTCCATGAGTGGTATGCACGATGGTGGGGTGGTGGAAAGTAATGTGGTCGGTTTTCCGTAGGGTGTGTGCAATAGCAGCTATTTGTCATCCACATCCGGAGAGTCCAGCTTCCAAGGTGTCGAGTTTGCAACTGTGGTAGGCCGGGATCGCACGCTCACCGTGTCGAGGCCACCAGAGCACAGCATTGACAATTCCGTGCTTTTCAGTAACGTCCAAATGGAACGAGGAAGAGTAGTCTGGGGCGCACAGGTGTTCGGCCTTCCCCATGAGTTATTTCAATCTTATGAACGCTTCCTCCGCACTTGTGGTCCAGTTGAGTGGTGCCTTGAGATTCCGATGGTCAACTTCCGCAATGAGTTCACCTAGGGGAACAGTGTGGTCCACATAATCAGCTATGTGGTGTCTGCTTTAGCCAGTGAGTCCCAGGAATGCTAGCATTTGCTGCACAGTGGTGGGTTTAGGGTACTGGAGCATTGCCTGTTGTCTTTCCAGGTTGATGTATCTCTTATCTCCCACGGTCCTTTTTCCTAGGAATACCACTTCTGTGTGGCAGATATGTGCTTTTTCCTTCTTGATTTTGTACTACGGGGTAGGTGTGGGCTGGCTTCGGGTCTTTGGGTTGTCGTTTGGCTGTAGCGTCGGCAGGGGGCGCTATGAGATGAACATGGGTTGTGTTGGCATCCTCTGGTAGTGGGCCACGTCGTGCAGTCAGTGTGACAGCTGCACGGCTAACCCTTGTGGTACATTTTTTTGTTGCTTTCTTGTTGCCTTTTTGTGGTTTGTAGGACTGGCAGGTGGATTCGTCCTCCTCTGTATTAGAGGAGAGGAGCTCTTTGTCGTCCGGATCGGTAGGGGGCGATCATCGTCCTCGTTCTCACTGTCAAATGGCTTTGGGGAGGGCTGCACTCGGAAATGGATTTGGATCAGGCCTTCCATTACTAATACGAGTGCTTGTATTTCTGGCGGGGGTGGGGTGGCTATCTTCTGGTTGCTCAGCACAGGGGGCGCTGTTGCTTCAGGTGTGTGCTCTGTCTTAGGGCTGTAGAGAGGGGGTGGGTTCCGGTGTGTTTCTTCATCGGCCAGCAGGGAGGGATAGAGGGACGGGGTGGTGTGTGGTTGGAGTGGGGTGTGACCTTGGGGGATGGGTTCGGGGAGGGGCGGTAACTTGTCTTCTTGTGGGGGGTAGGGTTCTTTCTGGGCTTCTACCACTGCCATGATTGCAGCATTTCTAATTTAATTGTGACGTTCGATAATCATTTCCGCTCGATTCCATTCAGTCATTATGCGCTTAACCAGCGCCCATCGTGCACGCTGCTTGTCGATATTGCGCTTTCCAGCCCCCATTAATCCAGGGTTGTTTTTTGCATCCACTTCCGCTTCAGCCAGCAGTCTTTTTTCTTCCTCTATTACCTAGGTGCGGTTTTCTGCTGTCGGGGTGGTGTCTTTCGGCCACCACCCTGCTTTGATCCATTTTTGTTCATATTTATGGAATTTCCCAGTTTCTCGAGCATGGAACTTTGGCTCTGTTCTGTTCTTGAGCTCAGCTCCAGCTTCATTACGAATCTCAATGGTGCTGGGCCTGGGGGATGGGGTCTTCTCCATTATGTTTTTGAATGGCAGGAGAACAAAAGACATGGGAAGAAGGGGGAGGGGGAACCCTCAGATGTTCGGATCTCAATGCATTTCTGGTGCAGCTACGCCACTACTGGTCGTATAGGTTATTACAGGTAAACTTTTTTTTTTTTTAATAATCCTCCCCTTTTATCTAGAGCAAATTGAGGAGGTTTTCATACACAAACACACACACACTCTCTCAAACACACAGACTCTCTTGAACACACACACGCCCGTGGTCTCTCTCACATACACCCACACGCGCGGTACCTCTCTTTACACACACATGCGGTACCTCTCTTCACACACACACGTGGTACCTCCTTATGCACTCACACAGCCGGCAATACTATTTTATGCTTAGTCACGTGAATTGGGCCTTTAACCCTTTAATATTTGGTTTCTCTAGGAACCGGGCCTTCCACCCCTAAATGCTTGGCTTCTTCACTATAAAATAATGCCAGGCCTTTCCCCCTTAAATGCTTGGCTTCTTGACTATAAAAATAGTGCCGGGCCTTACATCCTTAAATGCTTGGCTTCTTTTTTACTATAAAAATAATGCCGGGCCTTTCACCCTTAAATGCTTGGCTTCTTTTTTCACTATAAAAATAATGCCGGGCCTTTCACCCTTAAATGCTTGGCTTCTTTACTATTAAAAGAAGGCCCGGCCTTTAACCCTTAAATGAAATTACTGACTATCGACTACCCTTCTGAAGCCTGAGTTTAACGTTTTTCATCGCCAGACATCACTCAGTTTAGGCACACTGGAGGTCTTTCAACAACTGGACCTAAACGGGATTCGGAATTACTTTCCAAGTTAATACCCGTTCATCACCAAAACGTCGCTCAGTTTAGGCATACTGGATGTATTTTCAACAAACGGGCCCAAACGGTACGTGGAATTACTAGGCAAGTTAGCACACAGCCGCTTTGAAGGGGGGGTTCCTAACCCGTTCTCTTAACTTACTTTACTACCTTTCTCATCAAACAATCCAATTTCTCGTCTCCACAATATTTAACAAATATTATTCATGCATCATTAAACAATACATCCCCAAAACCACAAAGTTATTCGTCCAGCCTTAGACAGTACAACACTTCCACCTAAAATATTCCTATCTAATCTATGCAGACTTCATGAAATGCTCTGCTCACCTTTTAGCCCATGGAAGTATCGCAACCATTCAGGCTTTCGGAACTCTTCTGCAGTCTTGTAATGGGATCACGTTGGGGTCACCAATTTGTCGTGTCCAAAATTTCCAAATCCGGAATGATGCGATGAAACTGGAACTTTGAGCTACGGAGAATTTATTGGATGGTTTGAGAATCTACCGAAAAATAAAAAACTTTATACGTTGACGTAGTGAGTCCTAAGCTGCGTGTCTCATCTAGCAGACATTTCACCCAGGAGTCCTCTAAAACTTTTTTTTCCTCGTCCCTTTGTTACAAACGACACACCCCCCTTTGCGGGGCGGTCACTCCTTTGCTATTTCCCATCCCCCGAGTATCTAGTTTCAGACTCCCCGCTGTGTGTGCACCAGATTAACCGTTTCAGTGCCGGTTTCTAACTGGTTGCGTAGTTACACCCGGTGTCTTTATCCATGTTTTAATTTTGGCTCTGACTGATCAATAAAACTCTATTTCATAATTACCCACAATATGAATGATAGTAATGTATATAAATACATTCATGTAATGTATACTGTAGTATACACATATATAGTTTTGCTATCAAGGATTAGTTCAATCTGTAATGTTATAGTTATAGCCATGTCGTATAATATATGTAGTATGTTAGCGTTATAGTATATGTATATATATATTTTATATTATATATTATATTTTATATTTTTCTCACAATCTCCATAAGAGGGAGGAAGAGAAGTTGGAGTAAGAGAAGTGGAAGTTGTACGTGTTGATGATTGAAAGGTGTTGCCTGAGAGAAATGAGCTTGGTTTGCTTCGTAGCAAGATAAAGGCTACAGTATGTAATGAACCCAATAGCCCTGGTACCAAGTGTCCGAGCATAGTATGCAACAAGATGTAATTCACCTCCATAAGATTGCAACAACAGAGCTAACATAGAACCATCTCCCTCATCCACAGTTAAAGTGATTCAGCAAACCCAATATGGAGCAGATCCAAAAGCTTGTTTGAAAAGCAACAAAATGTTCTCCCGTCTAATGGCTGTGCAAGCATTGCCTCATTTCACGATCCGGAAACAACAATAACCACAACACGTTAATGACACAAACGTTATTTTTTGCCGGCTGGAATTATAAGTGAAAAAAAAAAACTGTGATCATCGTGTTCTAAGTATTTTAGGAAGTCCTGTGTATCCACGACACAAGCACATCAATAAACAATCAACATTCAAATTAGTGTGTGCCATTAATAAAATCAAAATCGGTCAAAATACATTTCCGTAATGTGGCAGAAGAACCATAACTGGAGGCTCAACATAACTTCAACAATAAGTTAAGCAACTAGAGAGGGTAAGGAAAAATGTGATTCACATACTAAAACATTTAAAAATGTAGCATTCAATACTATGTTCCAAATTTTTTTTTTTTTATATATATTAATTCTTGCTTATACCCTTTAAGGTACAATTAATAACTGCAAACAATAAGCCTGAGATTTCAGAAGTCATCAATCTAATAGATGCCTTACTGGCATTGATCAATAACATTTAATCAACTATCCATTATCTCACGGTTAATTTACATTACCCAACTTCTAAAAAATCCACATATATTATGTGCTAAGCTTTGAACTGCTAGTCTTACCTTTTGGCCAGGGAGTATTCACCTATAAGTCACATCATTCTGCAGTCAGATTAGAGAAAAATTTAGAGGTTATTTGGCATTTCCAACCAAGTTATCACCTTTGTTTAAAAATATATGTATAATGACAATAACATAGCCAGCATTCGAATTGAGACCATCTAAAATCTACAAGGGCTATTATTAACATATTTGCAAATCAATGAAGCAATCACTTTTGTCTAAAATCTGCGTCTAATTTGGTTTCTACCTAATAATTTCATTTACTAACTATTCAAACCTTTTCCTAAAATTTGGGAAATTATTTAATTTAAATTTGCCAATATTCTTACTCGAATGTAGTTTTTCTTAGAGAACATTTAATAATCTGCATACTATCAGGATAGACAGATTGATAAAACCATGGCTGAGAAAACACAGAAGCAGCCCCCATGGTAATCACACAGATATCATTTCCAGCAGGACTTCAGGTGGTCAGTCATTCCACAGCTCTCAGTTGGAGTAGAAAATTCAGATTGCAGTCATTCAGTTTGATGTTTTGCCTGATGGAGGCAGGTCCAAAGGAGCACTGTTGATTAGGCTCCTCAACTGTGCACAACACCATTTTCAATTGTGCGTTCCCTGTACTTGGAGGCCAAACACAATTTATGTTCATTGGTGGAGGGGAGGAATAACAGGAGTCAACGCTTGCATTTCATTTCACACAACAGAACTTTGTTCGTTGTTCAGAAAATGTCCCAAATTACTCAGCCTGATGTTGGCCAAACTGGATCTCTGTATGCAAGGTCTTCGTAGACCTTCTCGGAAATGCAGAAGTAGGCATGTCTCTCAGCAGGATATAAGGAAAATAGGAATGTCCTTTGGGCCTGTGTAAAGCCCTGGGGTGCTTGATGTATTTGTTCTCAGACATTATAAGAAGATGAAAGGAGAGGTCTACCACTGTAAAAAGCAATGTCATAAAGATAATCACTCTAGGGTTCTCTGAAACAGTGTCCCTGAGAGATAATGAGTAAGTAATCATTAACTCTGCTTCTGAACATTCCTTCAACAACTAGGTTAATTTAGGAGAATGTCATATTTAAATAAGAACTAATCAAAATGATTCTGGTTCTATAGGCCACTATATAATATCTGATTCTATAATAAATTTCAACGATGGAGCTCAATATGAGGTATAGCGCTATATTCAATCAAGGGATTTCCATTTATATGCTTGCATGCATTTCATCTCAAAATAATTCCAATTGAGCCTATAAAATAATCAAATTTGCAAATCAGTTAAATAATATTAATAATAAATACCAATAATATCAATAACTTACAAGGACCTTTGAATGCTGGACATGTTAGGGCCTTACTCAATTTTAGAGCAATTCTCTTCGATCAATCCTGTTGTCAGTCATCCAAGTCTTCCCAATCAGACGCAGTAACATCTACACTGGTCAAAACAGCAGCCAGTGGATTCCTGCTTAAAACCGCGTAAAGAAAACACTGAATAGACGGGTTTGTTAATCCATCAATACAAAATTACAACATTAATTGATTCATAAGATATTTCAAATTTAAACTTTTTTGAATGCGCAAATTAAAAGCCATTGAAACGGCCAACATATTTCACATTAGTGTTTCAATTTTTTAGTAAGCGAACGCACACAATTCATTACCTCTCTAGCGTACAAAACAAAGCAAATATTCCTCTTTGCTAAACTACTTGCTTTTTAAGTTTTATACTGTATATCAACATCTACCTTATTGAATGTCAAATTGAGATAACTTCTTGAGTAAAAATTAAGAAAAAGATAATAATAATGTTGTTGATTATATTTAAATAATTACCAGCCTTACTGAAAAAAAAAGTAACCGGTAAGGATTTAAAACACACAAACACTATTGTATATCAAACCAAAACTGACAATTCACTCATGCAATATTACAATTTAATGTTTCGTGTTTAATCTATACTATTTACTTATTTATCATATCCTTTAATTTAGAATTACCAATTTACTTATGCTTCATGCCATTGTGCCAATCCGTATCTGTGGGATATATAAAGGATCATCTTACCACAACCAGCAGATCACTTTGACACAGGAACCTATAAAGGAAAAAAAATGTACATCTAAAAAGAATAACTCAAACTTTATAAATCAAAAACAAATACATTTCTGCTGCTACTATGCATGATATCTGCTCCCCGCAATGTCTTAAAAATATATTTTGGAAGCTGTTTTTTCCAATTTATATTGATCAATTTAGTTTTATCAATTTGGAATGCTTTGCGATAAAATATATTCACAAAGCACAAACGACAGTTCTGAAAACAAAAACTCATCATACTCCTCGTGTCTTGGACAGGTTCCCTCGCTCACACCACCGGCCATCCATCATCAAAGTACCATCCCTAGTACAGCCGGTAGCTGGCAAACCGGTCAGGAGATGGAACTTCAGGAAGGCGAACTGGCAGTCGTTTACGGTGGAAACAGAAAGAAGAACTGCTGGTCTCATGGACCCAGAAGCAGAAGACGTGGATGCTGCATACAGTGCCTACTGTGAAGTCCTCCTAAGGGCAGCAAAGCACAACATCCCACGTGGCTACAATAAAAACTATATCCCGGGCTGGGATGAGGAGTGCAGCTGCCTGTTGCGCCAACACCAGCAGGCGATCACCAGAGAAGAAATGGACGCAACAGCAACAACCCTACTGCAGAAGCTGGATGACACCCGAAGGGCTAGGTGGACGGAAGTAGCGGAATCCATCGACCTCACCCACTCCAGCCGGAAGGCGTGGCAGACCATCAACTTGCTCTCAGGGAGAAAAACAACACCTCGTAGGTGTCCAGTGACTGCAGATGCTATTGCTTCCCAGCTCCTGAAAAATGGTCGCTTCCCTGATGCGGACAAAAACTTCGCACGACTGACATCGTGTGAGGTATCATCCCTCTCCAGAGCAGCCAGCGCTGATGCTAATCTCTCAGGAGACTTCACAGCAGCCGAGCTAAAGGCAGCAATTAAAAAACTGAAGCTGGGCAAATCACCAGGTCGAGACAATATCCACCCAGAGTTTGTCATGCACCAAAGTGAAAGAACATCTCAATGGCTACGCACATTCTTCTCATCATGCTTCCGGAGGTCCAAGCTCCCGAAGACCTGGCGCCGTGCTTCCATCATAGCCTTGCCAAAGCCGAACAAACCCGCCGAAGACCCGAAGTCCTACAGGCCCATATCCCTGCTCTGTGTCCCGTACAAGATTCTGGAGAGGCTGATCCACAGCCGCATTGAGCCAGTGGTGGACCCTCAACTCCCACCGGAACAAGCCGGCTTCCGCAGAGGCAGGTCAACGGTGGACCAGGTAACGCTACTCACCCAGGACATCGAGGACAGCTTCCAAGATAATGAGAAAGCTGGAGTAGTATTCCTGGACCTGACAGCCGCTTATGACACCATGTGGCACGGTGGACTACACCTGAAACTGTTGAGAACAATCCCGGACCGGCACATGGTGAGATTTATTATGGAGATGCTATCTAACCATAGCTTCATCCTACAAACCAGCGATGGCCAGACCAGCAGGCTCAGAAGGCTGAAGAACGGTGTCCCGCAAGGCTCTGTCCTCTCACCAATGTTATTTAACATCTATATTCACGACCTGCCAGACACAACATCCAAGAAGTACGGCTATGCGGACGACCTGGCCATCATGCTTCGATGCCCAACATAGAACACTATGGAAGAAGGCCTCAACCGAGACATGGGCATCCTGGCAGACTACCTCCAGAAGTGGCACCTTCAGCTCAGCATGGGCAAAACAGTGTCTGCAGCTTACCACCTCTACAACCGGGAGGCAAGAAGGGAACTGGACGTGCATGTTGGCAACATCCGCCTGGAGTTCCAGCAAGCCCCCAAGTACCTCGGCGTATGCTTGGACTGGACGCTGTCCTACAAGCAGCACCTGGATGAAGTGAAGGCCAAGACAACCGCAAGGGTCTCGCTCATCCGCCGCCTTGCAGGCTCGACTTGGGGAGCTTCCCCCCAGACCCTACGCATATCCACGCAAGCCCTGGTCCTACCCGTAGCGGAATACTGTGCCCCTGCCTGGAGCAGAAGTCCACATGCGAACAAGGTGGATACTGTCATCAACAGCGCCCTCCGGATAGTAACTGGTTGTCTGAAACCCACCCCTGTGTCCTACCTGCCAGTCCTAGCTGGTATCGCCCGACCCAGTCTCCGACGGGAAGCAGCTACCCTCGCCCTGGCAAGGAAAGCCCAGAAGAACGACTGGCACATCCTACACAAAGCCACAACAACACCGGCACCACCATGCAGGCTCAAGTCTCGCCATCCCTACAACAAGGCAGCACAAGAGATGCTACAGTCGATCCCTGACGACTTGTCCAAGGACGCCTGGCTGGCAGCATCCTGGAGACAATCGTGGGAGTCAGCTGCGCCTTCCCGCATCCAACGATACATCCGGGACCCAGGAGGAGGTGTAAAAGGAGAAGACATGCCACGGCACCTATGGACCTCGCTGAACCGCCTGCGTACTGGCGTTGGGCGCTTCAAGTCCTCTCTAAAGAAGTGGGGCCTATCCGACAGTGCGTCATGCGAGTGTGGCGAACCTGAACAGACTGCCGAGCACATAATCACCAGCTGCCCCCTATACAGCCCACCCTCAGAAGCTGGCCTTTTTGATCTAGGACTGGAGACGAGGGCGTGGCTATATGACACTGAGTTGGCCATCTGATGATATACGAAAGAAGAAGAAGCCTTGTTATAATTTTTTTCAAATTAATTTAAAGCCTTACAATATCCTTTCCAGCAATCCTACCAGGTATTTAGATTATAACGCTACATTTACACCAAGGACTCATGTGTGAAACTAGTTTGACATGTTATGTACAACACACATACCACGCTTACCTCGCGTTTATACATTCGCTTGTTTCATCAATATTTTTCATCTGCCAGGTAGCTCAACATACTCCAAGACACTGATAAAATCTCTCCGAACTCATATCATCAACAAGTGCTCCAGGGTGATCCATCGGCCAGGCGGTCACATGCCCCAGACATCAATTCGAACACTCAGGATTCATGTAAATCACTGCAAATAGTCACACAATGGTCCCTTGAATTCCGTCCTCTCCCTAACTATTCAAAACCTACTGAAACTAGTTAGAAAGTAAGTTGCATAGCTGGATTATCAGTACCAAAAAATTTAATCTTAACAAAAAGACATGTTTATATACATACTGTATATATGTATTTTATTTATTTATATATCTTTTTCGAAATCACATGAGAATGTTGTATTTATTTCCAAACCTGTGTCCCAATACATCGCACAACCAACAGGAATGGACGCCAACCTGTGTCCCAATATACCGCACGACCGACAGGTGGCTTTATTTATTATTATCAATTTTACTTTAGTAATTGATTTATTTTATTTTATTTTTACAACACCAGAAGTTCCTCACCTACCCTCAACGCTTTTGCTAGGAGGGAGCAAAAGTACCATTCAGCTTTCTTCCCCTCAAACACTTTTGCTAGGAGGGGTCAAGAATCATCTATAATAATTCTGTAATCAATAATGTCGACTTTATTAATGAATTACATAAAAAAATAATAATAATAAAAAAAATGAACAAACAGAAACCACGATTTTGTTGATCGATGCAATATTGGCCACTTCATCCACTGTCCTCCGCACCGATATATCCGCTGCCATTCCTAGCCTGCCCAGCACGCAGCTGGCGACACGTCTGTCTGAGGGGGGCGATTTCTGAGTTCAACAAAGCTTCTTCAACGATCCTCTAGATCCGATACAATCTTTAAGCTTACTCAGAGCTATTTCCTTCGATCTTCCCTGATCGGCACAATAGCAATTTCGTTCGATCTTCCCCAATCGGTACCACATCTAAGCTTACTCAAAGCTTTTCCTAATCGGTATAATATCTCAGTTAGTACTCACCTTAATTTCTTCAGGAACTCTCGTTGCCTCTCCTGGATCTGCCTGTCATGACAACTCCTTCTTGGATATCTAAGACCAGTCGCTGACTGGTTTGTGAACATAACCTGGGCATGAAGAGGACCAACAGAGCCAAGCAGAGAGTCCCATCATTGTCGCCAAATTGTTGGAGAAATTCTCCTGCGTGGTCGGTGAGGTTAATCTGCCCGCTACAGGAAAAAAAATACTGAGAGTATGAAAGATATTTATTCTACAGAGTAAAGAGAAAGATACAGTCATGCTTCAAAGCAGTGTTCTGATGAGTCTACCCCAACTACTGACCAAGAGAGTTTCATGCCAATGAGAGGTTGTGTGCCATTGGTCAGGTGTCATTTACAAGACTGTGCCCCTCAATTATCTCCCTGGGTGTTACCCTCAAAAAGTGATTTAACAGTAAAACTACAATCCTACTATGCCATAAAACAAACACACAATGCTCCTTCAAGACCCCCGGGGTTATCCTTATCTTCACACAAGGTGGAGTGAGGATAGATTGTGATCTGGTTCTTCAATACTACAATTTACATTGTTAGGAAAGAACAGTCTCGTCATATAAACTCTGAGAGTCTCATTAAAACCCAGAGGCAATGTTTTTAAAACCATGTAACATACAAAAGGCTATTGTCCTATATAAAACACACACTACACACTACACTACATCATTTAAATAGTTGATCATGTGCATTTTTCTCTCACAGAACGCCATGGCCTCAGAGACAGAAGTGACTGTGGTTCCACATGCTGTGTGTGAGGTATCAAATACCTCTGATTCTACAGTACATGCTGCGCTGATTCCTTCCCCTGGGCCCTCTGCTGAATGTGCCCTGTCCCAGGATGCCCGTCCCCAGCCCTCAGTCGACCCAATTCAGCATGTCCCCACCCCTGCACATGCAACTGATACACAACCAGGTGCACTGACACTGGACCATGTCGTTTCCACACCCGCCACCACTTTGTTCGACTCATTTGTGAAATTGACAAACAAATTGTAGATGACTCAGTGTCGACCGCTGATTCTTTGTTTTCTTTTGTGAGGAACATGTTTTGTGGATAGATTACTGAATGTTTGAGAATTGTTTTTGCACTCGTACTTGCCTGAGGTATCATACAGTTATCTCTGTTAAAGAGCAATATTTACAGTATAAGAGGTGTACACGGCATCTCTTGAGTCTATGTTAGCACGGGGACTGGCCAACACCTTCACTGACTTATTTCCAAGTGGAAAGGTTCTAACTGAGCTAAACTGGGTTATGCTCTTATTACTACACAACTGGAGTTTTGTCATTGGAGTTTTTGGCTTAATGTGACAACTATGCCATCTGCTGTTGTAAAATTGCCCCTGCATTGGGTAGTGATTGCAAATGATTGTGGATAAACCTCAGGTTTATGAAGGATTGTCCACAAAGTTATGTGTCTGTGAATGATTGTGGAAAAACAATGATAACTAACTTGAAAAGAACATAAAAAGTTATCTGTTTTAATTGGTTGGATATGATTAGTCCTAGATTAAATTTGGTTTTATTAAGTTAACTGTTTGTTTTTATGTGTTTTTATCATCAGTAAAAATCTCTCTGGTACAGCAAGTTAACATTAATGTGATGCCGTCTTTACAGACAAGGTGTGTGCTGTTTGTCCGTAAGAGATGACCATTCTACTTTGTCCTTTGTCAAAAATGCAGATGTGGAAAAAACCTGCTGTTACCACAAACCCGACCAGCTCCGGGAGATTCATTTAGACCAGGGGTGCTCACACTTTTTCAGCATGCGAGCTACTTATAAAATGACCAAGTCAAAATGATCTACCTACTACAAAAATGCAAAACATATATTTATTTTTAAATATATTGAGGATTCTTTATATTTACAATGTATGTTGATGTACATGCATAACCGCATGAGCCAATATTGCACAACACAACACAATTAACTATGTACATTTTTTGTCATTACCCGAGTTTACTCTGATGACTTGCACTGAATTGAATCAGCCAGGGATGCATAGTTCGAACAGTAGCTGCTGACAGCCAGCCTCAAGCACACTTCCAAATGTTCATCAGTCATGGTGGAACGGTACTTGGACTTAATGATCTTCATGTGGGAAAAGGCTGACTCACATTAATAAGTGGAGCCGATTAATGCAGTCAAGGAGGTAGCACATTTCCTCATGTTGGGGTACTTTACCTCTGTGAGTAAATTCCAGAACTGTCCATGAGCTCTGGACTTCAGCTCAATGTCGGCTTGTAGTGTAAAAATCTCATCTTCCACTCCAGAAGAGTTCAGGTGAAACAGTGTTGCAATTTTTGATGCCAGTGAATCACCTCAGCATCTTCCCGAAAAGGGCACATGAATGTAACGACAGGCTCGAGCAAAGAAAAGTCTTGAAAGCGTTTGTCAAACTCTGACAGACAATTGTCAATCTGCTCTGTGTAGCGTGCACTGTCAAGTTGCACACAGGCCTTCCCTTGCATCTCCAGCTCTGACGTCAGGTTCTAGAAGTTTGCCAAATCATGGCGCTGCAGCTTTGAGGAGAGATGTTGCATCTTTCGTTTGAAAGCATTAACTGAGCTGATCATATTGATCACTGTTTTGTCTTTTCCTTGCAGCTCGAGCTTAAGGTCATTCAACATGTTTGTCAGATCGGTTAAAAATGCCAAGTCTAACAGCCACTGACCGTCATTTAGTTGCGTGTATTTTGCATGTCCAACTCCTTAATCTCCGGACAGAGCTCTCGAAATCTTTGCAGGAATTTCCCTCGACTAAGCCATCTCACGTCAGTGTGTAGCAACAACTCAGAGTGGTCGCAGTCAGCCTTCTCCAGATGTGCACGAAATAACTGTCTTTGAAGAGATCTGGCGCGAATAGAACAGGCGATCTTCGTTGCAACATCCATGATCTCTTTCATGTTGAGCATTTTAGCGCATAACGCTTGTTGGTGGATTATGAAATGGTAATTTAGGAAAGTCCGGGAAAGCATCGTCCTGCCTGCACTTGGCAATAAATCCATTCAAGCGGCCAACCATTGCGGGTGCTCCATCCATGGTGATAGACACCAATTTGTACACTGGGAGCTGGGTTTTCTCGATAAAGTTTTTGAACAACTGAAATATGTCTTCTCCTCATGTCTGTTCTTTCATGGGCAGTACTGTTAATAGCTCTTCTTTTGTAGTGATATCACTAAACACCATACGAATGAAAATACACATCTGGCAGTGACGTGCAGTCAGGGGAGGCAGGTGAGGCTGTGCCTCCCCTGTCATCATGAGAGGAAAAAGAAACGAAATAATAAAATAACAAAAGTATTAATATTTGTCCTCTGGACTATGATTTTGGTGTGGTTCTTAATGTATTTTGACCATTTTTATAGTAAAAATCGAAGAAAATTCTGTATTTCCTGCCTAAATAAACGGAGTCTCCTTCGGAGACGAGAGGTGAGGCATGGACAGCCGAGCCTCCCTCCAGATTGCGCAATCACTCACAAACTGGATTGAGCGCGTGCAAATGGCGCGTGCTTGTTCCGATTTCTGCGTATGTTTCCAATATGATGGTTGAGGACACTTTTGATGTAATAAAAGTATACGTCTTCTTTTCCATGGTGTTCAGTAATGTATTTCACGGATGTGTGTAATATTTACATCTTATTGATATGACATAAATCCACAGGGAAAATGCTTGCCTTGAGGCAGGCAGTACCTCTGCCTCAAGGAAGGCGGCGATAGTGAGCAGCCTGATAGCCTGCCACCAGCCAGGTCACGGTCAACTCCAACCCGTGTGCAAAAAGTAAACACAAGAAGTGTGCTGTGCGACGCTGTAGAGCTTAGGGACAAGCTGTCATTTCTCGCCCTGAAAATGGAGGATTTGATTTCTAAACTAAGAATTTTTTCAAAGCTGGACTTTCAGTCAAAGCAAGAAGTCATAAATACTGGGAGACCGACGCCAGAACTACGAGGTTTGCTTCAAACGACGGGAGTCGGGAATAGACGGGAAACTACTCGTTCTTTTCAAATGGATTGGTATACACGTAAAGACTGGCTTTGTGGCTATGCTATAAAACAACGTCTTTTCTGCTTTCCCTGCCTTTTATTCTCAACGAGTGAGACTGTGTGGACCCATACGGGATTTTGTGACTTGAAAAACTTGCCAAGAAGCCTTGACAAACATGAACGATCAACTGCTCACATTCAAAATCAGATTTCTTTCAAAACCTTTGGAACTTCGCGCATTGATCTGGCTCTGAATGAACAACAAAGACTTAATATCAGCCTCCACAATGCCAAGGTAAAGGAAAATCGTGAGATTTTGAAAGACCTCATAAATGCAACCTGCTTTTTAGCTAAACAGGAGCTGGCCTTTCGTGGTAACGATGAGGATGACGATCCTACTGTATGTTTGTAAATCTGACTTGTGAGTCAGTGCCTCCCCAACCCCAACCCTCACTGCACGTCACTGACATCTGGGCTGTGTCACTCACGTCCGTAGATTCGTCCAACTGCAGTGAGAAACACTTGCAATCTCTGATGTCCTTCCAAAGTTGCTGGGTTGAATCCTCAGCCATGGCTTCACAGCGCTGTGTAACTGTAGTTCTTGACAGCCGGAGAGCTTTGATCGAAGATAATATTTCTGCCTTATTTTTAAAGTCTCGGAACAATGAGTCAGCTGCTTCAAAGAATGTCTCTTTTACCATCTCTCCGTCTTGGAAGGACTTCTTGTTATTAGCGATGACGTGACTCACCCAGAATGATGCTTCGCTGGCGGCTTTGGCTTTTGAAGTTTGTTGTGTGAAAAATGACTGCTGTCCGGACAACTGGGATTTTAGTTTCTTCACCTTTCTCTTTCTCAGCTCGCTTTTTAGTGGGAAGTCGGTGTCGTATTTTCCATGAACAGTCCGAAAATGCCGCTCCACATTTCCCTTCTTTGGTATTGCAAATTCCGTATGAAAGTGATAAGTTTTTGTCTTCTTACTTGGTCCAGGTCCCCCACTCATTTTTATACCCTTTCTTAGGTTTAAGAGAAAAAACCGAGGGCTAAAAATTGGAGGTAACTTGCTGACTAGCTTGTTAGTTTTGCTGCACTTAGCGCCGTTGTTTGCGCTTGCGCAGTGACCTAAGTGTCAGAAAAATGGCTGACTGCCCTGTATATCAATCAAGCGACGGGATGGATGATAGGCTGACGTCTATTTTTTTTTATGTCATGTGATCTACCAATACTACCTTTGCGATCGACTGGTAGATCGCGATCGACATATTGAGCACCCCTGCTCTAGTCCTCCTCTCAGAAGGCTCATTTTGTTATCAAATATATAAAGTCCTGTAAAGGTTCATATCCTTTATCAATTGTACAAACGCCCTTGAAAGAAAAGGGCTCGTATATATTTATCAAATGTCCTTAAAGAAAAAGGCTCATATATATTTATCAAACGTCCTTAAAGAAAGGCTCACAATCTTTATTATCAACTTTACAAAGTCCGTAAACAGGCTCATATTTATTTATCACTAAAGGGGCAAGAAATGTTTCTCTTTATGTATTATTCAACTGCTCACCACATATGTATACCTATTTAATAACACATATATCCTATATGTCATTTATACATATACACGAACAATACACAAATCTCTTCACACATCTTTAGCCGCGGCACGCACGTGCACGCGCGCACACACACACACACACACACACACACACACACACACACACACACACACACACACACACACACACACACACACACACACACACACAAAAGACATGTCTGTCCTGTCTCCAAAAACTTCAACAGCGCTTATCTTTCTATTTTAACGTCGACTCATTTATACTTTTCTAATCTCATTGAAATTTTCATTTTGGCCAGACTTATCTTTTTAATCAGATTCGTTCATCATGCATGTTCAATGTTGGTTCTCCTAGGCTGTGTTGGTTGGGCTGAACCTCAATGTTGGTTCAGCCCTGTTTTGCCCACTTTTCGCCAACTTTATTTTTCATCTTATTACCTCTTTTAAGCCTTTAACTTGTAACTCTTTTTACTTCATTTTTCATCTTTTTCATCTTACTTTGGGCTTTTTACTTTTATCTCTTTTTCACTTTTCATCTTTTTCATCTAAATTTAGGCTTTTAACTTTTATCTCTTCCACTTTACTTTCATCTTTTTCATCTTATTTCATTTTATATCATATTTAGCCAATTCCCCTGGCCAGGGTTATTTCCTCTGTTTTTTCTACACAGATTTGACTATTACTATATTATCATACAGCCAACTTTCACTCAGCAGCTAATGTACACATGACGTACCGTTAAAGAGATACGGGCCCTGTCTTCATTAATCTTGCATGGTTATTTAGCTACTTTTTGTTACTAGTTCTGACATTCTACAATTAATTTTTACTTCAACTTTCTCCACATCTTTTAAGCCTTTAACTTTTACTTTTAACTTCGTCTTTTATTTCTCTCGTCTCTATTCTCTATTTCAACTTTTTCTTTGTTTATTACTCTCTTATTTCCCTTATTTACGTCTTTTACAACTTCATAAACCCCAATTTAGACTGAAACTCACTTCACACATCAACACATCTCCATCTCGGCACAATCTGCTCTTGTCAGTGCAGCCTATCTGCACAAAACACTACCACTTCAAAAACCACACAGCTCAATTTGTGAGAGAACATTCACCCTGAGGTACTAAAGTGGTAATTCGCTGGAGCGGGCAACATCGGCAGGTGAGGCCCAACAGATCCTGTCCATGATGCCAATTTGATGTTTCTTGATGATTTTTATGTGTTGATGAAGAAGGAGTGACTGCTGACGCTGACTTGATTAAATTAATGTTTATTACAAAAGAACAGTGTCAGACCAGACTTTCCATGGTTCGTCCGGGAGAAAACAAAGCTGGAAGTATTCTCTGCTGAATGGAACTAGGGAGTGTCTCTTTATGCTTGTCCAGAGACAACGTCGCCCATCTTGTTCCCCTACATAAGTCACAGGTCAGCCCCTGTCCGACATACATCTAAGCACATTCCTGTCAGGGTTCGCCCGGGTCCTACTGGCATCGGCCACTAGATGCCGCCAGTACTGCCTTTTCAAGGTTGCTCTGCTTCACCTATTTCTGTTCCTGATTACCCTGCCTCATCAGTTTATATGTTTCACCTGTGTCTCGTTTGGTCGTCCCTATTTAGACCCTGTCGCTTGTGTCCTCGGGGGCTCAGTCTTGAGTTTGTCTAACCTCATGACAACGCTCTTGTTCCAAGCTCCCGAGACTTCTTATTTGTTTTTGCCCAGTTTTTTGTACTTGTTTTGAGTAAACCTCTATTTTTGCCACCTCGCCTCTGCCTTGTTCTCTGCACCTGGGTTCACTCAGCAGACCTCCTAACAGCAAGACTGAGCCACAACATGGACCCAGCAGAGAGTCAGCCTCCAGAGGTGGAAAGCCTGCGGGTGGCCTTGACGAACCAGGGGACTGCGATTGGCCGTCATGAGCAGGTTCTCGAACAGGTCCAGGACAACCTGCAGTCGCTCGCCCAGGCCGTCCAGCAGAGCCAGGCACAGGCTCCACCTATGGCCCCTGCGCCAGCGCTGCCTCCCATGGACCCGCGTCCTCCAGATCACCGCGAACCACGACTGCCGGCGCCAGAGAGGTACGACGGTAACCCAGGAGGTTGTCGTGGTTTTTTGACACAATGCTCCCTGGCTTTCGAGCTCCAGCCTTCACAGTTCCCCACCCAGCGCTCACAGGTGGCATACGTGGTCACGCTACTCACAGGCAAAGCACTCTCCTGGGCCACAGCCATCTGGAATCAGCAAACCCCGGCCTGCTCCAGCTACCAGGCTGTTGCTGGGGAGATGCGCCGAGTGTTTGACCACTCAGTCAGTGGGCGGGAGGCATCGACACGGCTACTCCGGCTCCGCCAGGGGGGACAGAGCGTAGCGGACTACGCCATCGCATTCCGCACCCTCGCAGTAGCGTCTGGATGGAACAGCGAGGCACATCGCGGCCTTCCAGGAGGGTCTCAATGAGGGTGTCAAGGACGAGCTGGCATCCCGGGAGGCGCAGGAGGACTTGGACACGCTCATCGAAACAGCGATTCGGGTAGACAACCGCCTCCGGGAGAGACAAGGGGAACGCCTTTTTCCCGCTTCACCAATACCAGCGCGCAGAGCAGTTCTGGGGACGGGGCCTCCCGAGCATCTCCGGGCTGTCCCGAGCCCGCCTCCAGCCTCGATGGAAGAGCCGATGCAAGTAGGCAGCACACGGCTCTCTCGTTCCGAATGTGACCGGCGGATGAGGGAGCGCTGCTGCTTGTACTGTGGGATCCCGGGGCATTTCCGTTCTTCCTGCCCTGAGCTCTCAGGAAAAGCCAACTCTCGCCAGGGTAGGGAGAACTGTGACGAGGCCAACCTTCTCTCCCGAGCTCGAGGCGACCGGGGTCCTGCTGGCTGCCTCCCTCGCCTGGGGAGATCAACATCACTCCCTCCAAGCTATGGTGGATTCCGGCGCTGCAGGTAGCTTTCTGGATGTAGGGCTAGCAAAAGCCCTAAAGCTCCCTCTGGCACCTCTGGAGCATCCTCTCACGGTGACAGCCCTGGATGGAAGACCACTGGGTTCTGGTAGTGTGTGCCATCTCACCGCCCCCCTTTGGCTGTCACTGAAGGGAAGACATTCAGAGGTAATCCAGCTCCATCTCATCCACTCTCCTGAATTTCCACTGGTCCTGGGCTACCCATGGCTGCCTCGTCACAACCCACATCTGGACTGGGCCTCCAGGCGTCTCACCGAATGGGGTCCGGCCTGCCACACCACCTGTCTTCGTTCTAGTCCGTCTTCTCACCCTCTCGAGTCTCCAGTCCGTGTCCAAGCTCGGGCTCCTTCCCAAGCCCCAGCCCACTCCGGAGTTCCTGTCCGTGTCCTGGCTCCAGTCCGTATTCAAGGTCCCATCCATCCCGAGTTTTCACGAGTGCCCCACGAGTATGCCGATCTGAAGGAGGCCTTCAGCAAGAGACGGGCCACCACGCTTCCGCCCCATCGGTCCTATGACTGCGCCATCGACCTTCTGCCTGGCACCTGCCCTCCTGGAGGACGTCTCTTCTCTCTCTCTGCCCCTGAGACTACAGCCATGGAGGAGTACATCCGGGGGGCGCTCACCTCAGGTTTCATCCGCCCTTCTACCTCCCCGGCGGGCGCAGGTTTTTTCTTCGTGGGTTAGAAGGATGGCGGCCTGCGTCCCTGCATTGATTACCGTGGCCTGAACAAGATCACGGTCAAGAATCGCTACCCCCTTCCTCTCATGTCCACATCTTTCGAGCAACTGCAAGGCGCCACCATACACGGAATACGCTCACAACACTCTGCACTTCCACTGGCATGTCCCCGTTTGAGTGCCAGTTCGGGTACGTACCTCCTCTGTTTCAGGAGCAGAGGCGGAGGTGGGAGTGCCGTCAGCCCAGCGGTTCGTCCAGCGGTGCCGACGGACCTGGCAGAGGGCTCGTCAGGCCCTGCTGAGGACATCCCGGCAGCAGCGGATCCAGGCCAACCGACGGCACAGACCAGCGCCTATGCTCCGTCCGGGCCAGAGGGTCTGGCTGTCCACCAGGGACCTTCCATTACGGGTGGAGTCATGCAAGCTCGCGCCACGGTATGTTGGGCCCTTCAAGATCGTGCGGCGGGTCCGCGGGGCCCTGCAATACCTGGTGGACTGGGAGGGTTACGGGCCGGAGGAGCGCTACTGGGTTCCGGTCCGGGATATCCTGGACCCCTCCCTGATCCAGGATTTCCGCCGTCGCCACCCGACACTCCCTGGAGGAACGTCGGGAGTCGTTCCTGGATGGTGGGGTCCTGTCAGGGTTCGCCCGGGTCCTACCGGCATCGGCCACTAGATGCCGCCAGTACTGCCTTTTCAAGGTTGCTCTGTTTCACCTATTTCTGTTCCTGATTACCCTGCCTCATTAGATTATATGTTTCACCTGTGTCTCGTTTGGTCGTCCCTATTTACACCCTGTCGTTTGTGTCCTCGGGGGCTCAGTCTTGAGTTTGTCTAACCTCATGACAACGCTCTTGTTCCAAGCTCCCGAGACTTCTTATTTGTTTTTGCCCAGTTTTTTGTACTTGTTTTGAGTAAACCTCTATTTTTGCCACCTCGCCTCTGCCTTGTTCTCTGCACCTGGGTTCACTCAGCAGACCTCCTAACACATTCCACCTCCCTTATCATCGGGGCCCCTGGCAATGGGCTCTCTCTCTTGAGACCCCTGTCACTGTCTGTTAGTAATTATCTTATACAATGGATTCTTTCTTGGGACGCCACACATTCCAGACACTTCAAAGGCCATTTATAGCTTTATATACAAGTAGCAGAATCTTAAAATCTTTTTTTTTTTTGACGGGCAGCCAATGTAGAGATCTAAGAACAGGTGTGATATGTGGAAACTTTTTTGTCCCAGTGAGAACGCCTGCAGCTGCATTTTGGATTAACTGTAGCCGCCGCACAGCTGATTTCGGGAGGCCGGTGAATAGGCCATAACAGTAGTCCAATCTACTTGTTATGAATGCATGGAATAATTTTTCGGAGACTGCCTTTGACAGGAAGCCTCTTAATTTTGAAATGATTTTTAGATGGTAGAAGGCTGATTTTGTGATTTGATTTACATGGCTCTTAAAATTTAGATTGTTTATGTGTAGATCGTTCAGAACTTTAATAAATGCTGTTTCTGTGCTTTGGCGAGGTCGAAAGCCAGATTGATAGGTGTCTAAAAGGCTGTTTGAGGTTAGATAGTTGCTAAGCTGAAGGTAAACTGTTTTTTCAAGTATTTTGCTGAGGAACGGCAGGTTGGAAATGGGCCTGTAGTTGGCAATAACTGTTGCGTCGAGATTGCTCTTCTTCAGGAGTGGTTTAATGACAGCTGTTTCAAATGCTGCAGGGAATATACCTGATTGAAGAGAGCCGTTTAAGATTTCTAATACCTCATGTGCTAGGCAGTTAAAAACTGTTTTAAAAAATGTGGTTGGGAGGGGGTCCAGGTAGCAGGTGGAGGACCTGAGTTGACCAACAATATCGTCCAGTCTTTTTATGTCTAAGGGGATGAAATGAGACATGGTAGCAGTCATATTACTGGGGAACTGAAGGGTAGGTTCATTTCTGGATGTTGAGGTACTAATATTCTGTCTGATAGCTATAATTTTGTTACTAAAGAATGTAGCAAACTCCTCACATTTTTCAGTGGAGAGCATCTCTGACGGGGTTGTAGATGGTGGATTAATTAAGTCGATCAACAGTGAAGAAGAGCACTTTACTATTGTTGAGGTTTTCATTAATGATTTTAGAGAAGAAAGACTGTCTGGCCTGTTGAATTTCTATATTGTATTGATTGAGTCTATCCTTGTAAATTTCATGATGAACCGGAAGATTTGTCTTTTTCCATTTTCGTTCTGCCTGGCAACACTCTGTCTTAAGCTGCCTAAGAACTGCTCCATTTCTCCAGGGGGCTTTTTGTTTTTTTATGTTTTTAGTTTTACCAGGTGCAATCTTATCAATGATATTTTGTATTTTGGAGTTGAAGTTGTTCACAGGATCCTCAGTTGATGATGCCTTGAACAGCGGTAACTCATTTACAATTCTCTTCAAGGTTTCAATGGTATTTTTTACCAACGAGACACGTTTTTTAATTGTTCGGGAACCCTTCTGTTGTACAGGAATAGCAGACATGTCAAATAAAATGCAACAGTGATCTGAAATAGCAACATCCATGACATAGGGTACAGTGATATTTAGTCCTTTTGATATGACTAAGTCCAGAGTATGGCCCTTTATTGTGGGTGGGTCAAGAAACGTACTGAGTGAGGTCAAATTCCTCTAATAGACTAATGAAGTGTTGAGCATCTGGGTCTGTTTGATTGTCAACATGAATATTAAAATCACCTGAGATAATTACACAATCATTATCGGTGGAGACCTTGGACAGTAGCTCAGAGAATTCATCAAGAAAGCCACATTTAGATTTTGGTGGCCGATGGACAGCGATGATTAAAATCGGGGCACTAGAGTTTATAGATATAGCAAGGTGTTCAAAAGACGTAGATTCTCAGAGGAGGATTTCCTTGCAGTTATAGATATCAGAGAAGACAGCAGCTATTCCACCGCCTCTCTGGTCAGCTCTAGTGGTTTGGATGAACTTGAAATTAGGAGGTGCAGTCTCAATGAGTGCGACTGAGCCATTTCTATCCAACCAGGTCTCAGTTAATAGAGCGAAATCCAGGTTATGAGTACTTATAAGCGCATTTACCAAAAAATTACTTGTTAGTTAGTGACCTTATGTGTGTGTGTGTGCAAGCATGTGTTGTAGTGTGGTGTGTTGCATGATGAATAAAGACTGTTTCTTCTTCTTATGTTAAACAGAGACATTTTTATTGTTCTGGGTGCATGGCTTTGCGGGGTACTGAGAGTTTGAGTCCGAACCGTGAGTAAATTGTTTAGATTCCTGTTTGCTACAGGGAAGTTACGTAATTTCGGTTTATAAGTACAGGAATTTATAGAGCAGAGTGACAGTCATTAATGTCAGAGTGGATCGGACTCACCAAACATCAGCAGCAAACAGAAGATTTCCGCGGAAGTTCCATGTATAAGGCGAGGAGGCGTGATCCGTGAAAGTTTGGTACGTTGAGGGAGCAGCAGTATCCCTTGAGCCATGTGTGTAGCTGAAGGACACGCATGAATTTTACGTCTCCAAAACTGGGACATGGCAGTGGGCCAGAGATGATGAACCGGCGGTCCGACTGTAGAAGACTGTCAATAAGCTTCGTAAAGTCTTCAATAAGTGTCTCCGATTGGTTGTTCCTGAGATCGTTGGTTCCGACGTGGATAAGAACAGTGGATCCAGACGCGTTTTGATCCAGCAGCTGTGGGATTCGGCGGTCTACATCCCGGACGAGAGCACCCGGGTAGCAGATGGTTTTAGCCGCAGGCAGGGTGATGTGTCGGACCATGGAGGAGCCGACAATGAGCATGGATGGAGGTCCGGCAGCAGAGGAGTTCCGAGGGACAGCAGCCGAGCCAGGAGAGCACCGTCCTCCCGGAGGCGGCGCAGGCAGGCGGTCCAAGTCAGTGGCCGTGGGGCGGCCCTGACGGGCAGAGATTGCGCTGCGGGAGCAGAGGCGGGGCTCTGCGGTGTTGAAAACAGCGGGGTCCACGGCGGCGGAGAAGCCACCAACTGGTTCGGGAGCAGAGGCCCGGGCAGGCGATGGATAGTCTGGCGGCAGTGGGAACGAGGCCGGCAGCGGTAGAGATGGTCTTGGTGCCCTTGATGCCACGGTGGACTGTGAGCCCCCCCCCCAAAGGAGGGAATTCCCACATATCTCTGGCATTGACTGTAGGCTCCAGGGCTTGGAATCTGTTCTCCAGTCGGAGAGTCTCCGGCATAGAGCGCCGCAAGGAGCGCATGCAAGGCTCTGGGGTGGAACAGGTCCAGGACTTGGGCCATGGCTCCTCTATCACAGCCAGCAGAGCGTCAGATGGATCCGACTCACCCGCAGTGAGAATGGATCCGGGCCATGGGAGAGAGTCCGGTCCGATCACAGCGGAGGACATGGAGCAGGAGATGTGCTTAGCCTGAGCGCTAGCGATGCAGGTCAGATGCACAAACAGTTCATCCTTCTTCTTCACGTCCTCACGCAGGCTGTGGATGTCTTTGAAGACCGACTTCTCTAGAGTGCTGAGTCTGTCGACCAAGCACAAACAGTTCCCACAATCAGTGGAGGTAGGCATCGATGCCGGCATAGTTAGCAATATGCCAGGCTAACAGGCTAGCTATCATTAGCCGAGCGCTTGCCAAGCGCTAGCCAAGCCAGAGTCCATGTTCCAAAATCCGAAAAGACAGTTCAGGCAAGTCAAAGCCAGGAAAGAGTAAGGATATTACAGTGTAAATAATCCGAGATCCCTAATACAAAATCAGGTAGTTAGGGAAGCAATTCAAAGAAGAAGGGGCTCATGAATAAGGTTGAGGTTAGCCCAGATGCCACTTTAGTTTCAGACATCCCAAACAGAAGAAATCTGTGAGTCATGACAATTCTACTTTAGACAGGTTGATTGGCATGCTGGAGAAAGTGTTGCTTCAGTGCCTGGGTTATGCTCCAGCAAATTAAAAGCCACATACCAACAACAGGCTACCAAAAGTTGAGGGCTTAAATGACACACCGTGTTCGATATGTAAAGACAGCTCTTCCTCCGCCCTCACTCACTGTTGGGAGAACAGGCTGTGTAATTTACCTGGCCATTCAAGACGCAACTGACCAGAAGAGAGACGTCCTTCTCTCCATGGTCAGCAGGGAAACAGAATGATCTGCATACAGGGGAGGACTGTACAGATCAAATGAGTGAGCCTCCCACCTTGGATATGACAGACATTAATGATTATGAAACAGTGTATCACACCTACAGCAGCATAGTGGCGTCCCAAAGAACACTGACTGTGCGAAGCCTGCAGAAACTCTCTTAGACTGATAGCCTATTCTACACAGATGTGACTACTGATAGCAGCCATGTTCTCAAAGCACTCGTGGACAGTGGATCTATGGTATGCACTATTAGTGAGACGGCTGATGCAAAGCTTTCACAGTCTACACCTAACATTGAAAAGACTACAGCAGAGGACTTTGTCATTGTTGTTTGTGGAGGACACCTAGTCACACCCTCTGCCATGTATGACTTCACTGCATCACTTTTTGACCACAAAGTGATTGTTCCTGTTCTCGTTTTGCCAGTCCAAACTGGTGAAATGATTCTCGGTAGCAATGCCATCAAGTGGCTCATTTCACAGCTGAAGGAGACTTCTTGTCCAAGATGTCACATCTCCACATAATGGTACTCTGAATGATGAACTAGCCCATTTAGTATCCCTGCTGTCCCACCCAGATGATAGGGAAGGCGGGGCTATGGCAAACAGAACTGGCACAAAAACATATTTAAAAGATGTGTCACTCTACAGCCAATGTCAGAACATTGGCTGTAGAGTGTCATCTGCAGAGGGGAGTACAGTCGTTGTAGAACCCTCCCAGTCCAGGACAAGGCCTGCACAAATTCTGGTGGGGAGAGTTGTCACTTCCTTATGGGGGGATGGCTGGGTTCCAGTCAAAATAGTAAATCCCACTGAAAAGCCACTAATTCTTAAAAAAAATGGCAAGATTGCGTATGTGTCCCCCTGTCCTTCTGTGCAGGACTTACCTCGACTGGATAGCATCCAATCCAGTACACAGTACACAGAAAGCTTATCATCTATGCCAAAGGCGGAAGAGGAGATATCACGTGTTTTGAGTGACATGGGCTTACAGGATGTGGACCTCTCATCAAGTCTCCCTCGAGTGGAAAGACAAAATGCTGCGCATCATTGAGCAGTATGAGTCTCTGTCGCAATGTAGCTTGAATGTTATTCTCCCTTGTAAGTCGCTTTGGATAAAAGCGTCTGCTAAATGACTAAATGTAAATGTAAATGTAAATGAGTCCATCTTTTTTTTGAGACACAAAATGGACTGTGGTGAGGCGAAAGACTTTGTTCACAGAATCCGCCAAGTGGATGAGAAGCCCTTCAGGCTTCCATACAGGCGGGTCCCAGGCGGGTGCCATTATGACAAGCTTCGAACTGCTCTTACTGAGATGGAGGAATTGGGGATAATTCGGAAAACTCAGAGTATTCGTCTCCCCTCGTCCTGGTTGTTAAGCCAAATGGTGATATTCACATCTGCAATGATTTCAGGTGGTTGAACAGAAGAACAGTGAAAGATGCACATGCATTGCCAGACACCCTCACTGCACGGCAATGTGTTCTTCTCCACAACGGACCTCACATCAGGCTTCTACAATGTCCAACTGCATGAAGACAACAAAAAATACACAGCATTCCCACCCCCATTCGGTCTCCATGAATTTAAAAGGATACCTCAGTGCCTGACAAACAGTCCTGCCACTTTTACAGTATGTGAATGATGATGTTCATCTTTGGCGATGAGAACTTCACAAGCCTGTCATTCTACCTGGATGACCTCATAGTCTATGCTCCATATGAACAGGTTGCACTTGAGCAGTTGCAGATGGTTTTCTCATGCCTTGCTGTCAACAATTTGAAACTCTCGCCTAAGAAATGTTACTTTCTTCGGCAGTCTGTCAAGTTTCTGGGAATCATCATGTGGCGATGGCGTGAGGACAGATCCGAGTAAAGTGCAGGCTATAAATTATGTGCAGGAAGCTGACCTGATGGAGTCTAATGGGGAAACACCGTCTGATAAGAAAATAAGATATTTCTTAGGAAAGATTTCCTACTACCATCATTTCATTGAGGGGTGTTTTGCTAAAGCTGCTGGTCAGCCTTGTGGCTGAGCCTGCTACCCCACACAAGAGAGGGAGAGGCCATAAACCTAAGTTCGAAAAAGGTCATGTGAGGCTGTTTCCAACTGACTGGACTGATGAGAGCAAAGAAGCATTCAGACTTTTGAAACATGAACTTGTGCACAGTGTCAGATTCAACCATCCAGACATCTATGCACCTTTCATCCTTGCGGTAAATGCCTCCTTTGATGGCTTAGGAGCTGTCCTCTCCCAATTGCCTCCTGATGGAAAGATTGCCTTACCCGTGGCATATCGCCAGCAACACACTCTCACAATCCCAGCTGAACTACCCAGCATATCGGCTGGAGTTTCTTGCTCTTAAATAGGCAGTCTGTGACAAGTTTAACCACTGGCTGAAAGGCCAATGTTTCACAGCCTGGACAGATAATCTTCCATTGATGTACATCTTGACTAAGCATAGGTTAGATGCATGTGAACAGAGATGGGTTTCAAAGCTTGCAGCATATAGTTTTGATTTGAACTATGTCCCTTGTGCAAAGAATGTGGTAGCTGATGCACTGAGTAGAGAGCCATTTGTCCAGTCATGCATAGGCCGACATCTTGTAACTGAACCTTATGCCTCGTTACTGATCCAAGTCAGTGGAATGGTGGCAGGACAGTACAAGATGCATTCAGGTGTAGTACTAACTGCCAGTTAGATGTTGTTGATCAGTCTGAGGAGGAAGCTATTGTCACCCCGCCTCCTCCTCAGCGGTCCTTCTCTTCAGATGATGTCTCGGCCGGATGAGCAAGACTCTGGACATATCTGCCAAGTGAGAGGCACAGGACCGGCTATTCCGCTGCTTGCCAGTGTTTACCAGACTTCATGCTGTACAAGGTAAAGAAAGACAGACAAATTAACATGACAATTCACCAGTTTGTTGTTCCAGGCTCCCTGAAGGCCAGGGTCCTCCATGGCCTCTGCGACTCAGCTGGTCATCAGGAGCAGGCTCGCATGCTTTCTCTCGCCAGGTAGAGGTTCTTTTGGAAAGGGATGAAACGTGACAATCAATCCTGTGCTTTCTCTGTGTGCTTGGACAGAGCCTAGACCGTAACAGCCAAGCACCTCTGAAAAGTATTTGCACCTCTGAACCGATGGGGCTAGTCAGTATTGACTTTTGGACTGCAGAGCAGGCTAACAGGAAGTGTGTCAATGTTTTTGTTGTGTTTCGCACGTATTCCCATGTAAAAATCAGTCAGGGAATCATGTTGTCCGTCTTCTCTGGAGTGACTTTTCTGTGTATATGGTTTCCCTAAATGCATCCATTCGGATCAGGGGGCCAATTTTGAGAGTCAACAATTTTGAGAGTCAGATCCTGGAGATGGCTGGTATCCAGAAATCGCATACCAACCCTTACCATATTATGGGGAATGGAGTTGTTGAGCAATACAACAGGACTCTTGAGAACATGATAAGGACCTTGCCTCCACATTCCAAAGCCAGGTGGCCACAAATGCTTCAAATGCTAACATTCTGTTACAACTGCACTGAACATGAGACCGCAGGCTTTGCGCCCTGCTTTCTCATGTTTGGCAGGGTTCCACGTCTGCTGGTTGATGTTGCGTTCCAGTGCACCCTCTCAAAAAGTGCTGTTGTTGAACACTGAGTTTGTTTCTCACTTGAGGCATGATCTGTTTGAAGCTGCACACCTGGCCCAACAAAACAGTCGGACAGAACAGGCCCATCAGGCAAAGAACTACAACCGCAAAGCAAACGGGTCACCCCTCACTGTTGGTGACAAGGTCATGATTGTAAATCGTTGTGAAAAAGGGAAGATGAAAAATGCAGACAAGTGGAAATCTACAGTTTATGAAGTGACATCTGTGAAGACGGGAAACCATGTGTACTGCGTCACAGACCCTCTCACATCAAGGGAAAATGTTATTCATAGAAACTTTCTACTCCCTGTGAGTTTTCTCCCTGCAGAAGGTGACATCACCTTGGAATGCAGCTGCCCTTCGGTTGTTGGGAGTGAACAAAGTGACCCAGTGGTTCCTGTTGACATATAGGACCGTTTAACAAAGACACTGGAACAGCTGACAATCTTATGCCGTCCATTTTATTTCCCCCGGGAATTCAGCACGGTCATCATTACAGCCGTTTATATCCCACCGCAAGCGGATACCGACACAGCACTGTCGGACCTGTATGATGTGTTGTGCAGAATTCAAAAGAAACATCCTGACACGGCTGTGGTGGTGACTGGGGACTTTAACAGGGCGAACCTTAAAAAAAGTTCTGCTTAATTTCCACCAACACATCACGTGTGCCACTAGGGGAGATAGAACTTTGGACCATTGTTACACGCCTTAGAAGAACGAATACAAGACCATCTTGCTCCCTGCTTTCGGGAATTCTGACCACGCCACGATCTCGTTGGTTCCCGTTTACAGGCCTCTGATCGTGCGAGAACTGGTGGTGACAAGGGAAGTGAAGTGGTGGACGGACCAATCAGAGGCTGCGCTTCAGGACACACTTGCTGACGTAGACTGGCACATGTTCCAATCAAGTTCAAGTGACGTCAGCAATTTTACGGACATAGCGGGAAGCTTTTTGGCTACGTTAGCGGTGAAAGTTCGGATATTTCCAAACCAGGAACCGTGGGTTGACAAATCCATCCGCTGCGCTCTGAATGCTCGTACGGCCGCTTACAGTCTTGACGGTCTTGTATCCTGGAATATGGACAATTACAGAGCGGCGTCTAACAATCTGCGGAGGGCGGGGAAGGACCTTAACGGACTTACAGAGAGACTGTGGAGCTACAGATGGAGCACGGGAACACAAGACGCTTGTGGGAGGGGCTGCGGACAGCTGGCATATCTGGGCGAGTACTGAAGACCTGTGCTAACCAGCTAGCTCCGGTGTTCACTACAATATTCAACATCTCCCTGGCTGAATCAGTGGTCCCGTCCTGCTTCAAGAGGTCCACTGTCGTTCCTGTCCCGAAGATCGTCTCTCCTGCCTGCCTGAATGACTGAATGATTATATCTGTGCCTCCCCCGCACCTTGGACCCGTTGCAGTTTGCGTACCGGCAGAACAGATCCACGGATGACGCTGTCTCCCAGGTACTGCACACCACGCTCCCGCACCTGGATGGCCGGAAGGGGGCCAATGTGAGAATGCTGTTCATCGATTACAGTTCAGCTTTCAATACCATAGTCCCCACCAGACTGACTGTCAAGCTGAAGGAGCTCGGACTGAATACTCCGCTGTGTGCCTGGATCCTGGACTTCCTCACAGCCCGGCCCCAGGTGGGTAGGGTTGGGAGGCACATGTCCAGCTCCCTCACCCTGAATACAGGATCCCCCCAGGACTGCGTCCTCAGCCCCCTACTGTACTCCCTGTACACACATGACTGTGTGGCCAGGTCCAGCTCCAACACCATCATCAAGTTTGCTGACAACACCGTTGTCGTGGGCCTGATCACCGACTGCGATGAGAAGGCCTACCGCGAGGAGGTGGCTGACCTGTCACTCTGGTGCCAGGACAACAGCCTACATCTGAACGTCAGCAAAACTAAGGAGCTGATTGTGGACTTTTGGCGAGGATTACAATCGAGGACGCACATGCCCTTGGTGATTAATGGGACTTCTGTGGACAGGGTGAGCAGCTTCAAGTACCTGGGAGTCCACATCAAGGATTTAACATGGACTTTACAAACAGACACTCTGGTGATAAAGGCGAGGCAGCGTCTTTACCACCTCAGGCAGCTGAGGAAATTCCGGGTCTCGTGAGGATCCTCAAGTCCTTCTACTGTGGAGCAGTGGAGAGCATCCTGACAGGCAACATCACTGCCTGGTTTGGGAACTGTACTGCATAGGACAGGCGGGCCAGGCAGAGGGTGGTGCGTTCAGCTGAACGTACCAGCAACTACCATCCCCTCCCTGCAGGACTTATACACCAGGAGGTGTTGTAGCAGAGCCCGCAGGATCATGAATGATTCTCACCACCCCAACAACGGACTGTTCCAGCTGCTGCGGTCGGGCAATCGCCTGTCTCGCCTCCGAGACAGTTTTTTCCCGCAAACCATAAGAACTGTCAATTCTGACCTCACCAGGGGTCCTCACTGAGCCACACACATAGGCTCCACTACCTTCTGTACTGTATGTAGCATATTGTACAGCATACTGTGTCAGTGTTCTGGGTTTGTTCGGTGTTACCGTATTGCTGCGCCGTATTTTTGTATACCATGCTGTATTATCCCACAAACACTACCTCACTTTAATGCACATATCTCTATTTACATAATTGCCTATCCCATATACATAGTGTAAGTCTATCCCATATACGCAAGCCTATTCCCTTTATCTATTCCATTTTATTCTATATATTTTTATTTAGTTCTATAAGTATTCGACTTACTGTATTACGTTTTAGGAATCAGTTATTAGGTCTAATAGAAAGAAATTTTCTTAGGTAGCTACTGTGTTCTGTCCTGGTAATCTGGGTACCCTAGGTGTCTGGGTAATCACCGGTGCGTTGCATCACATTTCACTGCATATATGTATGAAAGTATGTATATGTATGTGACAAATAAACCTCTTGAATCTTGAATTCAGCATGTCCCCACCCCTGAACATGCAACTGACACACAACCAAGTGCACTGACACACGACCACGTAGTTTGCACACAGCCAAACTCTGCTCTTATTACTACACAACTGGGGTTTTGTCATTTATATGTTTTGTATTTTTCTCACTCATTGTGCCCCAATTTAACAGGATTTAAGGGGGCGTGCATGTAACATAGTGAAAAAGGTTCTGGCTCAATCCCGCTAAATGGGACAACTATGCCATCTGCTGTTGTAAAATTGCACCTGTATTGCGTAGTGATTGCAAAGGATTGTGGGTAATCCTCAGGTTTACGAAGGATTGTCCACGGGGTAATGCGCCTTTGAATGATTGTGGACAAAACAATGATAACTAACTTGAAAAGCACAAAAAAATCTGTATCTGTTTTCATTGATTGGATATTATTAGTCTTAGATCAACGCAAGCCTCCAGCACATCCTGTCGGGCTGCACGACAGCGCTGTCCCAAGGCCGCTACAGGTGGCGACACGACCAAGTTCTGAAGAAGCTGGCAGAGGTGTCAGAGTCATGCAGAAAGGAGGCAAACAGCAGACCTTCCGCTCCAGGACGACATCCCATCCTGTTTGCGAGGGCAGGAGAGAGTGTCAGACCCTCCCGCCAGAGAGATACAGCAAGACTCCTCTCACCGGGAAGAGAGTGGACCATGAGGGTCGACCTGAGGAAGCAGCTCCAGTTCCCCAGGGAGATTGTGGAAACAGCCCTGCGGCCAGACCTCATCATGTGGTCAGAGGCTTGTAAGACAGTCCTCCTGGTGGAACTCACTGTGCCATGGGAGGGAGGTATGGAGGCTGCTTATGAGCGGAAGCGCACCAAGTACTCTGATATGGCAGCAGAGTGCAGGGAGGCGGGCTGGAAAGCTGTTATCTGCCCTGTGGAAGTGGGGTGTAGTTCCTCAACTGCTCGTCTACTCCGTGACATGGAATGTACAGGAGCGGGGCATCGGAAAGCCATGAAAGAGCTGGCAGAGGAGGCGGAGAAAGGCAGCTTCTGGCTGTGGCTAAGGAGGAAGCAGAAGGGTTGGGGGACAAACACCTAGGGCATCAGCAGGGGGTGGCAGGGACAGATCCCTGCCATCGCACCGCCACCGCGAGACGTACTGGGGTTTAAGGTGCGAAACGTTGATGAGTGGTGGTCCCCAGCTGATGACCCGTTTAGGCCCACAGAGGTGTTCAGTGGGGTGTCACAACACACCTGTTCAAAAGGCACTGGAGGAGGTGCGTCAGGCAGCAATGCCCAGCAGGAATACCAACACCTGTATCTTGAAAAGGTTAAATTCGCTATGGTTTTATTTAGTTAACTGTTCGTTTTTATGTGTTTTTATCGTACGTAAAAATCGCTCTGGTACAGCTAGTAAACATTAATGTGATGTCGTCTTTCTAGACAAAGAATGTGCTGTTTGTCCACAGGAGATGACCATTTTACTTTTTCCTTTGTCAAAAATGCAGATTTGGAATAAACCTGCTGTTACCACAAACCTGACCAGCTCCAGGTGATTCATTTAGACAGAAGACATATCACATAGGTCACACATAATATATACAGTATATACGGGAGCATGCTGTGAGAGACGGGAGCATGCTGTGATCTCGCGAAAAGACGGAAGCGGTAGTGAGTAATGAGTGGAGACCCAACATGTCGGCGCCCTGCTACATTAACTAACACACCGGCAGCTCCACCTCAGACAATTATAAAGCAAATTGCAAATGATATTTATATATATATAAAGATATATCTAAGCCAGATCAAAGCCAGTCTTGATTCCTGCACTGCACGGTCGGCGATACGCAAAAAGACAACGCGGATCTCATAACCTCCGTGAAGCATCTCACAGCGGAGATGGAAGTTGTAAAAAAATAAAATCTAATAATGAAATTCTATCCTAGATATACAATCCAGAAGTATGCGGGACAATCTCATCTTTTCTGGGATCCCAGAGAACAACACCGAGTCCCCAGAAAATATGGTGAAAGACTTTCTCCGCACCGCCCTGAAACTCACGACGGACACCATGAAGCAGATCACCTTCCACCAGGTTCATCGACTGGGACACCGCGTGGGGAACCGTCCCTCATCCATCATTGCTAAGTTTGAACACTTCAAGCACAAGGAGCTGGTTAAAAGCAAAGAACGGGAGCTGAAAGGAACCACGCTGGGTATGAACGATCAATTCCCCCGGGAGATCAACGACCGACGGAAGGTGCTGTATCCTGTCCTGAAGGAGAACCGGCAGAAGGGTAAACGCGTATCGATGGTTGTTGATAAACTATATATAGACTGTCTGATATACCGAGACTCCTCCACCACAACCTGGTTATTTTGATCATTATGTATGTATTCTTGTAATTATATACTGCAAGATGTAGGAATAGGCATGTTATCTATGTCAGGATTTAAAATATCGCTCACTCTCATCTCACCTTCCTAATCCCTCTCTCCTTACTTCTCCTATCACTCTCACTCCATAATGTCTCTCACTTTATGTATATCTAATCCGGCAATGTTCTGTGTTTATCGTTGTCTACTTGTCATTTGTTTGTGTAGTTATGTATCCCTCCAAACTTCCTACAATACGTAGGACGGTGGCACGGTGGCGCAGTGCATTGCACTGCTGCCTCACAGCAAGAAGGTCCCCCGTGCTCCGGCGGGTTATCTCCCAAATAGGAGCCTTTCTGTGTGGAGTTTGCATGTTCTCCCCGTGCTCACATGGGGTTTCCTCCACCTCACGTCAGTAAGGACCCCCACCAAAAACATGCACCCATCATCATCTGACCAGCGATGGACATTATCATCTGGTCCCCGGGCGCGTCCACGTATGCTGCCCACTGCTCCTCGCTGTGCCCCCGGAGGAAGGACAAGCCAGGATGGGTCAAAAGCAGAGGATCCATTTCATCGGCCACCATCAAAGCATGTGCATGTGTGTGTGTGTGCAAGCATGTGTTGAAGTGTGGTGTGTTGCGTGATGAATAAAGACTGTTTCTTCTTGTTTCTTCTTCAATACTATGGCAGTGAAAAGGAATGTAAAGGAGGAAATCCCAGACTTATCTATGGGAAAGCATGGGAACGGTAGTATAGCTATTGCCTTGGATGCACTGTGCCACCACCCCCGAACTAACTTCAATGACACCCATTAAGTTTGTTCGTTGGAATGTGAGAGGGTTGGGCTCACCTGCTGAACGTAGCAAAATCCTAACTCACCTCACCAAGATGAACCCCAGCTTCTGTCTATTGCAAGAAACCCACCTCACTGCATCTAAGCACCTCAAACCAAGTGTAAGGTGAGTGCAAGGAACAAATCACCCGCAAGCTCACTGGAACAACCTGGGGTGCTAATCCACAGACTCTGAAAGCAACTGCACTGGCTCTCTGCTACTCAGCTGCCGAGTATGCCTGCCCAGTATGGGAGCGAGCTGCCCATGCCAAGAAGTTGGACCCCGCCCTCAATGCTAGCTGCCGCCATATCACTGGCTGCCTGAAACCAACACCTACGGACCGGCTATACATCCTGGAAGGCATAGCACCACCAGAGATTTGACGAAATGCAGCAACCAAGAAAGAGCAGCAACAACAGTCCAATGATCAAAGACATCCTCTCTTCGGCCATGTGCCAGCCAAAAGCTGCCTAAAATCCAGGAAAAGTTTCCTGAAGAGCGTCCCACCTCTCAGAACACCGAGCGCAAGCAGTGACAGAGTCACTCGGTGGGAAGAAAGACTTGACAATCTCGCACCAGAAACAACAATGGAGCTAAAGGCGAGCGAGGCACTGCCCCCTGGTGCAGACACCAACTACGCAGTGTGGAAGTGTCTTAACAGACTAAGATCTGGTGTTGGACGTGCAAAAGCCACTCTTGCCAAATGGGGATACCTGGATGACGGGGATGCTGTGTGTTACTGTGGAACTGGACCACAGACCATGGAGCACCTCCTGATATGTCCCCTGCTGGAACAGCCCTGCACAGCATCGGATTTAGCAGAGTTTAATGAGAAGGGACAGCAATGTGTTCAGCTGTGGCTGAAGCACATCTAGCCAAGCCTTGTAACTGACTGTTTTGTGGACACGACAAGAAGAAGAGCACCTCAAACTCAAAGCTAAATGGGTTAATCAGATGTTTTCTGCATCATACAACTCAAAAAAAGAGGTGTATCTATATTGATCAATAAAAGTATCCCAGCACTAGAGTCGAGCTCTAGTGCTGAGGTTGCTGTGTAGTGTATCACTGCTCGTATTGTAATATTGCAACTTGGACTACTGGATTGACTCTGTACATTTCACTGCTATTTGCTGATCTGCCAACAAGCTTGTGTTCCAGACACACCCCCTATTCAGGTAAGTCCTCTCTTATGTGGGCCTGCTCTTAGCCAGGTGCAACCCTAATCACACGAGCAGCTGTATTCTATCACCTATTTATGGTCCTGCCCTTGAAGCGTTAGCTTCAAGCGTTGGCCCATTTGTAGTCGCTCTCGTGTGAAGACGCTCTGTGTAAAGACGCACGTCTACCTCTGCACGTCAAATAGAAGTGCATAACTGACTAAATCTGTTTTATTGTTGTCGTTTGTTGTTGTCCCTTGCTGTTGTTTTTCTTGTTATTATTGCTGGTTCAGTCTTATTTGGCACTTACTTTGTCCTAGCTGGTTTCAGGGTAGTACCGGCATATCTGCTGCTAACTGCTCAGCCATCAGCAAGGGTGTGAGCCAAGCAACTCCCTCTAATCAGTAAACCCTTTGTCTAACTTTCTGGGCGTGTCCTCCTTCCGCTGGACAGGGATAAATACCCTGCACTACAAACTAACTCTGAGTCGAGCTCTAGTGCTGAGGTTGCTGTGTAGTGTATCACTGCTCGTATTGTAATATTGCAACTTGGACTACTGGATTGACTCTGTACATTTCACTGCTATTTGCTGATCTGCCAACAAGCTTGTGTTCCAGACACATCCCCCTATTCAGGTAAGTCCTCTCTTATGTGGGCGTGCTCTTAGCCAGGTGCAACCCTAATCACACGAGCAGCTGTATTCTATCACCTATTTATGGTCCTGCCCTTGAAGCGTTAGCTTCAAGCGTTGGCCCATTTGTAGTCGCTCTCGTGTGAAGACGCTCTGTGTAAAGACGCACGTCTACCTCTGCACGTCAAATAGAAGTGCATAACTGACTAAATCTGTTTTATTGTTGTCGTTTGTTGTTGTCCCTTGCTGTTGTTTTTCTTGTTATTATTGCTGGTTCAGTCTTATTTGGCACTTACTTTGTCCTAGCTGGTTTCAGGGTAGTACCGGCATATCTGCTGCTAACTGCTCAGCCATCAGCAAGGGTGTGAGCCAAGCAACTCCCTCTAATCAGTAAACCCTTTGTCTAACTTTCTGGGCGTGTCCTCCTTCCGCTGGACAGGGATAAATACCCTGCACTACAAACTAACTCTGAGTCGAGCTCTAGTGCTGAGGTTGCTGTGTAGTGTATCACTGCTTGTATTGTAATATTGCAACTTGGACTACTGGATTGACTCTGTACATTTCACTGCTATTTGCTGATCTGCCAACAAGCTTGTGTTCCAGACACATCCCCCTATTCAGGTAAGTCCTCTCTTATGTGGGCGTGCTCTTAGCCAGGTGCAACCCTAATCACACGAGCAGCTGTATTCTATCACCTATTTATGGTCCTGCCCTTGAAGCGTTAGCTTCAAGCGTTGGCCCATTTGTAGTCGCTCTCGTGTGAAGACGCACGTCTACCTCTGCACGTCAACCGAAGCAAGGACACCGAACAAGGCAAACCTGCCTTCTTTCTCTCACTCCATACAAAATGTGCTACTACCGCATCCCTACAACTTCAAGGTCACCCAGAAAGCGTCGTTATACCATACGCCGATGCAATCCGGGTAACCTCAGGTCCCTGCAGCAAACATCTTCTGCAAAGACCTCCTTCTCTGTTGGCTTGTGGAATTGTCGATCTGCAGTTAACAAGGCAGACTTCATTTCTGGTGATGCCAACCAACTCTCCTTAGAGCTCCTTGCTCTCACTGAGACATGGATTAAACCGGAAGATAGCGCAACCCCGGCTGCACTCTCCACTAACTACTCATTCTCCCACACATCCAGACCATCTGGCCGTGGTGGTGGGACTGGCCTGCTAATTTCCAACACATGGAAATTTAATCCACTGCTGCCTTTAAACAACTTTGCCTCCTTTGAATATCACGCCGTCTTGGTGACTGCTCCGGTGAAAGCCTATGTGGTCGTCATCTACCGTCCACCAGGACAACTAGGTGACTTCCTACATGAGCTTGACACCCTGCTGTCATCAATCCCTGAGCACGAGTGTCCCATGCTCGTCCTCGGAGACATGAACATCCACTTGGACAGTGCGAGCTCGGCTGACTTCCTGTCTTTGGTTCGCTCGTTCGACCTAAGACAGATCCCGACTCCACCGACTCACAAGGCTGGCAAAGAGCTTGATCTCATTCTTGCTCGGAGCTGTACCACCGACAACCTATGGGTCACTCCTCTTCATCTCTCTGACCACTTCTTCATCCACTTCAATGTCCAGCTACCAAAACAACCCCCCACCTCCCCACCCATGGTTACTATCCGCAGCAATCTCCGCAACTTGTCTCCCACCCACTTCTCCTCTGTGCTCTCCTCTTCTCTTCCACCCCACGGCACTTTCTCCTCTCTGCAGGTTAATGATGCCACTGACTCCCTCTGCTCCACCTTGAGCTCATGTCTGGATAGCCTGTGTCCACTATCCACCAGACCTGCTCGTTCAACCCAGTCGCACCCTTGGCTGACTGACACCCTCCGGACAACGCGCACCGACCTCAGAGCAGCCGAGAGGAAATGGCACAAATCCAAAACAACTGAGGATCTTGCTAGCTACCAGACACTGCTGTCCTCCTTCTCCTCCAGCATCACTGCTGCCAAGAAGGCCTTCTTCAACGATAGGATCAACGGTGCCACAGACACACGTAAGTTATTCGCCACCTTCAAGTCTCTGCTTTACCCTCCACCACCTCCCCCAGCTACTAACCTCACTGCCGACTGCCTTGCCTCCTTTTTTACTAACAAAGTGGCAGCCATCAGCAGCCAATTCACTAAACAACTTACTCACAACCTGTCTTCTCCAGCCCTAGGCTCATCGTTCCCTGGTTTCACCCCCCTCGCTGAAAGTGAGGTATCTAAACTACTAACATGTAGCCGTCCCACTACCTGTCCGCTAGATCCGATCCCATCCAACCTCCTTCAAGCCATATCACCGACTATCACCCCGGCAATCACACATGTGATTAATTCTTCCCTAACTTCCGGCACTTTCCCTTCCGCTTTCAAAGCGGCTCGGGTCGCACCACTGCTCAAAAAACCCTCACTCGATCCCAATCAAGTAGGAAACTATCGGCCGGTCTCTCTCCTCCCATTCCTTTCCAAAACCTTAGAGAGGGCGGTCTCTAGACAGGTTACAGAGTACCTGTCAAGAAACAACCTTCTTGATACACTTCAATCTGGCTTCAAAAGTGGTCACTCCACTGAAACAGCCCTGTTGTCTGTGACAGAGGCCTTAAAAACTGCTAGAGCTGCTGCCAAATCCTCGGTCCTCATTCTGCTAGACTTATCAGCTGCTTTTGACACTGTCAATCATTGCATACTCCTGTCCATACTCTCAAGCATGGGCATAACGGGCAGTGCACTTTCCTGGTTCGAATCTTACCTTACTGGGCGCTCGTTCAGTGTGACATGGCGAGGCCAGCTGTCTGTGCCTCACAACCTCACCACAGGGGTGCCCCAAGGCTCGGTGCTAGGACCCCTCCTCTTTGCCATATACACCACCTCACTGGGCCCGATCATCCGCTCACATGGCTTTTCATATCACTGCTATGCGGATGATACTCAACTCTATCTGTCCTTCCCGCCAGACGACCCTACTATCTCGACGCGGATCTCGGATTGTCTCACTGACATATCCACATGGATGAAGGATTATCATCTTCAACTAAATCTGGCGAAAACGGAACTGCTGGTCTTCCCGGCCAAACAAGGTATTTATCACAACATTGATATTAAAATCGACTCTCTATCTCTTGTTCCTACCAAGGCTGCAAGGAATCTTGGTGTCATTATTGATGACCAACTGACATTCTCGGACCATGTTGCCGCAGTCTCCCGGTCCTGCCGCTTCGCACTACTCAACATCCGAAAAGTCAGGCCGTACCTGACCCAATATGCCACTCAACTGCTGGTACAAACCTTGGTGATGTCCCGTCTCGACTACTGCAATGCCCTCTTAACAGGCTTGCCGGCCTGTGCGGTGAAGCCACTTCAGATGATACAGAATGCGGCGGCGCGACTGGTGTTCAACCAGCCAAAGAGGGCACATGTCACTCCGCTGCTCATCGAGCTCCACTGGTTACCTGTAGCCGCCCGCATCAAGTTCAAGTCTCTTATGCTGGCCTACAGAGTGATTGTTGGGAATGCTCCCGCCTACTTAAATGCTCTTGTAAGAGCACATGTTGCCCCCCGGATGCTGCGCTCGTCAAATGAGCGTCGCCTGGCTCTGCCGGCCATACAGCCACGGCAATCCAGGCTATTCTCATTTGTAGTTCCACGTTGGTGGAACGAGCTGCCAAAAATGACCAGAGCGGGGACCTCCCTCTCTGTCTTTAAGAAGCACCTGAAGACCCAGCTCTTCAGTGAGTACCTCCTGTCCTAATCTACAATTACTTTGCACCACCTTGCAGTATTTATTGTTACACCAATGTTGTTGTTACACTAATCTCTGTCGCAATGTAGCTGAATGTTATTCTCCCTTGTAAGTCGCTTTGGATAAAAGCGTCTGCCAAATGACTAAATGTAAATGTAAATATCAAAATAAAACCACAATATCAGACCCAGAAGGGAGTTACATAATGATTAATGGGATTTTAGGTAACATCAACCTTTTCTTGACATCGACCTTTTCTTGACAAGTAACTCCACACTGTCCAAAATCACTAATCCAGAAATCCATCCTATTGTAATTTCCGATCACGGGCCAATTAGTTTCAACCTGATAAATGAAACAAACTGAAACCCTCCCGGCAGGTGGCGGTTTAACACCTCACTTTTGACAGATAAAGAATTTAAACATTTATTTTCCAGAGAATGGACTTCCTTCATTAAAAACTGACTCCCCAGAAAAGTAAATATCCTTACTTTGGGAAACAGCTAAGGCAGTTCTAAGAGGTAGTATTATTTCATTCTCCACTCACAAGAAAAAGAATGGACAAGAATGCCAAAATAAACTAGAACAGCAACTAAAGGAGTTGCACTCCCAACAAGCCCACTCATCCTCTGAGCAAATCTGAAATGAGATCCGGACAATTACATTTCAACTTGATACTATCATCCATCAAAAGATAATTCCTTATGCAACGAGCAAGAGCAAATTATTTTGAATTCAATGACAAATCAGGTAAATTACTTGCCAATCAATTGAAACGTGATAGAGAAAATTCACTTATTACAGCCCTCAAAAATTCACAGGGTAGAATACCATACAAGACATCAATTTCATATTTAGAGACTTTTATAATAACCTATATCACTCGGATAATGAATATATCAAACTTCACTCATTCCGTGATGATATCGACCTTCCTTAACTTTTGACAGGCTACCACCCTAGATAAACCACTTACTCTTGAAGAACTCAGGAAAGCGCTCTTCTATATGCCCAACAATAAATGACCTGGATCAGATGGCTACCCAGTGGAATTTTATAAACACTTCTGGCCACTTATCTCCCCATTATTCATCAGAATGGTTACAGAGGTCAAGTTAAACTCCACCATGCCTCCGCACATGAATACTGGTCTCATTTCGGTTTTGCTCGAACCCAATAAGAACCCAAACCTCACCTCCAGTTATAGACCCATAAGCCTTATTAATTGCGACCTTAAGATTATAAGTAAAACACTAACCAACAGAATTGAAAAAGTAATTCCATTTATAATTCACACAGACCAAACAGGCTTTGCCAAAGGCAGACACTCATCCAGCAATATGCGTTATTTATTCAGTCCGATCAGCATATCTCAAAGGAACAACTTAAATACTAATATTGCCTCTTTGGATGCCAAAAAAGCATTTGAGAGAGTTAATTGGACATATCTCTTTTCAATCCTCAACAAATTTGGCTTTGGAGAGTCACTCATTCAATGGATCAGAATCCTCCACAACTCTCCATCTGCTTTTGTCATCACCAATGGTTACACTTCACAGTGTTTCACTCTACAACACGGCACAAGACAAGGATGTCCGCCCTTCCCTTTACTATTCGCCATCTTTATTGAACACCTCGCAGCAGCCATCCACCAAAACAGAAATATTGTAGGCATACAAACAGGAAACTCACAAGACGATATCTTGTTGTACATACGGAACCCTATATCATCCCTACCGGAGGTGTTCAATCTTTTATCTAAATTCTCAGCTATCTCAGACTATTTAATTAATTGGACTAAAACCAGTCTTACCACTCAGTGGGACTGTAATGCTGCAACCCAGAAACTTCACTTAACCATCACAACTGGCAATATTAAATACCTTCCTACCTACCTGGGTGGTCTGGGTGGTGGCGCCCGCTCCTTTACCTGGGGGGAGGGGGGCGTGCTCGCGGGGAGTACCTGCAGCTGGTGTCCGTGTGTTGGTTCGGACCGTGGTTGTGGGTTCTGGGGCTCAGGTTGGGGGCGGGGGGTGTGGGTCGCTGGAATGGATGGGCTTGTGTGTCCTTCTGCATCCCGTGGGGGGGGGGATGGCCCGTCGTGCCAAGGCTGGTTAGGCGTTCCGTCTGGTCTTGTCAACCAGGGTCCTGAACCCGGCTGGGTGTGCTAGGCGCGGAACTCTGGCGCTCTTAGTGCGCGGGGCGCTTGTCGCTGGGGGAACGGGCTGTGGGCTGGGGTGCCGTCTGCCGCCCTCTGTTCTGTAGTCTGCATGCTTGGCGGCTGGGGGCTGACCAGGGGCCTGATGGGGGCACGGAGCTGCCCAGCATGGTGGACGTGCATGGCGGACCGCTCTGCCCCCTTGGCTGATCACTGTAGGTTGGCAGCCACCAGGTACGGGAGGTGGGCTTGCTGGGGCACGGTTGGGTCCAGGGGGAGGGGGTCCGCGTAGTTTCCCCCCAGCCTGCTGCACCCCTGGAACGATCCGGTCGCGATTCGCCTATCTCTCCCAGTGCCAAAACTCATACTTAGCACATACACCATACGATAGACCGAGGGCTTGCGGGATGGGCGGGGAGCAGGTTATGTGGGCGGGGATGCGGCGGGCAGCTGCCATCTTGCCTGTCATGCTCCTCCCCAAGCGTGCTTCTCGTCCATCCCGAAATTTTAATCCCACTCACATTAGCTTAGAACACATACACTTGCACACCAATCCTACTCTGAAAAACACTCCATGGGACCAGGGTCTGCTAGGCAGGAGTGGTGTGGAATGATTTGGGTTTGACTTGCCTGAAGGACTCGCACCCCCAACCCCACAATTTTAACTGCAATTACCAACAGCACACATTGAACACTGGGGTTTTCAGGGGTGGCCAGTCGCTGGCGGGTTGGTGTGGGGGTGTGGTTGACCGGGGGGCGGTCGGGTGGGTCCCCCCTCCCTGCCTGGCTGGAGTCCTGACGGCTTGCGCCTGGTGGCTTGGCATGTGCTGCGACCTGGCGGGGCTGCGGAGAGCGCCGCCGGGTGCCTTCCGGGGCCCCTGGGGGGACTACTTGCCATTGTGGGTGTGGGTTGGAGTGTGGGGGGTGGCTGTTGGGCTTTTGCTTCTGCGGCGAGGCTTCTCTGCCGTGGGCGTCCCGGGTGCTGGGGGTGGGGGAGGGCCTTTATACCCTAACCCGGCGAAGGGGGGGGGGGGGGGGGGTAACATTGAGGGGCCCCGCACTGGGCACATGCTGCTACGTGTATGGGCACTTGGCACTCACGCCGGCTGGGGCGTCTGGACAGCTATGGTGGGTCGGGCCTCCCCCTTGTGCGGGGCTTGGGTGGGCATGGGGGTCCTGCCGGCTCACCTGAGGGGCGGGCGGCTCAGGCGGCCTGTCGCCGTGGGCCTGGGATCCGGGCTTCCGGTCTGTGCCTTGCGCCCGTGGTCCGGGTTCTGTGCCAGTGGCTGCGTCTTGTGCCTGCATCTGGGGGTTGGTTGTATGTGTGCACCCCTGGGGTGCGGGGTCTCCTCGTGCTCCCTGGGCACGAGGAGACCGCAGGGCCGCAGGGCAGGGTACTCTGGGTTTTCCTGCAGCCGTAGGGTGTCTACAGGGCTGCGGAGTTCGGGGAGGCTTCGGGGCCCCTTTCGCTGCTTGCAGGCGCTGCAACATAATACCGACCTTCTCCACCAGTACCAATGTGGATAAGTCATGTACACTCACCGGTGGACAGTCCTGGACCTAATTCACTGTTTTTCAATACATGTCACCCAATGTTTATATTTTTGTGTAGATGTTGTTTGTTTCTATGTTTATTTGTCTCACCCTTGGTGATTTTCCCCCTCCTGGAGTAGTGATCAGTTGTTTATAGACCCAAACATGACAAATAGTTCTTCAAAGAGGGAGGTTGGTGGTGGTTCTCTTTAACCAAAAACTGTGCTCTTGTCATTCTACAGGTCGTCCACAGGACAGAGTTATTGCAGCAGTTCTTGATGATTTAAGAATTAATAAAGAGTTGCATTGCAGGTTGAGGACTTGGAACTCCACTTGCAGACTAACTCTGTCCTGGATGCAATGACATACAAATACTCTGCGCTGTATGCCCAGCATGCTGACAGCACAGGTTAAAAAAATTAAAATAATATAAAAAAAAATATATATATATATTGCAATTTGCTTTGTTATGTTTCTGAGTTGGAGCAGATTGTCTGTGTTTTAGCCTGCGCAGCTGTTTGATTTGTACACACTTCCGTCTTTTCACGAGATCACAGCATGCTCCACCCACCTCACCGCATGCGGCTGCGGTGACGTCATTGACAATATATGACCCGGCCAATACTCAAACCTCAAATATAGCAGGAACCATAGAGATTCTGTCCTGGCCGAACAATTCAAAACTTCTCATTCTCTCTTGAGGGGTCATCGGTCATTTGCCAAAGCAGTCTACATGTGTATGGAGGAAAAGTATTTTATTGTTGGTGATCAGTATTTTACTGTTTGATAGCCATGTTTCAGTCTCTGCTTTGATGTATTTCAGGGGACTGAAAAATCATCTAAAACTCTGAAACTGCTCTCAACGACATTGTGGCATTAGGGACTTCACCAGGTTAAAATAATAAATGACAGAAAAATAAGCAATAGCTATTGATATCAATAATGAATCAGTTACTCTTATAAAACCAAAATCAAATCAGAATGGTGGGGAGCAGCGAGGCGCAAATTAGGTCGAGCAATAACGGTGGGAAAGGATGAAGCGAGACCTAGTGAAGAGCAGTTTCTTCCTCAACCAAAGTGTGCTGTTGGAGCAGAAGGAAAATAACAGGTTCAAGAAGCACCTCTAGTGTCCTCATAGAGGACAACAATGGAAAGACTTGTTTCCAAAGACTGTTAATGTCAGAAGGACAAAACATGCACTGGGTGGAGCACTTCCAAGAAGGTACTGAGCCAGCTAAAACCAGGCTTAACCTTCGATTTGGACACAGTTGTGTTTCCAAGAAAACTGAAGCTGAAGATGGACTGAGTTGCAGAAGCATCGTACCAACAGCACAGCAGCACGATTGACAAGAAAGTTGAATGTCAACTGGAGACAAGAAGTAAAGAATGGAGAGGCAAGGATCGATTGTCTCCTTTTAGAAATCAGAGGAAACAAGATGTCCTTTCCATTTATCTTGTGTTGTGCTCTCCTGTCCATCTCGGCTAGTGTCTTCTTTCCCGTACCGCATTTAGTCAAAGAAACAAGAGTGAAGAGCAACCTGGGTTTCTCCGTTGTTTTCATGCCGTGTGACATTACTGAACATGGCATTGGGTTAATATTGTTCAGGTTCTTCTCTTCCTTCCATTTGTCTGCAAATCCCCGTAAGATGGTTAATTTCACCAATAACAGCCACAGTACAGTGACAGAAAGGCAACTCGGTCAACAACGACAGAAACATAGTTTTATTTTAAAAATATTCCACTGCGGATACGTACAATACACTCATCATACTCATATATATTTGCATAAAGTATACTCTTAACATGATAATATTTAAAGATTTGATACATTATTGTTGAGTGTGGGGGGGGGGTATGTTTTACAAGGGTTCACTTCGTCGGTAGTGTGAAAACATTGAGAGAAAAACCACAAGAACAGAGAAGAGCCAGAATTTGAGGAGGTCTTCTCACTCAGCATAAGCCTTTCAGTAAAGTTGCCATTTTGAAAGCAACTTCATGAGTCAAAACCATATTGGTGGATGGTAAGAAAAAAAATAAAAAATTAACGTTTAATTTAAATTTTTTGCAACAGAATTTATTTTTACAACTTTCAGAAGGTGCAGCATTTACATCTGTTAGATCAAAACTACATATGGAGGAAGGGGGTGGAGGGGTTATTTCTACCCCATTATTAATTATTTAACTCTCCATCTAAGTGGTTGTATTTGGTAGAAAAAGCTCAATTCAACTCCCAACCCCAAATAGTGTGCCAATTTTCTAAATGAGGATTACAAAAAATACAAACAAAAAAATAACCTAAAAACACAGTACAAGGCGTCCAGTGGCGTCGTTTAATTTGACATTGTGAATTCATTTTTTGGCTGGGAATGGTACAAAATGGCTTCCCCATGATGGTCATACAGAGTGAATGAACAACATTGAGTGTAAAGATTTTTTTTTTCCCATCACTATCCTGGAGGAACCAAAGAGATTTCAACTTCAAATGTTATTGCTCGATTTTAAATGACTGATCCTCCCCCAGAGCCAGATGACTGGAGAGGCGACGGCGGCATTATTTTATATTCGATAGATTAGCTTCTGTCTCCCCATTTAGACGGAACTCTCTTCTGAAGTGAGATCTTGGAAAGGATGGTTCGATGTCGTCCGAGCGGCAATTTAAGTCCACAACAGTTTTTAAGATTCTAAACCCCCAGTCAAGAGTCCAAGTTCCGGACAATGGTGTATTGGAAGGGTCATTTGGGAAAAAGGTTGTCCTTGGCTTGTCGAAAAGGCAGAGTTTGACTTTTCTTTTTAAAATAACTAAATCAACTCTTTTTTAATTTTTTTTCAACATTTGGAGGAAAGTTCATCGGTAACCGGGAACATGGTTTGAATGTCTTGTGAGCAACTTGGGTACATCGGTTTTTACGTTTGAAAAAAGCAGAGAGAAGACGTCCTGTTCGAGCTTGACGGGAAAACCAACCTCTTCGGTTTGATGGGAAAAATTTGTAATCTGTTCCACTCAAACGGTCAGTAGCTATGCTCCATCTTGGGATCAAACGGGAGGAAATTGCGGGAGGCGCCAGACTTAATTTCATCGCAATAGAGTTGCCCTATTTGACACATTGGCAAATATCTGTCTAGACAAAACAAGCACGACTTCATTACTAATATTTGACATTTATGTTTAAATATTCTTTGCATGGATATCATTAATGGTTTAACATTTTCAATGGGTGAAAATGACAGCCGAGCCCCTCCCCATCCCCCCGCCCCTCCCTGGTATGGAAAATGCTGTTGTCAACTGGGTGTCTCTATATGGAGACGTGCTTTGGAATCTTTTGGTGTCTGACACTGTGAGGGGGGCCACGCATTTCAACTATGGTCCTGTTACACAAAACGTCCAAACGGGCCTCCTGCAAAAATGGGAAAACAAATCCCCCCATTTGCCCAAAATCCCCCTGCTCTTCCCATTTTGGAAATCACTTTGATAATCGGGCCAATTTGATCAAAGTATTTATTTTTAATTTTTAAGGAGAACACAATCACACCAATGGTTGTGAGAAACTATTGTTTTCTCTTCTTTTAGTTGGCTACCTAGGTATTTTCTTAAATATACACAGATGTTACAGGAAAGGCATTAACTACAGAAGTCAACCTGTATCCCCGACGGTTGTCACACCAAAACCCAGCGAAACCGAGGCAAAAAACCGACCTCCGTTGATATATGAGGAGGTAGGGATGGGTGGGGTCCATTGCAACCCCTCCCCCAATTCCCCCTCTTTCAGCGTCTCACAAAGGCCAGGGGAGGTCGCTGAAGTCCACGGGTCCACCCAGGCCAGCGTCTGCCTCCAACAGTGACATGATGACAGCCATGGCCGCTTCGTCATTACTGGGGCTGCTGGAGCCGGGCTCGTCCATGATGTCGATGCTCAGATGGGAGTTGTCACCTAGAAAAGAGGATGAGGAGGAGAGAGGAGCACAGTTAGCCACTTGGTGCGTCTCAAGATGATCGCAACGCTCAGTAATTCAAGGGTTTTCAAAATGGGATTTTCAGTCATCCGGGTGAAGGCTGAGGTCCTGCCAATGTTTTGAGGACGACATTAGCACTTTCATCACACACGTAATAGTTGAGATACAAGCAGGTAGGGGCGTTGATTAGAACAGCTAATACAGTCTACGAACAAAATTGCATTACTGTACTCAACTCTATTCAACTACTGTATATGATGATAATAATAATAATATATATGATAATACATCTCATATCATATAGACATATATCGCGATATATCTTCCAGCCCTACCAAGAGACATGTTTGAGCTTACTAAAAGACATAGCCAAGACCACAGATTGCAACTGCATAAAGTATTTATTATATTGTAGTTCTAACTTAAAACTAATCTGTTGCTTGTGTGTGTTAGGGATGCCACTGTGAGGAATTTTTTCCCACTGGTTAATAAACTCAACTCGTAAATATTAATTACAACTAATAAAACTAAGCTACGGTCAGCGGGAGCTTCCAGCCGAAACACTTGAGACGTCTTTTCAGTGTCCTGCCTCTGCCCCTTGCAGCTGTCTGTGTGAGCACCGCGTGTCGATTACGCATATTTGATTATTTTTCGAGCTTATAGAGCTTGTGCGTAATCACCGGGTGTCATGACCTTTCACTGCATATAAGTACTACCGTATGTGTATGTATGTGACAAATAATCTCTTGAACTTGAACTCATTTGCAATTGACTCCATCAAAAGAAAAAAAAAAACATAATAATGAATGCTCAGTTAGAGTAATGTTGATAGGCTTATTTAGACTTAAGAGGCAGTGTTACCTTCATCATAAGGCTACACGCTGTTTTGTGGCTCTGATTTTTTTTTTTGCCCAAAAATGCCTCTTGATAGTAAAGGTTTCCGACCCCTGGTCTACAGCATTATTTTTTCAATTTGATGAATGTGGGCGCTGATTTGTAAAAATAAACTGGTTTTATTCACACACACACACACACACACACACACACACACACACACACACACACACACACACACACACACACACACACACACACACACACACACACACACACACACACACACACACAACGATGGTGGGGGCGGTGGGCAAGTAATGCAATCGGTGTATGCCCCAACACCGTGTTACACCAGTAACCACGGCAATGGCAGTGTGTGTATCTAACACTCACTCATGATGGACTGGTTGGAGTAGGGATATCCTATTGAATCAGGCCCGGGGATGATCCCTGTGGAGGGCAGCTCTGGTGTCCCTCCGTTCTGGATCTACGGGACACAGATGACACCCACACAGACTTCAGACGCTTCAAGAAATTCAAACCGTATGCAACTTTTAACTCTGTTGTTAGTTTACATCACATAATGTGAAAATTTATTCACTCTGTACGGCACGGCACGAGCACTGGCTTATTACCTTCTTGCCACCAGGAGAACAGGTATCAGGAGGCGGTGTGCTGGTGATATTCAGCGGGCTGGAGCCACAGCTGGAGGGGGAAGAGCCTCTGATCCTGACAGATAGACAGACAGAGCGAGAGTTATTAAAAACACCACACATGGTATCTACTGATTCCAGTAGAACAAGCACAGAAAACTGAACAAAGCAATAAATAAATACACATTAGTAATAATGATATTGTAATCACAATACTAATAAAATAAAAAAAAAAATACAAGTTAAAAAATAACACTTCACAAAAAAAGCCTCCAAAATGGAAAAAAATAAAAACAATTATATCACCACACCAATTAATAAACAAAACACAGTGCAAAAAGTTACATTTCCCTCTAAAACGGAGCAAATAATGTCCTTGTAACACCAGTGTTGTTTGAAATCCTGTATGTCACTAATCAGTTTTAAAACCTAAAATCAACCCACACCCTGGCTCTCAACAGAGCAACAAACAACCAGGGTCAACCTCTTGATTTTCATCATTCTGTATTTTAGTTTTCCTGCTTTCTGTAAATTGCAAGTTTTGCTTCTCCCACTAAAAAAAAGTAAAGTTTGCATTTAGTTGGGCTAGTTTATTGTACCCAGCAACAAATACGATGGCAGTCTGAGAAATTTTCATCAAACTTCTGAAATAAAATACTTAAATCTTTAAAAAGTGGGTCAAGTCTCTGGCATTTTAAGAAAAAGGTCTGTAAAAGGTACACAGAACGGGCATTGGCTGGACCAATACTGTTTGATTGATGATAAAATCATTGACAGTAATAGCACCATGTAAGATTCCACCTCCATTGGAGGTCATCTGAACTTCTGCTGAGTATGTTGTATTATCACAGTTTAACGTCACTGTCGGCTAGTGAGTTTTACCGCCACCACAGAACTCTACAATCGTTTGTGACATTTACCACAGAACAACCATGATTCTAACACTATTGCAATAACTCTGTCCTGTGGACGACCTGTAGAATGACAAGAGCACAGTTTTTTGGTTATGGAGAACCACCACCAACTGCCCTCTTTGGAGAACTATTTATCATGTTTGGGTCTGTAAACAACTGATCACTACTCCAAGAGGGAGAGAATCACCACGGGTGAGACAAATTAACAGAGAAACAAACAAGATTTACACAAAAACATGAACATTGGACGACAACATGTATTGAAAAACAGTGAATTAGGTCCAGGAAAACTGGAACTACAACTGGTCACGTGGCCTCTTCCTGTCATAGTTATGGCAGTAAATGAGGGAGGAAAGGAGAGGAATGCAACCAGGAGGGTGCTGGGGTGCACTCCAAGTAGGTGTGGTGGTGTGTGCGTGTGTGATGGGACCGCCTGTATGTGTGTATGTGTGTGTGTAAGATGTCCACCGGTGAGTGTACATGACTTATCCCCATTGGTACTGGTGTAGAAGGTCGGTATTATTTCGCGGCGACTCCAAGCAGCGGAAGGGGCCCCGAAGCCCCCCTGAACTCCACAGCCCTGTAGACACCCTACAGCTGCTGGAAAGCCCCCAGTACTCTGCCCTGCAGCCACAGAAGACCCCCTGGCCCCCAGAGTTGCCAGAGGCCCGTGGAGCAACCCCCAAGCCCAGCCCCGAAGAGCATGACCCAATCCCATGGAGAACGAGGCGATCCCGCACCCCAGGGGCGCACACATACAACCAACCCCCAGGTGCAGGCCCAAGATGCAGCCGCCGGCACAGAACCACGGGCACAAGGTACGGACCGCAGGACCTGATCCCGGCCCCACGGCGACAGACCGACACCCCGCCCGAGCCACCCGCCCCAGGGGCGAGTCGGCAGGTCCCCCATGCCCACCCACGCCCCGCACAAGGGGGAGGCCCGCCCCACCGCAGCCGACCAGACACCCCACCCGGTGTGAGTGCCAAGTGCCCATACAAAAAAAAATATATATATATATATATCATTAAAACAAAAATAATAATAATTCAAAAAATAATATATTCCAATAACTACAGGCGTTTTCAGACCAAACATTTCTTTGGGGCTCCCTGAAGGCAACTATGAACTGGGGAGGTTCCCAAGAACTAAATACCTTCGAGGGCTCTTTTCCTGGTTGCATCCGCACCGCCAGTAGGAACGCTGAAGTGACGTAAGCCAATGGGGTTTCAAATTTGAGGCGAGAAAAAAGCAATCCAGTGGCTGAATCTTCACTCATATTTCGATCTACAAGGCCTCGATTAAAAGCTAGTTCCCACTTTCATAGGGCAAGGGCATGCATGGGGACACCGCACGCAGATTTTTGGTTTAATTCAATATGCCTTTTGTAAGCTTCTATATGTTTCATTCTGTATTTGTAATGCACACTGACTGACTGACAAAAAAAAAGGAAAAGTGCCACCCCCATGTGTGTGACAAAGGTGGGGTGGGGGTCAGCCGAAGTGGCGTCACCAGGGGTCATCGGCATTGGTCAATACAATTGTCTTTATTCAAACCTTTATGAACCAAAATGTTATTTCCAATACTTGGGATACTTGTCAGAGCGAGTAAGACTAGTCTGGGTGGGAGTTGCCTCTTACCTCTGGATCTCCATCACTTCCTCTGCGATCATACGTCCGATCTTACCGGCGCCCGCTCTGGTGCCTCCCGGGATGCCAGGAACCGTTTGCAGGGCCCGCCTACCTCCGCCTGCACAAGCTGTAGGTTAAAGGTTAACAAAATAAATAAATAAAAATATCTTGAACCAGGTGGTGTGATGGGACGATTAGTGGCGTTTTACCTTCCGAAGTAAGAACACTGTCCATACTCTGTGGTGAGGCAGCAGACTGGGGGTACTCTGATCCTTCCATCATAGGACACCTGGAGGGGAGGACCCACAATTTAAACACAGAAATCATCCAGTCTAACTTCTCATCATCTCAAAACAAATGTCCATGTCTGATGAGTGAAAATTAAGAACTAAAGCCTAAGTCTGAAATAGATTAAAAATATTGTATTTCCTCAAATATAAACCGGTAGTCAAATCAAAACCAGGCCTATAAGCTGAGCGCTGCTCCCAAACAAGGAAAATGTGTTTTTATTGTAGATGTATTTAATTTACTCCATTTCCTCTGCTACAGATGCAGATGGCAGATCGTTTCTTGGGGCAAATGCCCCGCTCTGAGCGCTACTGCTTTCTAGCACTCCAAGCAGAAAGTGGTGCCTTCAAGGCGAACTCTGTAATAAACTGCAATTCCCCTATCGGGTACCACCACAAGTGCTACTTTTAAGGTAGCTAACAAATCCCTTTTTTTACAATACATGTGTTTGCATGACATGGCATCCACACGGTTATTTGCTCTAAAATTCATACAAAAATATTATCAAATATACTTATACATTAATACATCTATGCAATCTTATTTCTAAATTATGACAATTCTCATGTATTAATGCTACTAATCTCCATTTAACGCAAATGCAAAAACACTGGCTCCCACTCCCTTATGCATTCACGTCCCATAGCATTCACGTGTTGACTTATTTGCTTCGGAACAATCCCAGTTGAATGAATCAAATATATTTAACTAAATTATTTTGTGTCTGTTATAAGAATTTATAGAAGTAATAAACTGGAGCCGCAACTTTAATTATCACCGGACGAACCACCAGACACAATACCACCATGTCCAAATCCTCCATGGGCTTCCACGCAATTAACAGATAAATAAAAACCGTGGATTGATATAAAAATTGTTTTGTGACAACAACTCTGGCAGACATGCTCAGTGGTAGTGTACGCTTGTTGCTCGTCAGAGCAATCAACGAGCAACAGGTAGAACGAACACACACACACACACACACACACACACACACACACACACACACACACACACACACACACACACACACACACACACACACACACACACACACACACACACACACACACACACACACACACACACGACAATTTTCCATCTGCTCCCGGCGTGCGATATCTTTTCCACTCTCTAGAATAAATTGGTGTGTTTGCAACATCTCTGCCTGTGTCTGTGTCAGAGGGCCCTGAAAACGCCACTCGGGTGGCATGTGGCAGGGGGCACTGCCACAATCACTTTAATTAAGTGTTCTAAAGTAAAAGTGACTTTTTATTTTTTATGTTTTAAGAGACTTTAAGTTTAAGTCAAACACTTTGTTTAAATTTTAGTCAAGCACTTTGATATACTACATGTTATGCTGTCTGTTTTAGAAAGAGTGCAATAAATGTTTTTATTGGAAAAAATAACAATTGCGTGAGAGATCAATTCTTAGGAGAAAAATCGTGATTCACATTTTAGCAAGAATCGTGCAGCCCTACGTGGTACCCTCTGCAGTTGAGGTAAATACACTTGTGGAGGAAACACGGTACATGCAGTTACGATGGGGGGGACTTACGACACTACAGTGTTGGTGGAGACAATGTACTCCACCTCCTTGGTCCAGGGATTCATGAAGCTGAACCACCGGCTCCTCAGTGTGATGAAGGAGCCATCTTTGATCTTGAACTTGTAACAGTTGGTGTTGATCTTCTCCCTCATCTGAAGGACTACACACACACACACACACACACACACACACACACACACACACACACACACACACACACACACACACACACACACACACACACACACACACACACACACACACACACACACACACACACACACACACACAAAGAATAAATCTGCGCACGATTACTCAACTAGTTGATTAAACGTTACTACCCTTACTAGTCGACACCAGAAATATGAGTCTGTCATTAAAGTGATTCTGGAATTTTTATTACATTATGATATGAATAACAAAATCAGGGGGAATATCACAGCTTTTCAAATGATCGCTTGTTTTCCCCCCAAGGATTTTCCAAGCACTTCCACACACAAAAAAAGGCTATTTTCAAGGTATTCCCAAACTTTAATTTCTGAGGATGAAATTTAAGTACTTCAACGCAGGTAAGAACCCTGTTACAATATTCCTGCGTCAATACTTTATCAACACTTCCCCGATCATCATATTAGCACTACCTTGTCTATGGCACTCTGCCAGGTGGCCAATGTCATCCTGATGAAAATATTCATAGAAGGAGGTTCCTAGCAGCTCCTGGGGCAGGTAGGCGAGGATGGCTGTGGCTCTGGAGACCGAGAGAGAGACAGACAGTTATTTTTCAGTTTTATTTACCCACCGGCAATCCAACAAAAAAACAACATGCCGTTGAATTCATGGAAGGAGATAGCGGTGTCTCTGTCGAAAGATTTGAGCTATTATAATACATTGTAATACAAGACTTGAGGGAAGGATCTGAATATATCGGGGGTTTTTTTTAGTTTCCCTTACTGGTTTGTGCACATCAGCACCTCTCATTCACAAGAATATCACCAAGGCCTCTACATTGCAATGCGTCAACTATAAATGCCCATGCTCTCTGGAAGTGTACAATTGTGGCAACTTCAGACCTTGCTTAAGCTCAATCAGCAGACTTTGCCAAAAAAAAGCTTAATAAAAACATAAAAACACCACCCGACGTACACTCCTACACTCATTCCACCTCCCCCAAAAGTACACATGGGACTAAATATGCCATTGTAACTTATGCACATAAGTTTTGAGTTCAATTTTTACTTTTTATTTAATTTTTTTATTGCATATATAATATGCTTACGCATTTTTATATGTTTGACATTAAAACACTTAGTTGGCATACACTGTCCACATAGCGTCAACAAATATGACAAATTTTCTTTATTCTGCATTGTTGTTATCGGCATGAAATTGAAGGACTACATTACTAATAGGACACCTTACAGGACGTTTTTTTATGTTTTTTTTAACTGGAAAACAAGCACACGCCCAAAAGAGAAAGGAGGAAAAACTCACCTCTGGTCGACGAAGACGAACTTCCCATCGATGGCGTGTCGAGACACATACTCAGTGGGCTTGACTCTGATCTCGGCGGGGCTGGGCTGGGGCACGATATGGGGGTGCAGCCTGCCAATGGCCACCAGGCAGCTCAGGTTGCAGCCCTCGTTGTCTGGTTCGTTGTCCTCGTCCAGGCCCATCTTGGTGGGCGGCCAGCTCTTCAGGTAGCCCGTACTGTGGATGGTGCAGAAGCTTTTGCGGTCGGCTGCGGGAGGAGACAGATGAGGGAGGGTTACGGCGAGAGAAAGGGATTAAAATGATTAAAATTAAAGTGTATTGGTGGCCAAACTCACCACTGATACAACTACAGTATGACTAGACTTTGGACTAAAATGTAGCCTCTGGTAGTTTACGGCTACATTGTAAAAGTTAATCCTTTCAGAGTTATAGTTATGGCTGGATGATATCTTGTTATAATATCGATGTTGCGATGAGGACTAGATATTGTCTGGGATCATGGTTCGCGTGATATGTTTACAGTAAACAGGGTGCCCCCAGGATTCTCCCAAGTTAAATTTAAGATTTGTTAAGACTTGTTAATACCACTTAGAATCAGATTGAATTCTTACTTCCAACATCCATTTGCCATACTGGCAAATGGATGAAGGGTATCATGGAAAATCAGTATGGATTTTAAGTACATTAATACTTAATACGGTTGAAACAGTTGACTTGAGTTGCCTGATGCCTTTTAAAAGTTCTCCCAGCTTAAAGTCTCTAAAGTGGCCGCAGTCAAGTACAAAGCTGGGCCCAAAACACAGTAATTTGCCGACTGTCCAGTCTGGGGCACTATAGCTAATTTCCAACTTAAAAACATTAACATCTGCTACATCTTTTATGTCTGTATAAAACAGGTTTTACATTTTTTTACGCCCCAAACCATCTTCTCCATAAGCCAGATTGATTAAAAGATTTTATTAATAAAAAATAAAAAATAAAAAAAAAACTCAGTTGCTCTTTAAACACACCTATGGTTTAATGCCTACGGTGGCTGACTGCCTCCACCTTGAAAACGTAGGTAAGGCAGAGAGGTGTTTAGAGAAGCCTACTTCCTTGGGTTGGATAAGTGCGAAAATAATGTGCTTACTGAGCTGTGCTTCCTGGAACTGTTAAAAAGTAGATCGGGATGGGGGGGGGGGGGGGGGGGGGGTGACGGTATAGCTACCTTTTTTCTTGGAGCAAGTGGAAGAAAAGTCTTTATCTTCTACTTTGACTGAGGGCCTGTTGCATTTCATCCTGCAGAAGAAGGAGCGTCTGGCCCCGGAGCAGAGTCTGGATGGACCGGGTGTTATGTCCGTCTTCACCGGCAGACCAGCTAGGAGTGCGAGAAGTACAATAAAATTGGTGTAAATATTGACTGCTAAAGAAATAAAATTGTAAAAGAGACTAAAAGAGACTTGTGTAGCGCCCCCTCATGGCGCCAAAACATCTTTGAACCGTCAAGGCATGGGCTCCACAAGACCTCTGAAGGTGTCCTGTGGTATCTGGCACCAAGATGTTAGCAGCAGATCCTTAAAGTCCTGTAAGTCACGAAGCAGGCCCCCATGGCTCAGGCTTGGTGTTCCAACACATCCCACAGATAGTCGATCCCCAGCCATCCACATGATGTAGAAAGAAACCTGATTATCAGACCAGGCCACCTTCTTCCATGGACCAGTTCTAAAGCTCATGTACCCATTTTAGGCACTTTTGGCGGTGGACAGGGGTCAGCATGGACAGTCTGAGCGGTCTGTGGCTAAGCAGCCCAATACGCAGCAAGTTGTGATGCACTGTGTGTTCTGACATCTTTCTATCATAGCCAGCATTCACTTTTGCTACAGTAGTTCTTCTGTTGGATTGGATAAGACGGGCTAGACGCTGCTCCCCACATGCACCAATGAGCCTTGGGCACCCATGACCCTGTCGGGGATTCAGCGGCTGTCCTTCTTTAGACCACCTTTGGTCGGTGCTAACCACTGCATACAAGGAAAAACACACGCACGCACGCACGCACGACCAACGTGCTTTAGTTTAGCCCATTCGGAAGTAAAGATATATCACTACAAAAGGGTTCCTTGTTCCTTAAATACTTTCTGGCCTAGTACAGAGATTCCAGAAGAGAAAAAGAAAGGCTTTCTGTGGTGCTTGCGTATATATGCGTGTGTACAACTGATTACTTTTTGCGTCAATGAGCCTCTCTCGTGGGGCCGTGTCAGAGGAGGACAGCTGCTCCTTGACCTTGGCGATGTCCTTGGGGTGAAGGTAGTCAAACAGACTCTGGCCTATTAGGTCGTTCTGAGGGGAGCAGATAAGAAGAGGATTCAAAAATAATGTAAAAAATAAAAACACACATACACACAACCGCCCTTCAAAATGGCCTTGTAATATCCTTTTTTCCAGGCTTATTCACTGTTTTGAGAAACTGAGGATACACATAGACCTAACCAGTGGCATTCGCTTCATGTGTTATGAAAACAAATCCCCCTAATTACGTCGAAGCTGGCAGTGTACCTGGCTGTAATTTAGAATCTTGTAGACCGACTCTGAGACGAAGAGGATCTTGCCGCGGTCACATCCAACCACAAACAGGAAGCCGTCCGCTGCCTGGAGTCAAACAACCATGCACATTTGCAAATATACTTTGTTATGACGGGAGTAAATTAAATGGACTTTGTGAATGAGATTTTACAAAAGCTCACAATAGAGACCAATCTCCTGCACTAACATTAGGATGCACCCCGACCTAGTATGGCCTTTTGGTGTCCCAGTATACCATTGAATTGTATTTCACAGTAGTTATATATGCTTTGCTATTCATGCTTTTTGAAATACATAAACTGGGAGAATAATAATCACACAAATAATCCATGAATATGTCACTTTAAGTCAGACTTTGGATGGCTGGTGTCCCGGTGCCGAACTCACCCTGAGTATCAAGTGTTTGAGTTCGTCGTCTGACAGGAAGGACGGCTTGTAGTTGGCCTCAGTGTAGGGGTTGGCTGCACCTAACATACAAAACAAACACATAAGGCCCTTTCCCACTAAAACACACAAATCTACTGGCAATGTTCCGTATTGGCATCATGTGGGAAAAGGAGCTGGTGTTCCGTAAAAGTCGTTCTGCAAATTTACACATTCATAACATTTCAGTGAAAATGCCACAGCTGTACTGTGAATGGAAGTGTGTGGGAATGGAAGCAGTAACATTGCCATAAAGTAGGGGTGGAGCCGAATCCAAATAAAGCAAAAATAGTGGGAATTCTGTGCAAATATTCAAAAAGTAACATTTTGAACATTCGGAAAAATGGCGAGTCCAATCCGAACCGTGGCGTTCGGCTGCAAAGATGAGAAACTGAAACATGTCCAGTCTCTACGGAGACAGGTCTTTATATTCTTGAACGTTATTCTTTTTCTTCTTAAAAATGCCACTCAGGCCCAAGACGTGTCTTTTAGAGTTAGGGGTGCGGTGCGGGAACGTCGGACACAAACGCTTCACTTGCCCGCTGACGGCACTGGATCACAGAGCCGGAGGGAACAAGCGGACAGGGAGAGAATGTAGGACAGGTTGAAAATGATCAGACTGGGGGCTCTGTCAACGACACCATCCGGGAGGGGCGGGGAGACGGGTAGCAAAGCACTGGTCTAAAGACAAAAACAATTCTGTTGCCTAGCCCTGTGTAATGACATCATTATGTAATATATCCGTAACAGTGATCTATGTAGGAACAGACTCCACACAGAACTTTTCCATGAAGGAGGCCAGTGTGGAAATGACCTACTGCCTTTGCTGGATATTTTTTATCCAGTTACAGATTCCATGTCGGGAAAGGGGCTATACAGTATGTTCCAGGGTTAAGCCTTTGCATATGGCTGGAGTGACAAACAGAATGCAAAATTCTGATTGATGAACATACAGTACACATGCATGTCCTTGAGCCAAAGAGAGTCTCCCGCCCCCCCGTTGGGGTGTGTTGCTGGCAGAGCCCAGAACATGTGTAGAGTCTTCCAGAACACCGCGTCTGTTTGTATTTTATACCTTTTTGTAATTTAATGAGCATACAGCTGTCCCTGAGCACATGGAGTGGTGCTCTGTGTGTGTGGACGTATGCGTGCAACATTTTCGCAAAAACAAACTTTCTGTGAAACACTGCATATTTTATTATGTTAATTTTCAGATTCTAACTTACAAGGCTTGAAGTTAAATCAATGAGTCAATATTCTAGTATGATTTTACTACTACGACATTTTGTAAAAACTGAATAATCGTATAGATTAGCGCTTTAATTCATTTTGCAAAGCTGATTCGTCGATTGGCAACGTGTGATAAGTGGGGTTCCTCAATCCCGAAACATCATGAATTAAGACAAATATTCATACATCAGCCCCTCCTCCTCTTTTACCTCTTAGTGTCTTCATGTGCTGAACGGCCATGCGCAGGACTGTCAGCTTGTCCAGCTTGCGGGACATGGCGTTGCAGGTGGGCACCAGAGATGCTAGCTCATCTATGAAGCTGTTCATTTTGTCCCGCCGCCGCTTCTCAATCTGGCTGTGGGCCTCTCTGTATGGGGGGGGGGGCGATTAGCAAGTGGCTAAACAATGGATTTTTTACGAGAGTCGGCCAGTGATGTGGGAAGCCTAGTTGTTGCTTTTCAGAAGATAGAAGTAACATCTTGGGAGCCTCTGTGGGGACGGAGTGTACTTCGGTCCCACTGGTAAAGCTGCCTTTACCTGTTTTTTTACTCAAGAGTGCTAGAGAGAAAGAGAGGGCTGCCTTCCACAGTCCCTCCGCACTGATCGATACCCTTCAAATGTATCATGTTTGGTATTATCAACATTCACGAAGAACCCTCTGCCTCAAATTTACCACAGAAGAGTGACATTTAATGCAATCGGGACAGGCTTTTGGGTATAGAAAGACAAACAGGAGGAGACCACATGGGCAAGTAAGAAGGAATTAATGAAACAAAAAGAATGTCTAAACACAAGAGCGAAAGAAAGTATGCGATATAGGGAAAACAGGGTCACACACAAAACACAAATAGTTCACTACCTGGCATTCTTTATCCGCCCTTGGTGGTCACTTGAAAGACAAAAAACTGGGATTAAATGGTGTTACAGAGGCCAAGTTGTTAAAAAAATAAAATCAAAAAAGGTAGATTTGAGTGGAGTTCTATCTGGAAACAGAGTATAATAGCAGTGTATTTTGGACAGCAAGCGGGTGGAAAGGTGAAGGAGACTCCTCTCCTTCACCTTTCCACCCGCCGTGGCCGACATACAAAATGTTCTCCATATTTGTTGAATAAGCCATGCAAAGCTTATGCAACGTGCTAAGGCTGGGGGCTATATTTAACTGCGCACGGAGTGACGTAATAAATGTATGATGTAATGCTTCTTTGTAACCCCCCTTTTCCTAGTTAAAATGTCAAACTCTAGCCCATTTCCTCAAATTCATAGGGTGCGTGATAATCGATAAACGGTAATGTGGAGGACGGAATTTATCCCGAAGCCAATTCATCTTTGTAACATTCAGGCTCAATTTGTTCACTTCAATGTTTCCTCTGCTCACCAAGAATGAGTCTATAAACTGGTTTTAACTGTTGACTTAGCATCTTAACATTGCATCTCTGATAATGAAATCTTAAGTTTTGTATAAATCAAAATTTGATGTGTAAATGTAAACGGATGCAACAGCTGTACACGCACACTAGGTTCACCACGACAAAAAAACAACATAAATGGAGTGATATTTGCTATAATATTCATTTCATGGATCAATTGAATGATTGATTTGGTTTTAAGTGAAGAGTTTACGTTTTTTGCTGTCGAATTGTCATTTTACGTCACTAAAACAGTAAAATTGAGTTATTCCCAATGTTAAAAATATAACAATTTTAACAGCTTAGTATCTGAAATAATGGAACATCCATCTATCAAATGACAATATTGTGACTTTTCAAAAGGCATTGCCCAGTCAGTGCCCTATCAATGCGTTTCCACAACAGCAAGGCCTACATCCAAAAATGGCAGGAATCTTTTCGTTGTATGTTTTTCAAGTGTTTTTATTTGGAAAAGGCATAACTATAAATACCCTGCATCGCTAATGAAGACAAGGCCAAATTTATTGCTCCTGTATGCGGTGTTTATGTCCGAGAACCCAGAACTACTCAAAAGGGCACACTTTGTTATTGTGTTTGTAATAAAGCCTTACCTCCCAAGTTTATCCTTGTCTGGGTCCATGTCACTAAGGGAAAACAAGAGGAATACGCTTTAATAAACGACTCTGTATAGTTCGTAGGGTTCAATATTCAGTTGCTGTTCTTTTTGGGGCATGTACAAATAACCTATTTAAAAAAAAAAAACACAGGTTTTGTTTGGCAACACAGTTGTCAAAACTCAAAAGAAAGAACTTACTCGAAGGAGAAGCCATCGATCCTGCAACAAAAAGAAACACAAGACAAAGCTATTGAATTGCTTATTCATTATTATTATTTTTCATTGTATGCCCAGCAAGCTGTCAGCATGCTGGGCATACAACACAGAGTATTTGTATGCCATTGCATCCAGGACAGAGTTAGTCTGCAAGTGGAATTCAACTTCTCAACCTGCAATGCAACTCTTTATTAATTCTTAAATCATCAAGAACTGCTGCAATAACTCTGTCCTGTGGACGACCTGTAGAATGACAAGAGCACAGTTTTTGGTTATGGAGAACCACCACCAACCCACCTCTTTGGAGAACTATTTATCATGTTTGGGTCTATAAACAACTGATCACTACTCCAAGAGGGGGAGAATCACCATGGGTGAGACAAATAAACATGGAAACATTTACACAAAAACATGAACATTGGACAACCAACCAACCCCCGAGTGTAGGGACAAGACGCAGATCCCGGGCATTACAAGTGATTGAATAGCGAACTTCACTGAGACTCAGGTAAGTGTCACAGCGGTCTGTGAAGCTGCCCCCATTCTTCATCTTCTGCTTCGTCTTTCATCGTCCAATGTGAGTGTGTGTGTGTGTTATGAGGCATCTTCTTACTGGTAGTCGGTGGTGCTCCCCTTCCGTTTGCGGGTGTAGTCCATTCCAGGCGTGCTGATAGAGTTGGAGATAAGGTCGGTGGAGCCGGGTGACATGAAGTCGGTCATTGTAGACGAGATGTCCATCCTTTGGTCTGCCATCAGATCATCTGTGGAGAGAAACGCGTCGGTTAAGCCTAGGTTATAGCTCTGCGCCTGCGCAGAGAGCATAGGGGGTTTATAGCTGGCACATTCTCCATTGCAGTATTCTCAGAAACTATGGGTGGCAGTAGAGAGAAAGTACAGTGTGAAGCAGGAAGTAGTCAACGAAGAAAAACGCTAATAGACACTAGACAGCACGCAAACATGGCTGTACGCACAGAATCGGAGCTTGTGCCGAGGAGGAATTTCTGTTCCTGGTGGTTCAACTGACAAAAGTGCCGAAAAGGAGCTGGTCTGTCGGCCCATTCCATGCAACGACTGGAGAGGGGGTTGGGGTTATATCCTACTCAGCATTTTATTACAGAGGAACTTACTGAATGGTTCCTTTTCGTTCAAGAACAGAGTGACAATGTGTTATTATTCTCCCTCATTGCAAAACTCTCTAAAAAGTAACTTGCACATAAATACCAATAAAAACGTTATCCATTATATGAAACCTGAACTTTACAACGACCCTGTTAATTTACAATAAAATCACCAAACCTGGGTGAGCTGTTTGCGTATACTATTTAGTCTGCGTAAAAACGTAATTGGTAGACTTTGAATTTCACATCTGACTTGTGCCGTGGATCAATGTTGTACAACATATTAGAGATAAACCAGCTAAACGCTGACTTGCTTCCAATGTGTTTCCAGGGAACACCCCTCACGCCACATTAACAAAATCTTGGAGGTGCGGGACCTCACGCACCTCCAAGATTTTGTCCCAACGCAGCATGCCAGCACCCCCTGGTGACGTCATTTGCGTCACGCACTCCCTCACGCTGGGGACAATTATAAACTTAGCTTACGCAGCATTCAACAGGCCAACCTGAACAGGGAGGTCGGGGGCAGAAGTGGAACGCGGCTGGGGCCGGGTATCAAAATTGGATGCTCCATGCTCGACTTCGATGCCAAAGTAACTTAGATACCAAAGTAGTTTCTCTCTTTAGTGCCAGACAGTATTAAAAATCATAATAATAATAATAATAAAACCAAATATTTGTACAGAGTAAATGTGCCATGTAATTAAAATTAAAATAGATATATTATTTATTAATTTATTGTTTTTTGATGGCATGGCTTTAAAAAGGGACAATAGACAATTTTTGCGCTGCTGTCGCAAAGACAACCAGATCAATTTACAATCACTCAGAGCACTCCATGTAAATGATCAACACCACTAGAAATAAGAGAGAAGAAAGAACCATGAGGAAGAGGTAAATTGTAATTGTCACAATGAGTAAAATTGTATTTATTTTGGTTGAGCAATCATAGACATATGTACGTAGACGCAGCATTGACTGCTTCGGCTCGTCACTGCGATATGTCAACCTCGCCGCCATATTGGAATGGGCAAGACTGGCCTGTACACAAATACAAGTAAACAGGGGATTTTACATTACATTTATATTTCTCAACCGATTTCAATGAGGCATTTTTATATTCAATGGTTTATGATCTACATGAAGTAGATTGCTCTGCCGTCTGCCAATGGTTTCTCATTGGTTGACACACTTCCTGTGAACCACTGCCCTGAATCTGTCCTTTTCCCGGGAGTTCGTACCCTTAAACAGTTCGAATGAATAGGGATATGGAGGCTTATAGGGAACCAATCTAAACTCAGATGGTGTCATTATTCTATAGCCATTATACTGTGCAATCAATATTAACTCCATAATGATAAATTAAAGAAAAAAAGTTGTAGTTGTTGTATTAGTTGTTGGCCATTTGTCAAGTTATGTCTTAAAAAACATGGAAAAAATTAATAAAAATAACATGTGCAGTGCTATTTTTCTCCCTTGAAAAGGCAGGAAGTTCCAACTGGTTGAAACTCAAACATCAAAACAAGACTTAAGAATTTACACTCACCACAGATGTTCATCACAGCCTCTGTGTTAAAATCATCTCCTTCCATCCACACAAGAGCCCTCGACTGTGGAAGCAACACAGTTTGATTAGATTGGTTTCAATTCGTTTGGTCACTTTACGCAATGCTATAGCTCCTTGGGCAAAGTCCAAATACTAATAGATAAATACTTACTTAATAAATAAGTAGGTAAAAGTAAAGTAGTAAGTGAACAGTCAGTTCTTGAAGTTGATGTGTTAGGAACAGGAAAAATGGGCAAGCATAAGGATCTGAGCGACTTTGACAGGGCCAAATTGCTATGGCTAGACGACTGGGTCAGAGCATCTCCAAAAAAGGCAGGTCTTGTGGGGCATTCCCATTGCAGTTTGCAGTGGTTAGCACCTACCAAAAGTGGTCCAAGGAAGGACAGCCTGTGAACCGGCGACAGGGTCATGGGTGCCCGGTGGCTCATTTATGAAGGTGGGGAGCGAAGTCTAGCCTGTCTGGTCTGATCACACAGAAGTTTGCTGAAAAAGTTAAAGCTTGCAATGATAGAAAGGTGTCAGAACACACAGTGCATCGCAGCTTGCTGCCTATGTGGCTGCGTAGCTGCAGACCGGTCATGCTGACCCGTTTATCGCTGAACAGTATACACCAATCAACCACAATATTAAAACCACCACTAACAACTAGTGGTTGACTGATTGATCCTCGGCCGATTAATTGGGCTGATATTTGCGCACTGAGATAAACGGCATCAGCCAATGCCTGCGCTCAAAAGGCCGACAAACACTGTCTGCAGACTAGCGTTTTCAAAAATAGATTTTTCTATACATATCGTTTCTGAATATTTGAAACGGTTTCAATACTAATTTTCCACACTATCGATATACCTGTAGCAGCTGCTTCCTTGCTCTCCCTTCTCTCTGACAGCGACTGACTTTTCTCACACACACACCGCTGCAGTGCCCACATAGCCCTGTCTCCTCTCACTCATTCGCTGTCTTCACTAGTCTTGTACATTTGTTATGGTGTTAGTTGATTAAAAGGTGGCAGGTGCAGAGCCTCCGGGACAGGTTGTGGAAATTTTTTTTTAAATACAACAGGAGTGCTGTTAAGAAATACTTGGCATTTGAGGCAAAATTTAAACCTAACTCAGAGAATTCGAGTGGATTTATTTTCTCTCCTCCAGACAGCGCTGTGCCGTGCGTGCATTCCCCTGGCAATTTTACTGTCATTTTCACTTTAGATCCATTTTTTTTTGTGTGTTTCGCAACTTGTATGAAACCAATTATTATTTTTATTTTTTTTCCCAAACACAACACGGTTCTTTTTAGCTTTGTTTACTAAGGGAAGGGAGCACACAGCTGAGCGCAGATCACAGGCACCCAGGTTGCGGAAGTCCGCTACCTCGATGTCCATTCACGCTATAAAAATATAGATAAAAAAACACGGCACATATAAAGGATACCATGGATATCAAGGGGCAGGTGCCTGCCTGTGTGTCCCGAGCCATGTAACTGTCTCCCCGTTGCTCCTTCATATAGCACTGCGCAAGCAGACCAGTTCCCGGCTCTCGTGCCCGTCTTTCTTTTAGATCGATTTATTTTCATTTGTTTCCTTCATCCTACACATATGAAATGCAATTTTTAAAACACAACTGAGTTAAGGGACTGTACAGTTCCATCTCGAGCCAACAAAAACCTGTGCGTCCCCATTGTCGGGAAAGTGGGGACGCACGTCTCTTCGTTGTTATGTATGCATGTATGTATGTATAATAATAATATCATCTCATTGAGAGAGATTTATATTTATTTTGTTTCCTTATTATTTTTTTTACTTGTATAGAAAATGAAAAACGTACACCTAACTTAGAGATTTTTTTTTTTTCTCTTCCAGAGAAGCCAGCTCCCATGCCTGTCTTCTTATTTTAGATGTATTTATTTTAGTTTATTTCCAAGGTGTAGGAAACATTTTTAAACAACTGAGTTAAGGGACTGTCCCGTTCCGTCTCGTTCCAAAAAACCTGTGCGTCCCCACTAACGGGAAGGTGGGGACGTAAGTTTCCCTATTGGGTTGGGTTGCTTTGGGACTTAATTTAGTAAAAACTGGATGTTTTGTGGAAATACTTTACTTGTAAACAATAAATCCTGTACTTCTGTAACAGGGAGACTACTTCCTGACCAGACTTTAATATGACGCAGTTTATTATTATTTATTGGTTTTATCTTTTACAATAATTTATTTTTCATATATTTTTTATTTTCATTTGTAAGCTTTTTTTTGTTTACCTGTGGACATTTATTTAGTTGATACCTTTTTTATTTAAAATAAATGCACTGCAGAGACAATGCAGCCAATAACATTACTGTTAAATAAATGTTCATTAAGGCTGAGCAATTTTGTGTTGTACTGTATTGTATTGTTGGGGTGTTAGGGCTGACGATTATTGTATTTTATCAGATGCAAAAAAACAAAACAAAAAAACATGATTAAATAAAACGGCATTAAATATAGGTCATCAGCCACCCATCTCTCTAAATATTGGCATCGGCCATTGGAAAAAAAAAAAAAAACCCTATCGGTCGACCACTACTAATAACCACTGAAATTGTGTAGTCTCCCTCATTCCACTAAAACAGCCCTGACCCGTCAAGGTATAGACTCCACAAGACCTCTGAAGGTGTCCTGTGGTATCTGGCACCAAGATGTTAGCAGCAGATCCTTCAAGTCCTATAGGTTGCGAGGTGGGGCCCCCATGGATCGGACCCTAACCCTGGCCATCAACATGCTATAGAAGAAAACATGATTCATCAGACCAGGCCACCTTCCATTGCTCCATGATCCAATTCTGACACTCACCAGCCCATTGTAGGCGCTTTCGGCGGTGGACAGGGGTCAGCATGGACACTGACTGGGCTGCGGTTATGCAGCCCCATACTCAGCGAGCTGCCATGCACTGTGTGATCTGACACCTTCCTATCATAGCCAGCATTCACTTTTTTCAGCAATTTGTGCTACAGTATCCAGTATCCCAATTCCACAGAAGAGCTTCTGTTCCCATGACCCTGTCGCCGGTTCACTGTCCTTCTTTGGACCACTTTTGGTAGGGACTAACCACTGCATACTGGAAACACCCTACAAGACCTGCCATTTTGGAGATGATGTGACCCAATCGTTCAGATCCGCTTGCCCATTTTTGTTGCTTCCAACACATAAACTTCAAGAACTGATAGTTCACTTGCTGCCTTTTTATATCCCACCCTTTGACGGTTGCAACTGGAACAAGATGAGCAATGTTATTCACTTAACCTGTCAGTTCAATAGAAGTAAGTGAAGGTTTCTAGCAAAATATATGTAAATTAAGTTATGTTCACATAAATCGCAAAGAACCAGAGTGAAAACAGATAAATGTGTAGTTTCCTGGTTGTCATATCAAGTTATTTAAACTGTGTAATGTGCATTTGGGTATATGCAGCGCCAACTATTCTTGCAAGCGTTAATATTTGACTCCACTGATTCGTCATCCTAGATAGGTTCAGTACTCAATGTAATTTCTAATTGTAGACCAAACTCCCAGCTGGATCAATAGTTGAGGCACTTGAGTTTGCCGAAACTGGCTGTAGCAAGAGGTACATGGAACAAACAGTCCATGCTGAACACATGGAGACAATGAGTTTGCCACGGCACAGATAGGTCCAGGTACCTGGCTAGGCAACGGAAACAAGCCTCTTGGTCTGGCTCGAAAGGGTCCGGATCAATCCGGTCTAATCTGGTTTGGTCTGGTCTCAATCTGGTTTGATTCAGGGTAAACTTGTTGCATGCGGTTTGATGATGTGAAAGTGATGTTGTCTCTTAATCACTGTTATGGCTGGCCTACCTGTAGCAAGACAGAAGGTAAATCACATTCAGTGAGCTTACATGAAAAGAAAGCAATAGAGAACAGACTTGGATATTTTGGATGGATATTTTAATAAGAATAACACACTATACAAATCTCAAAACTGGTAAATTTAGTTATTGATTATAATATCATTGGGGACAAAAATAAAGAATTTCATCAACCGCAATTTTTGCACCGACAGTCCTAATGAAACCATAGCAGCCATAGCAGATCAGAGCAGAGAGAGAATCACCGATCACTGGGAGGCAGCGATCGCCGATAGCCACAAGCACATAGAACATTACGTAATGTGGCAAACGTGGTCTCCCTGTTACAGTGCAGGATTAAATATTTACAAGTAAAGTATTTAGGTTTTGTTGGAACGAGACGAAACAAGACAGTCCCTTAACTCAGTTGCGTTTAAAATTTGTGTTTGCTACATGTAGGGAACAAAGAAAAATAAATATCTAAAATAAAAAGACAGGCACGGGAGCCGGCGCACACCATCTAGAAGAGAAATTTTAAAAAATAAAAAAATAAAAAAACTCCACCCCAATTCTCCTAGTTAGATTTACATTTTTCCATTTCCATACAAGTAAGAAACTAAGGAAACAAAATAAATAAATCTTCCTCCATGAGATGACATTATATATATTGCTATATGATAACCACAAAATTTTCATAACGAGTGGCAGGTACGTGCAAGGTGGGGGGGGCGGGGGGGGTCCTCTGTGCACCCGCGATGTGCACACAGCAGGAGTGATCTGCGCTCCGCCGTGCTGCTCCATTTGCCCAGAGTGGCAAAATGCCTAGAACCGGAGCTGGGGCCCATGGGGCTTTTTCTTTTTTTTGAGCACCTGCCCCTCTTAAAGTCTCAGCACGGAACTATAGAGCAGGGAGGTGAGATCTGATCACTTCTTTATACAGGTATATACAGTAGGGAGCCTCCGCCCCCTCTCTCCCTCTTCACCTCTCTCCGCTCCAGTTTCAGAACACGGTAAACTTGCACTAACACCGTTTCAATGCTGCAAAAAAATTAAATAAAATTTTTAAAAATTAATTGTCTGTCATCAATGTCAATCACAATCAATGGAGTCGATTTCCAATAGACGATTTGATCGTCAATCTGCCAAAGCCAATTTTGGACGTTTGTTTCGTAGACTCATTAAAGTTATAAACTGAATATATATGTTGTGGTACCACCCAAAATTGTAAATGTAGTAAAATATGTAGCGAGTTAGTAACAGGCCTTAATGGGGCTGCTTTCATCTGGGTTTCCCAAGGAGCCGTGTTAATTTCTAAAGCTGTTTGTACTGTAGACATGGCTCCCCACATCAAAATGCAATGTTTGTTCTGAAAAGACTTATGATCGACAATAGGTTCAATTCCGTACAGTAAATTCGATATAAGAAGCACTGTATTACATGGACACCTTAAAAACACTCGGAACTGAAGTTCTATTTTAGAGTTGTTTTAACTGTGTTCATTTTAGAAAGCAATTTTCTTTTAAGCCGCCCCATTAACACTGGATGGAAAACAGCTTGTCTGTCACTTGATCAACACCAATACATGTTTGACGGTATGTTTATTTAAAATTTCTGAATCAAATTGCTGTGCAACAGCCCAGCAATGGATAAGAGAGACCTATGTTCCAAAACAACAAAAAAAACGTGTTATCCATTTTTGGTGGCCCAACACCAAAAAGCAATGCTTGACGTTACATCATCAATATTCCAAACATCTAAAACAATATATGTACTTACAAGAAACTACCATTTAGACCAGCAGAGTGAAAAGACCTACCTTTTCAATTTTAACCAATTTCATACACTGATTTGCTTTCACATATGTCCAGGGCATGACGTTATGCTTTGAGATAATTTACTTGCCCAGTAGCCAAACGTACGTCTGAAATGGAAACTGTTGGCCTATTCAAAAATAAATAAAACCAACAGGGATTTGGAAAATTATTATAATTTATTTATGTACAAAATATACAGTTCACAATTACAATAAATAAGGTTTATACACACAGAATGGCATATATTAGAGTTGGGCGATCTTTTCGATTTTCATATTGCCCAATCGTGGCTAGTCAAGATCGCCAATAGGCAATCAGATCGCCAGGGTGTGGTGGGAGTAACGTCACAGCATGCCAATGAAATGCCAGCATGGACGAAGTGCAAAGAGTATTTATTCCTTTTAATTCAATTATTTATTCACTGTTTAGCATTTTTTTTAATTATTATTGATTGTCAAATTTCATTCTGATTAAGGATTTTCAATAATCATCTTGAGCATGGCTCATTCGTCTGATGAAGCTTTGAAATAATCTAACCTTTAAAGGGGACCCATTAAGCTTTACCCTATTTCCTGCCATATATACACAGTATGATGTCTGTTCTTATTAGACGTGGCCAAAGTGTCAAATAATGAGGTGAACGAACGACAAAGTAATCACTGCGAGCAAAACACTGAGGCTTCCTACCGCTCTGAACGTTTGGTTTTCAAAAGGTATTTTTCTACTTTCGGCACGAGCTGACGTAAGCTCGTGCCAGATTTATTTATATGGTTATCTGCTCCATCGGATCCGCTCTGCGTTTCTCCAAACAAAATCAATAAACAGTTTGTTTTTAATTGTAATGTATTTATTTTATTTTTCAATGTTTACATTAAACAAAAAAAAAATCTGTGTCCGAGAGTCCCGGTGCGTCGTGGTACGGTGTCAGTCTCTCCTACAAATCTGGAGTACGACAACGAAAGTCGGAAATAACTTACTAACTTCGATTTTAGTGTCCTGATAAGGTGTAATCAATGAAGGTTTATCGGGTAAATAAAACTGTGCTCAGAGTAAAGCATGAACCCCATTGGCTCACAGAACAGAACTTGTGCTCATAACCCATTGGGTAAAACAAGAGGGGAAAAAAAAAAAAGTTGTGTTTTCTTTTAAATCTGTCCTTAATGTCGATCGCCGATTCAATCATAATCTGCCCAAACCTAGTCTGCAAACGTTTTGTTTATCGGCCACGTGAGCGTCCAGATATGCAAATCTAGGCCCAATAAATTTTATTAATAAATTAATAAAAAATACAAACAGACGCAGTGTTCTGGAAGAGGCTTTGACCGGACTGGACAGGTGTTCCGGACTCTGCCAGCAGCACACAGCCCGCACAACGCACTGCAGACCGAGCACCAGGTCCCACCGGGGGAGTACGAAGGTTTGGTTAAAACAAATCGCTATGGGGGCGGGGGGCGTAAGAGAGTCACAGAGAAAGTGTCTCCATTAACACGGTTACGTTCCATACGCACTTGTTTCATTCCATAAGGAGACGTATAATAAAGTAAAAAAACACTGTGCACGCCGATCGCGGGCATCCCGTCGCTGACGCGCATTTTCGGTACCGTTGGAGAGGAAGACAGGTACGCAAAATGCCACCAGCTCCATTCCGGAGTCTGTGAGGGACAGACTCGGGCAAGGAGCTCAGTTGGAAAAGCTGCACTTCAGCAATAGAGTAGGCAGTTTATTGTCAGATAACATGACATTAGAATTCAGATTTATTTTCCACTTGCCCGATTGGACAACAGGCATTCACAGAGTTTACTTTCCCCAGGCAAGCGGACAGGCATTAATGTCGAGCCCTGATGTCCATGGATGACACCTTGATGGTTCATAGTCCTGCACATGACTAAATAACAGCTGTAAAACCCTGGCGCTATTTATAGAAGTACTCACTCAGAACATGACTCAGAGCAGAATTACGAGAAGTTTCGAGTGTTGATGCAATTCAGTCACTTACATGAAAGTGTCAGACTTTGATACCCAACCCATACATATATGCAGTGAAATTACATTTCACTGCATATATGTATGGAAGTATGTATATGTATGTGACAAATAAAAATCTTGAATCTTGAACCCTGTTGAGGATGCACTCTTGGGTACTTGCCAATAAGGAGTACAGGTATGTATGAAAAGACCCTGATTGCCACTGATTCAGAGGGCACGGCTGAGTACCCTAAGCCATGGTTATGTTTCACAAAGGTCGCAGTCGTATAGCGTTGAAGGATTTTTTTAATGACAGGGACAGTATAAATTAGCGTCTTAAACACATGCGTGACCATAAGAAAGAGTTGTTCCGCTGTTGATTCAGAAATTGTATCATTAAAACATATCGTCTTTGTGTTTTGGTCAGTGAACGGAGGGGGGTGAGGTTGCTAAAAGCCCTTTAAAAATGCAACTATTTGTATAAAGCTTATGAAGAAATATAATTGCTTATTAGGGCCGCTCCCAGAAAGTCGACGACTCGAATCATCAGTCAGAAACCCATCAGCCAACTAAGATTCTTCAAGTCAAGCAGTCGTTTTGTTTTTTCCCCAGTCAGTGTGCATAACAATAAAATAATAAACAGATAGAAGCTTACAAAATGCACAGGGAAAACATTTCAATGGGGAATTATAAATAAGGGGAATCATAAATATGCATCATATTTTTTATATGTGTGAGTGGTCCGTGTCCGGAGACCGACACGACTCTCCGTGAGCCCTGATCACGGTGCCCCATTCCTCCAAATAAAACTACTAAAAACAGTGTCGGGACGGGACACAGAGGAACAGGGCATGACTCGTTATGATTATTTTCTTCGCATAACGCATGTAGATGGGGTGATTGGAGAGAGAGTCACGAAGAAGGTGTCCCCATTGCGCGCTTGTTTCATTCCATTTACATAAAAAGATGTGAAATAAAAGAACCTACATCTAAAATAAAAACACGCCGATCGCGTTCACCCCATTGCTGGCGCATGCATTGTTAGCTAAAATTCCGAGTCTGGTACAACCCTATTGCTTATGTCAATCGGCTCCCAGTGTTGAACATTTTTATTTTTATATTGGTGTGGGGGCAAGGAGCAAGATCAGGAAATAATAGTAAAAGTGATTGTCTGAGTACTAGGTCAGGTGAGGCTCAACAAGCTATTTTACTAGGGCAAAGCGCTGGACCAGCAGGAGAAAACCACTGTGTCATGACTGGAAATGCTAAAAGGAAATAGTGGCAGAGTGGAAAGTGGGTCAGCTTGTCTCTCTGGTCTCACACAGCCCGGCCTCGTTTCCATCCACCACCTCAGCTTTCCTACTTCAGTGAGTCAGCAAGCCATTCAGCCTCATTTGCCTATCCTACATTATTACGCCCACTCGTGTAAGTCCGTCTATTGGCAGTCCACCTCCCGATCGACAGGCAAATTAAGTTGTTTCGGAAATATGATCTAAACTACAATACACAGCATATACACACAACATTATACAGCAAGTGAATAAACCTGTGAATGAGTTAATAAAACCAAATTTGTAACATCACCTTGTTAGCGAGATTCACTTTAGATATGCCAGTGAGAGGGTGGTGATTTCCATAAAGCCCTACAACCACAGGTGGTTGTAGGGGTGTCCACAAGTTTATGTGGACATTTTTTGCTTAATTTGACATATGACATTTATCCACAACTTCTGTCATTTGCATAGCGCAGCCTCGACTCTGAAGCCAATCCTGCAGACACCAGCTAACCTATCAAAGGGACACTCCTTTTATTATCACTTGTTTTTCTCCGAAGGAAAGGGGAGCAGGAGACTGATTAGAAATGGACTTCTTCCTTTGGAGCCAGCGATGTTGAACTTTAAATTCACCAATTCAGTTACACCAGTGGGTTAATAGGGCCATCGTTTACGTAGTGGCACCTCTGACGGTGGATTGTACATCCTGCCACAATTTAGTGGTACAGTAGGGGGCGTCCTGGTACGAATGCAAAATGCACAAACTAGAATCAGAAACACTTTCATTGCCTTAGTCATTGTAGAAATTAATAGACACGACATCCATTTATACTATAGGTGCTGGCTACAATGCACACCTGATAGTATGTACCTGAAGTTTAAATTTGCACAAAATTGATGTTTATTGTCATCATCATTACTTTCGATTAATTTATTCTTGATAGTTTAATTGCAGTTTGAATCCGGATTGTAGTTTTGTTTATAGACTGTCTAACAAATTGTTTCAGTGAGGACAACGTTTTTGGTTTAATTTTGTAATCTGGTCGAAGGTTTTAGATCTTCTCAGATGACACTATAGATAATTTTGGCATTAGCTGAATGCTTACCAAGGTGTCTCCCTTTAACCTGGCCAGACATAACAAAGACAAACAGGAATAGCTCTGTGCAGTATGATGTGGAAAACACCCCCCACCCCGCCGCCCCGCCCCGCCCGAGTGAGCACCCCAGCCGGACAGACCAACGAAGGACAAACGACAATGATTATGGTTTGTGCTTGCAGCAAAGCTAGCAAGAACCCGCATGGCCTGAAGATCCACCAGGCCAAAATGGGATGCGTGCAGATGGCGCGAATGTCACAGCGCGACAGGAGCAACTCCTGCTGAGAGGAGGAGCCAGGACCAGAGTCATCCCACAGTGCTCGGAACCTCCAGGTGACAAGCCTCACGCATTTCAGAACATCGTCGCATGCTGGTGAAGTCGGCTGAGGTTGAGTGCAGAGGACCACTCACAAAGTCTGGTGTCCGTCAACCTCCCATCAGGGCCCTCATGGATGACCTTACCATGACAACTACATCAGTCCAGGGGAGCAGGTGGATCCTGAACGGTAGGATCACTTGGGCTCGCATAACCTTCATGCCAGTGAAATCCAGATCCCTGGTGCTAAAGAAGGGCAAGAGTGTCGACAAGTACCACTTCAGTGTTGGCAGCACCCTCATACCATCGATCAGTGAGAAAGCAGTAAATAGCCTGGGAAAAGTGTTAAACAGCAGCCTGAGGGACACGGCCGCCATCCGAGTGACCAATCAAGAACTGGAAGCGTGGTTGGTGGCAGTGGACAAGTCAGGCCTTCCAGGCAAGTTCAAAGCCTGGATATACCAGCATGGCATCCTTCCACAGATCGTCTGGCCCCTCTTGGTCTACGAAGTCCCGATCTCCACCGTTGAGGGATTCAAGAGGAGAGTCAGTAGGTTCCTAAGGAAGTGGTTGGGTCTTCCTCGAAGACTGAGCAACATCGCCCTGTACGGGAAGAACAACATGCTGAAGCTCCCCATCAGCAGCCTGAATGTAAGAGTTCAGGGTGACCCGTACAACAGAGGTCCGGCAATACCGGGAGCCGAGTGGCCCAAAGGTCTCCCAGGCCGGCATCCAGGTCAGAACAGGTCGGAAGTGGAAGGCAGCAGAGGCTGTCGAGGACGCTGAGTCTCACCTGAGACACAGCGCACTGGTGGGCACGGTGACACGTGGAAGGGCTGGCCTTGGTAGTAGCTCAAAACCATGCTACGATAAGGTGGAGGGGAAGGATAGGATGGCCATGATCCAGGAGGAGGTACAAGCGTTGGCGTCATGACCAAGTCCTTAAGGTCATTGTCGACACCATCTGCAGTGGAATTAACCACTGCAAGGGCATCTGCTCAGCGAAGAAAACTATTGCTTTCATCAGAGCTGCTCAGAGGCCAACAGCAGCTTCCAGGACTTCCTTCTCCTCTGGCCTGCTCTAGACTGCACAGGACTGGGAGCTGAAGGTTGACCTGGGGAAGCAACTCAAGTTCCCAATAACTGCTGCCGTCACAACATTGAGGCCAGACATGGTGCTGCTCTCAGAAGCCTCAAAGCAGGTCATCCTGTTGGAACTCTCCGTCCCTTGGGAAGGACGCATCGAGGAAGCCAATGAGAGGAAGAGAGGCAAGTATGCCGAGTTGGTGGAGTAGTTCTGTGCCAATGGGTGGCGAGCGAGGTGTGAGCGCATTGAAGTAGGGAGCAGAGGGTTTGCTGGCCAGTCCCTCTGTAGGGCCTATAACATGCTGGGCATCACAGGAGTGAGGAAGCGAAGGGCCATAAAGATGGTCACAGAGGCAGCCGAAATTGCCTAAAGTTGGCTGTGTATCAGGAGAGGAGAGGCGTGGGTGATGTAGTGCTACCTGGACATAAACCGGGACTTGATCAATCTCGGCTGGGTCACCTGGGTAAGGGTGTCCGTTGCAAGACCCAAAACACATAATGAACGCAGGATACAAACACTCGTGATATGTCCAGGTGCATCACAAGATGTATATATAAAGTATACAACATCACGGTGGTTGGATAAGCGGTTTAAGAAAACGGATGGATGGACTGACTGTGTTGACATGCTTATTTTTTATTTCCAAGCTAAATAAAACCCTCTTGATAACAATGTACTATTTTGCTGGTAGAACAATTATTCTGCTGTGTGATACTGTCTGAGTATAGGTATGGCAGTCCCTTTATTTAATAATTCCTTCATTCTTTACTTAAAATTTTGGATTCTTCATAGGATTCAGATGTGTGACCAGTGGGTTCCCCTTGAAAAAAAATAAAATAAATAAAAAATAAAAATCTGGTTTTGGTCTTCATATCTGGTGTATTTTCCCTCTAAATTGGCTTCATCGTGGCGGTCCGACAAATGGGTTTCAGTGGTACTAGATGAGAAGGCACATTAACTAGAGTTGTAACCGATACGAATATCGGAAATGTAATTGGTCCCTGGGCGTGTCGCTGTATGCTGCCCACTGCTACTGGCTGTCCCCTGGAGGAAAGACAAGCCAGGATGGGTTAAAACCAGAGATCTCATTTCACCGGCCACCATTTGAAGCGTATGTGTGTTGGTCGCCGCATGAGTGCATGTGTTGTGGTGTGTATGATAAATAAATAATCTTCTTCTGGGGTTTTAAAATAATTCTAATCTTTCAACAGAGACAGCAGTATCTCCATCCATGAATTCAACGCCATCTGGTTATTTTTTTGGTCACACATGGATGGATCGTAGAAACTGCATCTGCGGACCTCTTCGCACAACCTTCTTTCAGAACGCATCTTGAATTAGCTAATGCGCATTCCGCGGAGTTCCAAAGAACAAGGAATTTCTCTAATAAATTGCAAATTGTTTTGTTAAACCGTTTACAGACCAAAATTGGCGGGTTGACCCAGGTTTTAATTATTCTTTTTTTCAACCCGCGTTAACTCGGTAAAAATAGGCGATATACACCTTTCCCATTGCCAGGAGAAATGCAGTTTGTTCCGCCTCATCAGAAAGGGCCGTGTCATGGTTCCAGCGTGATTGAGAACATAACAGGAGAGGAGACAACAACTTAAACAAACAACGACATAACATTTTTTTGAGCCGTTCAAAAGAATCAGATCGTTCATGAAGGACCCAACACTACAGCTGAAGCGGCATGGAGCACAGGCAGGACTGATACTCCATGCTGCCGTTGCACACCAATCAGTGTGCGCACATGTTCTTCGGGAGCGGGGAGCAGCGACCGGCTTGGGGCGATGCCAGAGCTCCCGGCAGGGAGCGTGGGGGTGTTCTCTGCTGTGCCCCCCACGGTGCGATGCCCACAATCACAACATTTCATGGACCCTCATGCAGAGAAAAAAAAGTCAATAACTTTGGATTTTGGATTCTAAAAGGGATATGAAATGATGGAATGATACACGGATATTCCTGTATATTTATGGGCCTGCGTCCGGAATTTCAACGTGCATCGCATTAGTAATGGGGCCAAAATTAGCAGGTCCACCCGGGTGCCCTGTTCACATCTGAGCCAATTGGTGGTGGAGCTGATTAAAACCTGTGTTTTTGCCGGGTCATTTGACCCGGGACTGAAACTCGGGTTTTTCCTGTCCCACTGATGCAAATGCCGGATGTAATAAGTTGTTACCAGGTTACCAGGAATACCACTTCAGCAATAATTCAGTTCTGCACCTCTGATAATTTAAGTTCCCAATCGCTATCAGCTTATTTTTAAGTTTTGGCTATGTGTGTGATTCAGACACTGGCAGTCTTGAGTTTAAAACCCATTTCCCAGAGGCCCCAGCTTATGTGAGCTGCGATCATGTTGAAAATCCAGGATTTCAAAATCTACAGCATCCCTTCACACGCACAATTTACTTGGCTCTTTGCACACGCATTGGCTGTATTTAGTCTCCAGCTTATTGACAAGACAGTGAAATCCTTCGTTTCAACAGCCCAAATAGGCCTTGTGGCTTTTTAAATGATAACCCTATTGTCGCTGCTTATTGTTGAGGCTTTTGCACTCTGTTTTGGTAGTGAAGGGCCGTGAAGGAATTTTGTCGGTGGCCTTTCCATACATTCTACACTTGGACAGTTGATGCAAATTGCATACTAGGCAGTGCTGGTGATGTAGCATATTGGTAGTATTTCAAGAATTGCAAGGCCTCTCATTAAAATGCTTACAGGCTGTTTCCTGTTTTTCAACAGGAAACCTGACTGTGTCCATACAAGAGACTTACATCTTGAAGTGTCTTCAATGCCCATCTCCACCAATCCCTCCAATATTGCTTGGTCACCAGTACAAATAATGTGTGGTCGTTGGCCTACTTTGCCTGTCAGTCTAAGTTTACATCAACGTCAGTTAAAAACAAGATGAGAGGATGTAGAACAGTATTTCCGGCATAATAAAAACCTGAGCTGAAATGACTACTCTGTCATCTCATTAACGCACATTAGATTTCTATACAGCAATATTTTGCACTACAAGACTGAATGCAAAGTTTCCCCTATTATTGTGGCACGACAATAAAATATAAATATCTTTAAACGACAGAAACTGGAAAATGAGAATTAATTTGGATATCAATAATCGTTGTGCTTGGGGGTCTCTGCACAGGGATGTTCCAAAACAGCTTGGTGCCATTTTTAATAATGGTAGTTGAAGACTAATATATAATATTGGTATGGTATACAATATAATCTTGACCATGTCACACCAGAGCAAATATTGCCTTTGTGTGATTAGATTTTGCCAAGCCTGATTTAAAGGTGCAATAGACAACTTTTCAACTTCCCCCTTAGTGTTTCAAAGTGGTATTATTGTCTTTGCGGCGCTGTCACAAAGACAACCGGCTCTTTACGTTTTTATTAGAGCGTAGCGCCGTGAAGTAATGCACTGCAAGAAAACGTGTTCCTTGTTTAGATTATCAAATAGATTATCAAACGGACACGTTGCTAATGATACCTACGATAGCGTTAACAACATAGCTAAAACAACCGCTAGCAGCCTGGCTATTCTTCAAAGCAAGAACTGACCGTAAGAATCCCAATTTGTACGAGAAACCCGGATCTCAGAGCTAGGATAAAGGCAGAGTAAACACTCTGGGAGCATTAATAAGTATGCAGGTTGTGTTACTTACTGATCCAGTAGAATGAATACCAAACGAAAGTCAGTTAGGAGCGCTCTCAAATCTCGGAGCTCTCACCATCGAGTGAATGCCCGTCCGAGGTTACTCTTGTTTACCTCTGTTTCTATTACTCTCCCTATTGCCTTTGTTGCCTCCTCGGTCAACGGGGTTCTTTTTCTCCTGCCACTTCGGTCGTTCGGTCCACCATTCCCCGCTACTGGTTGGGCAATGGGTGATGTACTTCCTGTGACGCACTGCCGTACACCGATCCTTCATTTTCCCAGGAGATTGTACCTGGTGGCCGTCCATATTGCATAGTGATATCCAGGCTTATAGGGAACCAATCTAAGGGCCGATGGTGTCATTATTCTATAGCCTTTACACTGTACAATCAACATGAACTTCATTATAATAAGTTAAAGGTAAAAAGTTGTCTATTACCCCTTAAAGTAGCCTTCTTCTAACTAATCTGTAAATCTCAAAACGTACCAATCATAAAGCATGATCTGATGAAATGAGACTCTTCAGCATTTTACAACTAAAACATTACTTTCTGTCACTATGGAAATTTCAGAAAGTGATAATTTATAGTCCAGATTGAGATAGTTTGTTAAATTTTTCCACAAGCGAATCGGGGCACATTTTGCACACCTGTCTCCCTCTCCAATGAGCGTGCCAGCGATGGGGTGCCCGCGATCGGCGCAGCAGAACAATGTGTTTTTATCTTACGTCTCCTAATGGAATGAAACCGTGTGTAATGGCGACACCCCCCCCCCCCCCAATAGTGATCGTTCTAAGCCTCCACACTACCCCCTTGGTGAGACCCGGTGCAACGCACCGGGCCACAGTGCGTTGCGCGCAGCATGTGCTGATGGCAGAGCTCAGAATACCTGTAAAGTATGTTATTCATATCAATTCATGGGCCGGGCCTAGAGGAAAGCGCAGTTCATATGTTGACTGTATCCATTTTTGTGTTGGTCATACTATTAGGTGGTTTATTACTTGTGTTTTGTGAATAATACAGAAGATAAGGAAGTTAAAAAAAAATCAACTACTAAATCGAAATCTTGGTCTAAAAATAAAAAATTATAATCGCAATTCGATTATTTTCCCAAATCGTTCAGCCCCTAGTGGCTGGAAACGGTCTGTTACGGTGCATTCAAAGTTTTGACAGTATGTGAATATAACAGGATCAGTAGTGGGAGGTCTCGTTGAATTGGGTGAGAATCATGAAATGTCAATGGTATTCCCCTGATATACACTGAATAATGTTGCAATAAAAAGAGTGGTGAAGCTTCACAATTAACTATTCTGCTGGGAGGGCTGGAACCTGTTGAAGGGCCCCTGTGGGGGCCCGTTGACAACCACTGGTTTAAGAAAGCCAAGACTGTGCCATCACACTTCATTCACCAACCCTGGCGACCATGTCACCGAATCATCCCGCTTTTACGGCCTGGTTTCTTTTCTATGCCGTTGCCCAACGCTCCAAAACAGAGCCCACGCATTTCCCCGTGCGGGAGGATGGACGGATGGATGCTGTGGGAGAAGTCGTGCTACGGCCATCCCGGCCTGTTTACATCTAGCTTTGCATGTGAGAGCCTTGTTGACTTTTAAGACAAGACGCAACGTATCCTCACCTTGCATACTAATGGTTACCTAGGTGCCGCATGTGATTGTCTTTCTTAAAATGGTTTGGTTCGAAAATGACAAAACACTTTCAGACGTGACGGGATTTCGCACAGTTGGGGCTACGGTTAGCATGCGTGCTAGCTATGGAAGCTGTTATCCCTCCGCCCGCACTAGAAAGAAAACATACTGACGTGACCACAGCACGGGGAAAACACGTCGAAGCCGCCGACATCGAAAAGCTTATAGGGTTCTCGCAACGACGAGACTATTGCTGCTTTTCTACTCACATCAGATCCGCTGAGTAAGGTCTGTCCATTGTAGAACCGCCGGGATAAAATGTGATAGCAGGCGTGACATAAACGCTCCTCAATCGGTGACCCAGTTTCTGTTCCCCGTCATTCTGTCGGACCACTAACCTAGTTTTCCAGCCAATGGGCGTGTGGGGACTACCGTTGCCAGCTCGTTAGCCAATCACAAATCAGTTCAACGGAAAAAAAAAAATATGACGGGCGTGCCTCACAGCCAATGAAAAGCCGGGGCGGGACGGCACGGCGGAATCCAGTCGTGTTTGCGTGTGTGTGTGTGTGTGCGTGTGTGTGCGTGTGTGTGTGTGTGTGCGTGTGTGTGTGTGTGTGTGTGTGTGTGCGTGTGTGCGCGTGCGCGTGCGGGGAGACCTTGCGCGTGCGCCCAGACGTAACCACGTGTGCGTGTGTGCGGAAGCGTAGACGTTAGAGCGCTAATGTTAAAACGCTGGACGGCGATGCGTTCAACCTGCCCGCATTTTATGTCATTACATTTATATGGCTTATTGCAAGAAAAAACAACAACACGAGTAGATAAAGAATAACTATTTTTCATTATTGAAGAAAACAAAGAGAGAATTCTTGACTTCGATCATTCATTTTTACATGCCACTTTAAATGCACATATCTGTATATACATAGGCATATTCCTTCAACCTATTCCATTTTATTTCAATTTATTTTTTATTGTATTTTATTCTATATATTTTTTATCTTATTCTATAAGTATTCCACTTACTGTATTACGTTTTAGGAGTCAGTTAGTCGGTCTATTAGAAAGGAATTTTCTACTTTTTATTTTATTTTATTTTTTGTACTTTTTCCTAGGACTTATTGTGTGCTATCACCGGGTGCGTTGCATTACATTTCACTGCATATATGTATGGAAGTATGTATATGTATGTGACAAATAAAAATCTTGAATCTTGAATCTTGAATCTTGAATCTTTTATTTTGATGTAGGCAGCACTGCCTTTATTCAAACTATGTTGTATTCCACTTACAAAAAGGCTGTGAAACGGATTAACAGTTGTAAAATATATATATATATATATATATATCAACAGTTAAGTAAAATAAAATATGGCAATATACAATAAACCTGTTGATAAGCAACAGCTAATACATAAAAGTAACAAAAACAGTAAAAAAAAAAAAAAAAGACCTAATAACCAAACGAGTAAAATGTGGACAATGTGCATAATCATAAAAATCGAATGAAATGATTGATACATTTGCCACGTTCAATAAACCTATTATGTTTACATTCATGTTGTTGTTGATCATGGCATCCGTCAGCTGTTTTTAAGATCTGGATATTCTTTTTTTTAAGGAGTTTGACTGTGTGTGCCACGTACTTTCTCCGCCGTCTACAGACGAAAACAAAGCCCCCGTGTCATGTGAATCCTCGTGCAGAGAGGACAGATGACCTTAAAATGTTTTTTGTTTGTTTGTTTGTTTGATTTTCTTTTGTAGACACAATAACACCAATCAGTAACGTGAAAAACAAAAATACCCGCGCCCAAATACGCCCTTAATTCCTCCGAATGTATTTGCATTCTTGTTGCACAACATGTAGGTCAGGAATGCAGTGGGGCAAGAGCAAGTGGAAAGAGCTATACATAACCTTATCGAGAGTAATAATATGATAAGTAATAATAGTGGTGATGAAAAGAACCAATTGTTCCCAATAAACAGCACTAAGAAGTAAATAAGTAAAAAATAGGAAAAAGGAAAAAAGGGAGAAAAACAACGCAAAAAGTTTGGAAATAGTGACCGCGGATCGCTCTATGAACTTGCATAGTTTTACCACTAGATTGCGATCTCGAGTCACCTTGAAAACAGACCGGTTATATCCAGGTAAATAATAATAATAATAATAATAATAATAATAATAATAATAATAATAATAATAATAATAATAATGATAATGATAATTATTATAATAATTATATGTATCTAATTATAAATGTAAATATTTCAACATTCTTTATTTGTCACAGGCAGTGAAATAATAAAAGGCAACTCGAAGTAAGGAGAAAAGCACAAAAAATGAAAAATAATAACAAATCTGAAAAAACATACCAAAACACAAAATATATACAAACCAAAATAAATATACGATATATATCCATGTATTAATTATAAAATGTTAAATACGTCATTATATCATATCATTATAATATACTGTATATAATTGTGTAGCCATAACATCACAAAAAAAGTTACAGCAGAACACACGACTTGAAAAGAAAATCCATCATAATGTCGAGGCTTGACACTCAAGAACTTTCCCAAGTACTCTCTCGTATCTAACCATGTTGAATCCACATTTTGCTGATAGACAAAAAATGCTATTATTTATTTATTTATACACTGTATAATAATCGACCACTCCTCACTAATTGGCCCATTTGGACAGGGAAGTTCACTTTGGCCGTGTCGTGCACGCCCCTGGAAGGCTTTGTCACATGGCAGGTGAGGTCCTCGTTGAGGACCGTGAACGCGCAACAGGGACGAGTGTTGCCAGAGAACGGGGACGCGCGCAACTATCCCCAAGGTCCGGCGCCGTGCGTAATTGGGTTTGCGCCTCCCGATCCAAGTGCCATCTCCGGCTCTACAAAGCAAGCTGAAATTTGAAGGATTTAACGCAGCGGACCGTCACATACAACTTGGATATCGTAAGTAATCTGCAGTAGTTTAAGGGCGATTAGTCGATTATTTGATTCTTCCATTTATCGGAGAGGTGAAATAACCGCAACTTTCCCCGCCAGTGCAACTACAGTAGCACTGTACTGTAGTGAACGCGGGGACGCGTAAAGGCGCAGGGAAGGATTTTGCATTGCGTGCCAAAATCTACAGGTGCGCCTTAAGGTTCTTGGAATTGACCAGCTATAATGCATGGGTTCTCAACGTGGGGCTCGGGGGATGGGGGGTGGGGGGGGGGGTCATTTGATCAAGTTAAAACGATATATTTCAAAGATTTCTCTCCTCAAGCTTAAGAAATGCGGATCTAGGTTTAGCAAACTGAAGCAAGTTGCTTAACTTCTTGATCCAATGACTCCAATCGAATGTTTTTCCCCCATTGTGTAGTATAATGTATGGTATACTTTTGCACTAAATTGTATCTAACAATTAAAATCCTTTAGGCTTGGCGTACCAAAGGCAAAATCGGCCTCATACCATCAAATTGAGGGTACCTGATGTAAAAGAAAAAAAAGTTGAGAATCCCTGCGGTAACAGATCCTCCATTTAGTCCCTCCGCGGTGGATGTCTAGCTGTGCTGACACATGCTACGTAATTGAAGATCATTAGTTTAACACACACCCACAGAAGAGCGAGAGAGAGAGAGACAGAGAGAGAGAGAGAGAGTAATGCTGATATGCTAATGATAACAATATCTCTGCTGATGTGTGGCTCCCCCTCGGCTTAAGCATCTGCTCCATCTAACGGCGAGAAAAGTAAGACGACATCCCCGCGCACGCACGCAGAAACACCCATACACACACACGCACGCACGCACGCACGCGCGCACGCACGCACACACACACACACACACACACACACACACACACACACACACACACTACACCATTGGCCCCAGCAGGCCTGGTGCTTCTGTTCTATTGAGAATGTCATCAAGAGAGCCAGTTAAAAGGCATCCCAACCACTGTGTGTGTGTGTGTGTGTGTGTGTGTGTGTGTGTGTGTGTGTGTGTGTGTGTGTGTGTGTGGTGGCGGGGATAAATTGGAGCCGTCTTTTTTTTTTGTTCCGCCGCCACTCAAATTAACATTGGTAATTACCAGGTGTGCCTCAAGCGGCCCTTGATGGTAATGTGGCGTCTTTTTGGAGACCGAGACGATCGCTCCGGTCGTCTGAAACGCTGGCGATGAAGGGTAATTCCCGTCGGCTCTGCCATTATTACTAGAAGAGGAGTAAAATAAAAGGGGGGGTCGTTGCGCAAGAGAGAAGAGCCAGAGCGAATCAGACGACCCAAGACCACTAGGATCACGATTCTCCGACACCAAGGAATGGAGAGACGAGAGAGAGCAGGGGAACAAGGAGGAGAAGAGAGAGAGAGGTGCTGACAAAGTGAGATTATCAGAGTAAAGGTAAAAGTAGGGGAGACAGGGAGGAACGTAGAGAGAGAGAGAGAGAGAGAGAGAGCTGTGGTATACCACTCTAGCAGAGCAAGGACCATATTGCTATTGTCACCGTGAACATGCGTTAATATCCGGGCGGTAGTTTAAAACATTTTCAATACTTTACTTGGATACTTTTTCAAAATGCACCTAAGTCTTGCCAATTCCAATGTATTTTTTTTTTTTTGTATTTTTTTTCTGGATCAGGTCGAGGCTTCCCCTGGCTGAGGCTAGAGAAGCAGAACCTGTTGGTTAGGTCGGGTTCAACGAAGTCAAGCTTACTTGTTTGCCCAATGAAGCAGTATAGCTTCCAGAATGCCATTGACAACTTCTGCACGCAAAGATCTGTCAACAAAGCTAGCAATTTCTAAAAACAAAAGACGGAAGATTGCAGTTTAACCGGAAGAGCCTGTCACTAAGTGCACTTAATATATAGAGAGAGATGCGTGTTCGATCCCTATTCAGGTTAAAGACGGAGCAGAGTAATGGAAACGGATGGATGGTCATGGCTGTGGTTATGATATGTACGTTGGTTGGTTATGACATACTATAATTATGTTATGATCCATATCCATCCATCTATAAATCTTTAATGAATCACTAATAGTGTATATGAATAGGGTCAGTAGTAGTATTACTGGCGGCTGAAGCGAAATTACAAAATAAGGGTAAATCAAGCAGTAAATAGAGAGTTAAGGATCGCACATGATGAGCCAAATGTAGATTTTGCTGAAGACACCCAGCTATTTCACCACAACACAGTTCTTCCTGCTCAGAGCTTTGTCAGTTAAACCTGTTTTTGGAACGGTGCCTGAAGGAGGGCTGAAGGCTGAGCAGTATGGGCAGAAATATGTGTCCCTAGAAACTGAAACTGAATTTGAATGAATCATTTGAATTTTAATTTTTCAACTTGAATTATTGCGGCAAAAAACGGAATTTGAATCACATAATTAGAATTTGTATTGTTTAACTTGAATCAAATCCTGTTATTGCGATTTAATTTCAGTTTACCGAGACACACATCCAGAACTCCTTTTCACGTAATGTAACGACGACAGAGCTCAACAGTGACCGCCTACTTTGGGAAATTCACTTTCGGAAACAGAGCGGTCACAAAACTGGGAGGTCACTGTCAAGCTCTATAGTCTGAACTGAAATTAAATTGCAAGAACTGAATTTGAATTGTTTGAACTGAACTAATCTTGAGTGAGGATCAAATACAATTTCAGAGCAAATCAATTTCAAAATATTATCTTCAGTTTTAAGTTTATTGGAATTCAGTTCCAAACGAATGAATTCAATTTCAAGTGATGCTATTCAGATTCAGTTTTTCAATGCAATTATCCAAGTTAAACAATACAAATTCAAATGATGTTATTCAAAACCAGTTTTAATGCAATTATTCAAGTTGAGCAATTCAAATTCAAATATAAATGATTCAAATTAAATTTCTAGTGACATATTTCAGCAGAGGAAGAAATTTGCAACCGATTGAGAACGGAAATAGAGGGAAATAGAAGGGAAGGAAGGATAATCCCCGTGTTGCAAACCAAGCCTTAACTTTTGTTGGTAAAAAAAACAGAGTGTGTGTGTGTGTATGTGTGTGTGTGTGTGTGTGTGTGTGTGTGTGTGTGTGTGTGTGTGTGTTCCTAGTTCTATGACTCATCAGCTTGTGCACCTGCCTCTGGGTGACATTTACCTGGATCTGCTCCCGAGACCCTAGAGTGAATATATTTGCACATGCACAGTAATGTTATCTAGTAACTTGATATCCGTCTCTGTTCTGGTCCGGGTAGCTTATTGTTTAGGTTTGACGTAGACTCCGTAACTGTAGTCTCTGTACTAATCGAAGTGGCGTCCGGTGCAGGCAATGGTGCACTATATTACCCGCAATGCTTTGCATGTGGTCATCAGTCAATAAAGGGATGGAAATTTGACTGGCTTATTAGTCTGATAATAGTTTTTTAGAGTTGTGATTGCGGTTTTTGACAAGTGGCTCGGTAAAAAAAATCATTTGATTTTCTGAATGTCTCAGGAGTCGATTTGCTCTTGAGCTGTGAATGGATTTCCCACAGGAACAGAAGAATGCAAACTGTGGATCCCCAACATTTTTTTTAGCCTAATTCTCTCAGAATGATTTATCTTGGCAGAGTGAACTTAACAAACATCTCTTGACTGACCTCCGAGACTTTGTTCGCATTGAACGAATCCTTTGCATGTCTTGCAACACTTTTATTTCCTACTCTGTTGGGAAAAATCTCCCTCACTAGCATTCTCAACTTAGGGCTGGGCGATATTGACAAAATCGAATATCACAATATTTCTTGATGAATACCTTGATATTGATAATCTGGTGATATTTTGAGGATGACTATCAGTGCTTTGATAAGATATTGTTATTATTATTATTATTATTATTATTATCATTATGAAAAACTTTTTGAAAAACTTTTTTTCAGTACTTGTGCACATACATTTAGGTCTCTGATGGGCTTACTAACACACAAACTGTGAAATAAGACAACTCAGTCACTTTTTTGTGAGCTGTCTATTTAAGAAAATGTGGTAAAACAAGCCGTTCACATTTGCAGCCCCTTCCTACATCACATGGGGCCTCAGTAGTATTAGAATCACCCTTCATCTGAGTAACTCCATCCATGGCTGGAGAATAACAAGTGCTGCTGTGAAGTGCTCTGTTGGGTAACATACCAGCACAAATCTTTTCAAAGAAAGAGGAATTAATACCAACTGTCCGTGCAGAAACTGCAGAGGATGGAAATTTAGGTATTTACTGCTATGTGTTTCTTTCTAAAAAAAATAATAATAAAAAATATGAGGTAGATAAACTGTAGGCTGTCCGCTGTGTGTTGCTCCAAACAAAACCGATAAAAATAGTGTGTTTTTATTGTAGATGTATCCCGTGTGCTGTGTCCCGGTGCAGTGTTCCCCACTAGCTTGGAGCATGGCAACGAAAGTTGGAACAAACTTTTAAATGAGAAGAAGATTCAGCAACTGGATTGCTTATTTCTCGCCTCAATTTTTTTCAGAAACAGATTTTGGTGGACTGATGAGGTGAAATCAGTGAAGGTTCACAGACTAAATGCAGCGGAACCCGGATGTCAAGCTCAAACCCCATTGTCTCACAGAACTAGGGGCCTCCCAAGAAGGAACTAGGGGCTTCCCAAGACAGCAAGCCAGCGGAGGCAGTGTGATGCTCTGGGCAATGTTTTCATGGGAAACCTTGTGTCCTGGCATTGATGTGGATGTTACTTTGACACCTACCGCCTACCTGTTTTGAATGAAGGTGACATACACAATACTAGGTGGTTTTAATGTTGTGGCTGATCGGTGTATAACGACTATATCAACATATTATGATAACCAGAATCCCAGACCATAGTCTCACAGCATGATCTCTCATGAAATTTTACATATTTATGGATGTAGTTAGCATAACGATAACGAGTTCGTTCTATGTGGCGCTTCCCGTTGACTAGTGCATGGCGTCAGATCTTTTTGATGTGTTTGTATTAAGCGATGTTGACATGTTGTTTTTACTCCGCCGGCTTGCTGACACTGGTCTTTGAAGCCGTCACTGGTTTTGAGGCCCAGAGCGATGTCAGCGCGTCATGAAAAGCAACAAATGAGATATACAGCATACAGAGACTAAACCACTTCTCCTTACCGCCACCATTTCACTTTGTAATCCAGGTGTTGCTATGAACAAGAGCGAGGGAGTGTGTGTGTGTGTGTGTGTGTGTGTGTGTGTGTGTGTGTGTGTGTGTGTGTGTGTGTGTGTGTGTGTGTGTGTGTGTGTGTGTGTGTGTTTTTAAGGAAACACTTGTCAAGTTAACTTCTTTCCTCCTTCTCACGTGTTATATTTTTTTGCGTTGATGTCTGAAAACAGTAAAAACAAAGAAATATATCTTGAAACACACAAGCTGTAAATATTCTTCGTAGTGTGTGGGAAAAATCAGCAAGGAGACTGAACATTTATGCTAATTTTGCTAAAATTTGTTTGAAATTAAAATCCCTCTAGCGTTATATACACAGGTCCAGCCATATATTGTAGGTTTTAAGGTTAATTTTGACAAGGCGCAGCTCCCGAATGTCTTTTTTCCTGTGACCAACTGACAAATTAAAAACTTGGTAGACTGGAGCTACTTTCACACATGCACTCTGGACAATGTGACAATGATATTGTCCGCAGTAGTCCTTTCACACATGCAGCACACAACCAGAAATTGTCCGTGTCAGACACGTTTGGTACTGTTTGGTTTAGACGAGGGGTGGAGCCTAGTTAGAGTGTGCAGGAGGCAGGATGTGACGCAATGACGCTGCAGAGTTTTAGCACGCCCATGATGGCGGACGAGGCTATAGAATTATCTTTTTTGGTGTTGATACTCCATGTATTTGGACATAATATAAACAAAAGAGTGGAAAGCAATATAAAGGAAAGCGGAAAGGAGTACGAAGCAGCTACGCTCCATGCACAAAGAACCACACAAAGATAAATAACTGGCACATGATAGAGACCACATCAACACGCGACACGCCCACTCGTTTGCTGTGAATGTTCTGGACAGTCACCTGCTCCGTTCATACATACCAGTCAATCGGACATTACGCTGGCTTTGTACTAGGGTGCTGGCTGGGTAAAGTCCAGGTAGTGTCCGGTCCAAATGATTCGGACATTTGTGTTCACACATCCGGCTCATCCGTGTAATGTCCGGATAATTTCAGGGTTGCAGTGCATGTGTGAAAGCAGCTTAAGACCCTTCTCGTCGACTAACATTTGATTAACTATTTGGGTGCAGCCCTACTAGAAAATGCCTATTTAGTGTATCCATAAGCTGTCAAACATCTTATTGTCATTTGGATGTCTCCCGGAAAAGGTAAAACTTCCATGTTTACCTAGTCTATACTTAGACTTGTTTATGTTGTGCATCAGGCTTTCATTGTGAAGTAAAACTCTGAAAGTGAACGTTAAGGCCAACCCTGGATATACCCTAATTAGATCCCATGTTAAAAGGCAACAATATCCAAACACACATACCTCATTCATTTTATGGACGGTTTTATTAATTTGTATATCATGTTTTACAGTGTGTATCAGGGGCCCTTTTTGGGGATTTTGGGATAGAAGACACACACATCTTAGAGTGTGAACAGGAAAGACTGGCTTTGGAGGACTGTTGGTTTCTTTATTTATTTTAATTAATGCAAGAAATGGAAGGGAGAATGGCCAGAAATGGAGCCGTTTTGACTCCAGTATTTCTGGGAAACTACTACTACTACATACGTACCACTCACACTGGATGAGAATTTTGCAAATTCTTGTGCATTGTCGTTGAAAAAGCAGAACAACATTGAAAAACAAAAGCCAGGATTTTGAGATTTGGGAATTCAAATAATGCTCTTGTCTGTTTCCTCTCAGTGCAAAGCATGCATTTAGGCCTGCTCCTATCCGTGCAAGTGAGGACATGTTATAATGCTTTCACCTAACAAACTCGGTTTCACAATGACTGCACACAGCTCTGTCTGTGTGTGTGTGTGTGTGTGTGTGTGTGTGTGTGTGTGTGTGTGTGTGTGTGTGTGTGTGTGTGTGTGTGTGTGTGTGTGTGTGTGTGTGTGAGTGTGTGTGAGAGAGTCTGTGTGTATCTAAAGCCAAGAAACTTTTCTCATCAAATTCACTCCTCCCATGTCTGTCTCTCCCACACTCTTTATTTCCCCATTTCAGTCCAAATATACAGCAGAAATGTAGTTATGCGAGATAACTTCAGTAGAATCGGTGTGGTGAGGTGAGAAGTGCACAGGTAAAAAAAAAAATAATAACAGCGTAATCTTCAGAGGAAAGTAGAATGACTAGATTTTTTTATGAAATTTGCATCATTTATTCAACAAATAAGGTCGGGAAGTTGCAATCATATTCAACGTCATTGCTCATATGATATTGGATGCAGTCCCTGAAAGTATTGAAGATTCTCCATCTTCAACAAATGTCAGAGCAAGGACCCATCCCCTGCTCCTAAATGCCACCGGTGCCATCATGTTGTGCTTGTGATGATAATTGGGGAAGATTCAGGCGCTTTCTTGGTGATCTTGGCTGTGTAAAGAATGGCCACCACCACCACCACCCCAGCTCACCAACACACACACACACACACACACACACACACACACACACACACACCAACACACACCCCCCTGCCCCCACATAGGGAATTGTATTAACCCTAAGTGACAAGAGGTCCTGTGACAATTCATTTTTGCCGCTAACTGATGCCACTAATCCGTACAGGCTAAGCCAAATGAGGAGGAACGGTAAACTACCCCCCTTATGTGCATATGTGTGCACGTGGGAGTGTGTGTGTAAACATTTGTCTAAGCCAATGAATGTTTAACCTCTATTCTCACGGCCGCAGGTTGGCATGCATTGTGCTTTTTCCTGTTCAATACCACCAGTTGTTTTGGTGTTGCTGGCGGCTGCTGAGTCCAAATGTCAGATCTTTCTACTCCATGAAAAAAAAGTGGTAGTAGTAGTTTGAAGTAGATGTTTGACAGGTAGATTCACTCACCGTTTAACCTGCGGGTATTCTGAGTGTACGTTGCAAGTACTGATGTGTTCCAATGAAGCCCAATAGTCAGTGCCAGAACTGCACATGCATCAGTCACAAATGTGTCAATGGGGAATGGTCTCCTAAATCATGACAGTATGTGCCGAACATGCATGGAAAAAATGCAACAGCTAAACAGGCTTGCTAATCGCAATTGACCACAAAATTGAATATGTGACTCATTCTCAACAAAGACGACATTTTGCAAGTTTCACAAAGCTCGAATTTATGGCAGAGCTGTCGTTTGGACGCCAATGCAAAAAGACGCATGAACTGGTCTCAAAGGAGCAATGGAATGGAAAAATGTAAGACCATCCGATGAGTCATCTCATAGTCTTATTGTCTAAATTCTGATGTTTTTAACATGTTTGGAGAAGTCAAAGGAGGTCTTCAACAGACAAATGTCTGTTGGTGACTGTTTAACATGGTGGTTGAGCTGTAATGTTACCGGTAATGACGGCATTCTTTTGAGTCATTGGGACCAATAATTGTTCTGCAAGGAATGTGATAGAGTGGTTTGATAAACACCAGAATGCAGTTAATTGCATGCCATGGCCTCCCCAATCACCTGCTGTGAACATCACTGAACCTACATGGAAAGTACTGGAGTGAAGAGTGTCAAGTAGATTTCTACCCCCTTCATCCCTTAGAATTGGAGGCTTTTTGAAGTCTTCTTGAAGAAAGGCAGAATTCCCCACTACAGTACATACTGTACAGTTCAGGACTTGTATGGCAGCTTTCCATGAGGGATTACCGCTGTTCTAAAGCAAAGGGCGGCACCTCATTAGGTTGTTAGCACTGCTGTTTTTCCATCATTTTGCACAATACCAACATGACCAAGCTTTTGAGATGATGTGTAGAACAATTAGAAGTAGAATGCAGCCACTCTGATCCTGGGCCCCCAATTACCTAGACACAGGACAGGTGTGGCTGCTCAAACCACCCCACACAAAACACGGTTTTACTATAATATATCAACCAAGGTTTCATAGGGAAACTAAAAACCGGGATTTGTGAACCATGGCTATACTATGGTTTAGAAGAGAAGAATCTTTAATTGTCACACAGCACGCCACTACAGCGGTGGGCAGCATTCAATGAGGCGCCCAGGAACCTGGTTATGTCCATCACCGGTCTGACGATGATGTGCATGTTTTTGAAGGGGGTCCTTACTGATGTTACATATAGGAAACCCCATGTGAGAACATGCAAACTCCACACAGAAAGGCCCTTTAATTGGGAGATAACCCGCCAGAGCACGGTGCCAACAGCGCCCCAGGCGGGAATCAAACCCAGAACCTTCTTGCTCTGAGGCAGCGGTGCAATGCACTGTGCCACCTAATAAGACATTCATATACAGTATATTAAGCTATATACAGTATGGTGTATAATTGAATATTAAAAAATCCATATGCCTTAATTTTGATCTTCTGTTTATCATTTGAAAGTTGATAGAAATTTGTTTGTGTATTTTAACCTTGGATTACACGTAGTAATATCACATCCTGTGTCATCAATGACGACAGAAGAGCTTTTTATTTGGATCATAGTAAGCCATGATAATACCATGGTAAATAAATAAGCAAAAACTGGTTCCTCTGTTAGCCATAACAAACCATGGTAGCACCATCGATAAGAGTAGAATAAGCATAGTTACCAGAAAGTGCCATAGATTAGCCTTGGTAGTAACATGGTTAGGAGCATAGTAATCATAATTACCATAAAATACCATGGTAACTATATAAAAACCATAATAAACCATAGTGAATTTCCGTAAGGGACTATATGGATGTCACATAGGCCGTAATTTTATATAAGAGTTAAAATCATCAGAGTTTCAAAAAGCTTCAATATACTGTACAGCTCCAGCCATTGAAAAATGACGATACGTGGCCCTGTCAAAACCAGGAGGCTGTTTACTACCATGATCTGTGAAAATATATCTTGTGCGAGATGTTTTAATAGGGCCTTGGTTAAAAACATACCCAACCCCCCCCCCCCCCCGCCAACCTGCACAAACCTGTTATTTAAGACGTGGTTAGTCAACATTCTAGCATTTTAAAACTAGGGTTTGAGAACTATCAATGTAGTCATTTATTAATTGCATGTTTGCCCAGTTCCAGCCTGTCAAGTGTTAGTGTTGGGATTGCTATTCAGACGTGCGCCAACAAGGCTGTCATCTTGTGGAAGGTGAGCTTAGTGTGGTTGAGATGACAGTAAAATGAATAAGGAGATGTCCCAATGATGGCGAGTGGTAAGGAGGAATAATCTGTAAACCAGTCTAGAGTGTGTTAAATGGATTGAGGAAGGTGCTGTGATAAATTTGGTTATTTAACCGCTGGATTTTTGTGTTGGGCATCAATTCCAAACCAATTCTAGGCCAATACCAAAAGCCAAAAGTGTGTTTTCTGTATATCTGGCATATGGATGTCTCCCAATAAAAAAAAATAAAAAAGGAATAAGATATTGATCACTGATGAAATTAAATGGATCGGAAATGCTTGATTCCAAAAGACTTTCTCTTTATATTGTTAAAGGAAAGGGATATTTGAACATAAAGTGATGCCTTGTATAAAGCAGTGTTTGAACAGCAAAAGAACACTATACTGTACTATAGGGAATGTAAAGTTTGATGGTTGCTATGGGTTGCAATGGACTCTGTTTGCCATTTTTGGAGGATCGCTTCCATTCAGTTGCATAGAGATATGGCTAAAATACACAAAATGTACAAAAAATGGAGAAAGGAAGGAAGAAAAAAGAAGGGTCGTGGTTTCACACAAGATGGTTGCAAGATTTTCTAGGGCAGTTTTTCGCCTGACAAGACTTCCAAGCTAACAATCTTTTGCCTGAAAAATGCAGACCAACATTCACGGTCAATGTGAGTGATCCCCTAAATGCGGTGGCTTGCTCCAGCAATGTGATGTCAGCTTCACATGCCCGATACAACACAACATAGAAATACTGAACTCTGGGGGTGGGAATCGCCAGGTAACTCACTATACAAGAAAATCCTTGGCGATTCATCGTGGTATCTGTGTTATTGAAGAAAATATATGCACGATAGATATTCATTCAGTGCATTTTCAAGCAATGTATTGCGATATATTGTCGTACCCATTATTTGTTCCACCTCTATACTCAACTGTACAGTCTTGTTGGTTTCCATTTCATACTGTTTTGATATTGTTGCTTGGAAATGTTTGTGTAGCTTCCCAGCGTAGCGCTGCCACTACTGACACGGTGATCTCTGTTGTTGGAGAATGTTAAAACAAAACTAAACACATGAGAAGAATCATATACGGCAGCAGGAATCAGAGTGGAAGACTCAGATTCCTAGACTGTCCGGATTACAAGAGTAGTTAGCATAGTGCTACTAGTTTACATAGTGCTACTCCATAATGATTCTGGATGGATTACACATAGAATGATAGTTAAATTAATTTTTATTTATTTACTTAATTATTTTAGAATTTTCTGTATTTCTTTTCATTCTTTTTTTTTTTCTTTTGCTGCCGTGACCCCACCACCACCCACAGGGATGAATAAGTTGTTATTTTATATAACTCAGAAAAAAACAAAAAAATATATCCACACTAACGTATTCTTTGAGAAGAAATCAAAATCGAAAATACAGAAGCAGGACTCGCGTAAAGAAGGAGATTTAAGAGTGAGGCCTCCAGCGATCATCACCATCCCGCCGTGGTTCGCGGAACACACAATAGCCAGAGTCAGAGAGCGCAAAGGATAATCTAACCGCTGTTAAACCCGGGGACATTTCTGAGATGATACTTTTTATAGAATTTCTGTGTGTGTGTGTGTGTGTGTGTGTGTGTGTGTGTTGTAGACGTCCCAAGTTCTTGCAGTGGGATGATCGCCCTCCGAGAACATTAGAGTTGAGAGATTTCTGGGTTGTAAATAATGAAATAAGTGTGATAATCTCTAATCGTTGTTGGCGTGAGCATGAACTACTCTGCAGCCACCGGCCAGTGGAGTTCAAAACCAGTCTGTCTCACCGCCAAGCAGAGGGAGGAAATTGCGGCATCTGTGAACGGGAGAATGGGGTGTTTAAATGCTTAAATAAGCAAATTTTAGTTTTGACTTGTATTTATGTACATGTGAGTCATGCAATCTACATACAAGTTGGGGAGAGACCAACCGACTTGACTTATGATGCATATTATCTTTATAATAAATAAAGAGTAAACTCCATCATCGTTTGGCTGCCGCCACTTTGATCGCTGAATCATTTAGTATAGTTAGTATAGATAGTATTCATTATGGACAACCATGCCATTTAAGAGGTAAATTTTTTGATTCTAAAGTAATTCATTTGGAAATTTACTGTGAATAATGACCTGGTTCTGTCAGGCAACTTGACGGCGCCACATGCTTCCACCCCCGTAATAGGCCGGCCTCTTTAAGCAGTCAATCCCTGCTGCCCTACCTGCTTTGCTGCCTGCTTGCTTGCTGTGTTGCTGCACTCCCTCCACCTTCCCTGTATCCACCTGTTGGGCTCTACTCTTTTATCCAATGAGGGGATTCAAGCTCATCACTCCTATATTTCCTATATATATTATATATTCAATTAAACAAATTCCATTTGTCAGCCTCGTGGGTGACTGCCCTGTTTGAGACTGTCAGTAAGTGATTGAACACATTCACATATCATGCTAAAAATCATGCACGCCCACACATATTCACAAACACATTCAGAAACACATATCTTAACTTACATTATACCCTTACACAGAACAAAAGTTGCATATTCAAGGACTTCCAAACATAAATCCAAAGCTTAATTATTCTAGCCATTTCTCTTGCTTTTCCCCTCTCTCACTCTCTCTCTCTCTCTCTCTCGCCTCTCTCCCTCTGCTCAGATATCTGAGCGGGGCCGAGGCGATTTAGAAGGATTTATTATCACTATTATCACAGGGAATTCCACATGATACCGATATAAATCACCATATTTGCTCATGAATTCCTAATCCCATGTTAAATAATCCGATTCTAAGCCCATTGTCTAAAACGATACGGCACATAGTATGTCCTCTGATTAAAATCTTTTTTTTTTCACCAAATTACCCTCAGATATTCCTGACATTGTGTCAGGAGCAAATTGTAGGTCATGCTGTAGTATTGACGGCAACATTTCATATTGTATTTTCTAAAGTAGTGTCTATTGGGCCGGACATACAGTACGTTACGCACAGTAATACAGAGTATGTTTACTGTGGGACTATATACAGTATATGACAAGGTTTTGCGAGCACTACTGCTGCTTTCAGGTTATAAAAGTCCAGTTTCGGTTACGTATCACCATGTGCATGTGCTTGTGAATCAGCTTGGCAAGTACTGTCAGAAGACCGCCGGCAATTTTCGTGGCTCCCATTAAAAACATGAGTAGACAGCTTTATCGAGGTGCATCGTGGGAAAACCTAGGGCTGAGCTGTTTTTTTTTTTTGTTTGTTTTTTAACCTCGTGGGTGTTTATGAGTCAAATTGTTTGGGTTATACATTTTTCTCAGTCAGATGGTCAGACCATAAAAATGTGCTACGTTCTAGCAATCAGCTTTCACAGCAAGAATTGGTGTTGTGTTTTTTTTGTTTTTTTTTTCTCCTGAAAATAAATGTGCCTCGCCGGCAGGGAGCTGGATTTATAGTTGTTAGGAGCTTATTCCACTCACAGCACGGGGGGTTTGGGTACGGGGAGGCGGCAGGTATCACTGCGTGCGTGCGTGCGTGCGTGTGACTTTTTTGCTTAGATGGGTCAGCACCTTTTTAGCACAGTGACAAACACGAAGTTCAGATTCCTCTGCTATTTTTTAGAACAGGAACAGGATCATGTACTGTAGGTTTTATGGGCAACCGAGATCATTAATCAGGCCTGTTATACTGTAGTGTGAAATCCAGAGTATGGAATACCACAAATAGATTCAAGCTTTTCCTGTGACTAAAGTTTTGGAATTTAACCCTCATAATTTAAGTCCTGTTTAGGAATATATAATATAAATTATGGATGGCACCATTTTTTTTCGAAACTGAAATAAAATAAATAAAAAGAAATAAAAAGAAAAAAGATACTCAGCAACCTAATCGCTGACAGTCTTTCCTCATTTGCTCATTGTTTATGAGCACCCATTGAAAGTAATTTGAGATTTTTTTTATTCCCTTTGGAATAAACCCAATAACCACTGTCGAAAAGGTGTGTGTGTGTGTGTGTGTGTGTGTGTGTGTGTGTGTGTGTGTGTGTGTGTGTGTGTGTGTGCGCGCGCGCGCGCGCGTGTGTGCGCGCTCTCAGCGGCGTGGAGTGCAGTGTTGCCAGGTCTACGGTTTCCGTGGAATGGGGCTACTTTTGAAGCGTTGCCCTGGGTTGAATTTGTCGTCCGCGAGTCGGGTAGACCTATTTTGCATGCAAATGACATGAATAATATGTATAAATAAAAAATAAAAATAATAAAAATGCGGCCGGGATGGGGACACGTTGTCCGTGTCTTCCCATTGGCCATTACGCTGGGTTAGTCACATAGATCTGGCAACTCTAGTGGCGGTGCCAGTGAATTGAGCAGGTAGGAAAGGTGTTGTCAGCTCCGGGAGGGGCTGGAGAAACGGGTTTCATGTTGTTTCTTTCTGAAAAACACGTTTTTCTGGAAGTGTATTTCTCATCCCCGGTAAAAAATGAATAAATAAATAAATACATAAAGATTAAAAGGGGCGTGCCTTTCCCCCGATATGAACCAAGGCGTGAATGGGACGTTAGAAAGACGCTGGTCGTGCAGTCTATCCACAACAGATATGTACATTCAAATTACCCGTAATAAAAAAAGAAAAATACATATTTAATTATATGAACAATTTTGAAAAAATATAATAAATATACATGGATAGATAAATAAATATATCAAATAAATAAACAAATATAGGCGTTATTTAGAAAGCAGCAGGCGGGTTAAGTTGCTAGCTAGCTAGCATTAGTTGGAACGTAGATATCAACAATTTCAGATTTTTGTAAAGAATTCTCTAAACGAAATACACTGCTAAAATATTTGACAGAAAAATCCTCAAAAATGGCCGTGATAAAACGGTAGCGCAACAATGGAAAACTACGAAAATGACTTTATATTTCGTTGTTTAGTCGTTTACAGTCTTTTTTCGCTTTCGGTGATTTTAATGGAGGAGCCGGAATGGACGCGTCAGAGATAATGGAGGGAATTGTCCCTCCAAGACAAAATCAGTACGCTATAGCCAGCTTGGAACTACATGCCACCACCGAATGTGTGTACTTTCTGAACAGATAGAATACTTTAATGCTTGGACACACACAGTAGACACAAATAGTTGTATAAAGGCCACATATGGAGCCATAACCATCATTCACGTTGTACTGGATGGAGGTTGATTCTCTCCATGGATCTTTAAAGTTAGCGGCCCCAGGCTAGTGCAATTGGACGAGACGTTAATCTCTTAATCGGGGGTCTTAACGCACAGTACATGCTGACGGACACCGGAACAGACAGTCAGGTCAGGCCGGCAGCTGCCAACCAGCACGCACTAGAGCAAAACCTTGGGATTTCTTCAGTTATTTTCCCCCACCTTCACTCAAACAATGACACATATACACTCTCGCACATCATGGCCGCTCTCTCAATAAAAGCCTTGTTGTGCGGGCATCCTGGAGTCTGTCTTGTCATGTGGGGTTAATCGGTGCCACAGCCCTCTCGTCTCCAAATAAGGAGCCATTTAACAATTGACAATAATGTGATTGACTTGATCGCTTCCGAAGACCCGGACAATGTGAACACGCCCACACACAAATACACACACACACACACACACACACACACACACACAACGTTACAGACAAATTAACGATAACAATCGACAAGCTGCCACTGGATCCTGTGTGAGCTATCTCGGACACACACACACACACACACACATACACACAAATCTGTATTAAGCATTTTCAATGCAAAAACACAAAAAGATAAATATGTCTCTCCATCCACAAATTAATGATGTCTTACTTGTGTTGTGTATAACATTTTACAAGTTAATGTAGCATCATCTGTATGTGATTTAATATATGTATAATATATTTAATATAATACAATATAATATCTAAAAATAATTATCAAACTACCACATGCTTAAAAGACGTTCCGTATGTTATCATTTAGACATAAAGATTGCAGCTATATTGTTTTCTTTTAAATCAATATTGCGTACAGTATTTCTGTCAAAATAGTTTTTAATTGCTATTTCAAGTTCAAGTTCAAGAGATTATTTGTCACATACATATACATACGTTCATACATATATGCAGTGAAATGTCATGACACCCGGTGATTACGCACAATAAGCTCTATAAATACTAAAAAATACCAAAATGTGCGTAATCGACACAAGGTGCTCGCGCAGGCATTTTAATCAGTCCTTAGCTTAGTTGGCTATGTTATAATTTCCGGTTCCTGTGTAAGATCTTTAAATGCACATCATTGGGGAACATCACCATGTGGGTGTTACTTGTGTGCATGAAGTACAGATTAACCTGTTTCAAACTATTTTTCACCCCTTACAGTCTAAAACAAGCTTAGGTTACATTTTGGCCAGCCACAGGCTAGCTGACCTTTAATAACAAGAAACAGATGGACTATTATACAAGAAAGTGGCGGACACCAGTTGGAAACCAGCATCACAGCTGTCACAACAGCCCAGTCGGAGGAGAGAGAGGAGTGCGCTCTGTCTTCTCCCGCACAAGAGATACGAAACGTTAGACGAGCGTTAATGGCATCGTGCATTAGGCTGCTCTGTGGGGGTTGGGAGGGTCGGGTTGGTGGGGATGAGGGTACAGAGGGTATGGAGGGTTGGAAATCTTTCCTGAGGGTGGCAGCAGCGGTGGTGGATGACAACACAACACCCTCCCCATCCCCACCCGAGATGTGTTCACTGTGAGTGGGGATGACAGGCTGACACAGGGATCTGAGGCTTGAAGGAGAGATGACAGAACGGGGGGCGGTGAGCATCCGGAATTCGGGTGAGCGTCCGGAATTCAGGATGACAGGAAAGTAAGTGTGAGTGTGTGTTGGGGGGTGGTTGCCAGGAGCCAAGGGGAGGATGATGACATGACAGCAAAGGGGGGGATGGGGTATAAAGTGGAGACATTGAGGCAGTGATGGCACGAGGGAAGGACAATCAGGGCTTTGATAAACTCTGTGTGTGTGTGTGTGTGTCAATACCTTCATGTATTCACAATCATCATAGTGTTATTGACATCACAATCATTATTTAGTATTATGTTTTTATGGTGACTTTTTTTTATCATATCATTTGACAAGATATTGAAGAAAATGGTGGATTACTTCATTAATTGTCTACAGAGTAGAGGTGGAGTAGGTCTAGAGTAGATGTAGAGTAGATCTAGAGTACAGATATACCGTTTTCACACCAAAATTAGCGAGTTGACCTGGGTTTTTTAAACCCGGGTCAATCCGCTAAAAATAGGCGATTGACACCTTTCCCATTGCCAGAAGAAATGCAGTTTTTTATGGTGCATCACGTTCCATGTCACAAACACGTCGGAAAAGCGGCGTTCTAGTGTGATTGGGAATAAAACAGGAGAGGAGATAGCAAAAAAAAACAAATTATTTTGAGCCGTTAAAAAGAACCGGATCGTTCATGAACGACCCAACACTACAGTAGAAGCAGCATTGAGCATCGACAGCATGGATAACCCATGTGGCCGGTGCGCGAGTGTGCGCCAGTCCTTCCCCACACTCACAACATTTCACGTCCCCCATGTGGAAAAAAGTAAATAACTTCTGATTTTGGATTCTAAATGGGATATGAAATGATGTAATGATACACATATATTCCTGCCTATTTACGCGACGGTGTCCGGAACGTCAACACGCTTCGCATCACGCTGGTTAAGGGGCCAAAATTAGTGGGTCGACATGGGTGTCCTGTTCACATCAGAGCCGATAGTAGGTGGAGCAGATTAAAACCCGGGTCTATTGCCAGGTCATTTGACCCGGATTGAGACCCAGGTTTTTCCTTTCCCACTGGTGAAAAATGCAGATTGTTAGCGGGTGTTACCGGGCTTTTGGTGCAGTGGGAAAGGGGTAAGTGTAGAGGTAGAGCACCGGTAGAATAGAAGTACAGTAGATATTGAGTAGAGGTAGAGTAGGGGGATGTAGAGTTTGAGTAGAGACAAAGTAGAAGGAGGTAGAGTAGAGGTAAAGTAGAGGGGTGTACAGTAGGGCATACAGTAGGTAGAGTTGATGCAGGAAGAGAAGAGGTAGTTTAGAATGAGGTAGAGCAGATCTAGAGTAGAGGATGGTAAAGTAGAAGGAGGCATAGTAGAAGTAGAGTAGAATGAGGTAGAGCAGAGGTTGAGTAAAGGTAAAGTAGAGGGAGGTACAGTAGAGAAGAGGGAGGAGTAGAGATTTAGTGATAGAGTAGATGTTGAGTAGAGGCAAAGTAGAAGGACGTCGAGTAGAGGTAACGTAGAAGGGGCTACAGTAGGATAGAAGTAGAGTTGGTGGAGGTAGAGTAAAAATAGAGAGCAGAGTTAGAGTCGACCCCTTGTCCCTCTGTTCTGGGTGAACAACAGATTTTGCTTCCTTTTGGAGTAAATTTCCCAGTTCAGGAATTTGATGTTCACTTGTGACGTCATCGTGCATTCCCTCATAAACTCCTTTGTTAATCGTCATTATAATGACAAAATAATACATTCCTTAAATAGTTGACGACTAACATTTGTTTGCCCAAGCGTCACACATTGACAGTGACACCATGAGACCAGGCATCAGACTGTCTGTATATGAAAATATAGGGATGGACTAAGGCACTTACAGTTCTTAAAAGGCCCCAAGGCTCAAACTGGCAGGCCTCCCAGTCTAGCTCATATCCCAGTAAATGATGGGAGGAAGAGGAGGGTGAATAAAGGAATGAAAATATCACTTGCCCGTAATTTCGGCCGCACATGTTACAGCCTGTTATATAAATGAGGTCATAAGTCTCATCATCTACTATGAGTGCTTTTGCAGCCTAAGCTACTATAGCAGGCTTGGCCTTTTTAGATTCTGCTACTAGAGGTCAGAGCCATTGTCGACGGTAGAGAGCCCAATGAAGATGTGGAGGAGATCCCATATCAATGACTTATGCATGCTGCTACTTAAAGGATCGTACCAGTGTCAAGTTTTAGCCCAGTTTACTAGTCCTGACATTAATGCTAATGATAAGTTGTTGGTGACTCCTCGCCAAATTCTCCCCCCCTGCCTCTTTCAAGGAGGATCGGAAGATCTGAGGTCTGATGCTTCCGTCTCTCGCCATGGAATCTGAGGCCAGTCACATGCTGGAGGCAGCTCTAGAGCAGATGGATGACATCATCGCAGGTGAGTAGGAACAGAGACAGTTTATTGTTGGTTTATTTGGCTAAAATCGCAGGTGGGTTAAGGTGAAACTGTCAAACCTTAGATCTATATGACAGGTTTCCATTTACTGTCAATTGAATTGAAGATCTGAAAAGACACCTGGATCATCTGCATGATATCCTCAAGATTAGAAATTCATGGATGTTTATAATGTTGCAAAGAAATGTGGCAATGACTTTCTTGGAAATAAATTTGTAGTTTTAGGTTCCATACTGATAGAATCACTTAGCCCCAATTTGTTCTAAAATATGGGGTTCAATATTTTCCTCTTGGTAAATTGAACAGTTTCTAGGGTCTAGCGGTTTAATAACACAACAACTCCACATTATGCCTCTGCCATCCACAGTTGGTGGGGTGGGGTGGTGGTGGTGGGGTGGGGGGTCGGTCCAAATATTCCCCCATGAAAATGGGAATTAGGGTTACTGGTTGTGACAGTTAAAAATACCACATGCCAACCAAGTGGCATTTTCAGGGACCTCCGGTCCCAGAGACACAGACGACAGGGTTGTAGACACATCAGTTTATTGTAGAGAGTGGGCTGGTTGGAATTAGCCAGAGAACAGATGGAGATGGGTCATGACAGGGGCTCCTCTCCTGTGTGTGTGTGTGTGTTTGTGTGTGTGGGGATGGGGGATTTAACTGTCGCTCGTTAGACCAACCAACAAACAACAGGTACGCAGCCACTCTGATCCTGGGCTCCAATTACCTAGACCCAGGTCAGGTGTGGCTGCTCAAACCACACCATCCCCACACCACACTGGTTAATTTAAAGGTTAAACTTTGGTTAATCCAAGAGCACGGATTAGGCATTTATCAGTGTTGGGTAGAGCTTAGTGCTCAGGGACGTGTGTGTGTGTGTGTGTGTGTGTGTGTGTGTGTGTGTGTGTGTGTGTGTGTGTGTGTGTGTGTGTGTGTGTGTGTGTGTGTGTGTGTGTGTGTGTGTGTGAGAGTTTGTGAGTAAAATGACAAAAGGCAAATTAGGGAGAATCGTGGGTTAGCACTTGACACGTCTTTCTGTGTGTGTGTGCATGTGTGTGTGTGTGTGTGTGTGTGTGTGTGTGTGTGTGTGTGTGTGTGTGTGTGTGATGGGGGCGGGTTGTTGTCCTGCAGTCAGCTCAACGATTGCCAACATGATTCAACTAACAGGGGGTAAATGTTTAATGTGGCCTGAACAAGTAAGCGTGTGTGTGTGTGTGTGTGTGTGTGTGTGTGTGTGTGTGTGTGTGTGTGTGTGTGCATGCGCGCAGAGGAAACACAAGTTAATGAGCAAAATGAAAACAACAGAATCACTCTGGAAGCAGATAAGCGGGGGGGTGGAAACAGAGAGTAGAAGAGACAGCCAAGCCAAGGTCATGTCGTCTCACTTCCTGCGGGCGATTGTCACCCCTGGGCTTTAGGATTTATATGTTCCGTCATATACCGATGTGAAAAACTGACGCGGTGTACTGTTGTGCTGAAATCTCCGCTTCATTCCTCCCTCTGCGGGATAAAAAAGGAACAAAACAAAAAGACAACATATGAGCTCATAGTGTTCATTTGGTTGTCCTTGCCGCTCAACAACCGCAAATAGAAATACATTAAAAATCCCATTAGTTTGACGATTGGCCAGTCAACGGTGAGGAAATCCGAGCCACTTATCAGCTGCGTTTTCGAGACGTTGCCGGTCAAACTACATTCCTAAAACAAGTGAGGTTTTGTGGTACTCTCTGGTTGAGTGACTAGGCAGTGAGTCTTGAGACCCTGTGGCTTGTCATGGGGTTTGAGGGGGTGCTGCCATCTAGTGGTTGGTTATTTGTCATACTCTCAATAAATAACACTATTTGTTGACCAATGAAGATTTGATAAAAAAAAAATTTGAAATTAATGATTCTTTACATTAACAAAAACCTGTTTATTTTCAAGATATTTGTTGTTCATACAGTACTTTTTAATATTCAAATTTATGTCCAAGGCTCCCCAAGACTGATTATTCAGTCAAGTCAGCTCTAATTGGACTAAACAGCGTCACAGCCTTGTGATGACAAACATGCCAGTGCCAAGTGTACTGACTTGAATGACGAGAATAGGAATAAAAAAACAAGCCTCTATGACCAGGAAAAGACAACGTTTAAGTTATATTACAATGTTGAAATTCGAAGATCCCAGACAATAGCTACTATGGTGTCACAATGTTGATGCTATAAAGACATGCAAAATATTCACAGCATTTCCAAGACATATAAACTAAAGACATAATAGTTAGAGAAATTAGGTTTTTGGGGAATGAATGAAAAGTTCCTGTTTTTTTCCATATTTTAGCAAAAAAAAAAAATCCAAAGAGAATGTAATCACAGGTTTATTATTTATTTTGTCATGTGGCCTCTATTAAATGTTGGACTTCCTATATTGAGGCAGTTCAGCTCAACAATTGAGTGTGTGTGTGTGTGTGTGTGTGTGTGTGTGTGTGTGTGTGTGTGTGTGTGTGTGTGTGTGTGTGTGTGTGTGTGTGTGTGTGTGTGTGTGTGTGTGTGTGCGTGCATGTCCGCCCTGAAGGAAAAGAGCCAGGCGACACATGGGCATGTTGGACACACTGAAGGGAATATGTGGCTCTGATTATCTTTGCTCACTGTGGAGTTAGCTCGCCTGAGCCCCACTGTTTCAGGATTTGTAAGGAACAATCTTAAATTTGTAGCCCCGTTCCAATGGGTCATGTGCTGATAACAGACGCTGCAGTTATCTTTTTCAGTTCAGACTGGCTTCATTATTTAAGTCAACCTCGTTGTTTTATTTATTTTCTCTCCTATCTCTAACCTTCTTTTATATTTCCTTCTCCCCAGAACACGCTTATGGCTAAGCATGAGTGTTTCTCTCTAACCTAACATGTGGGTTTCTATCTCCATATCCTTGAAATTAAATGTAAATGTTATTGTTAAAAAGAAAGAAAGAATAATTAATATATATAACCATGTCTCCCAGGCGGTGAACCCAAGCAAGGTCTCTGCGTTGTGTTAGGTGAAGTGTATCAGGGCTGGGAGGACAGACAGGGAACAGGACTGCCAATGGTGGTTGAGGCAGCGCAAACTTCCCTCATTTATTGGCTTTGGAAACACAAGACAACTCAGTCACTTTCCAAGGCACTTATTGACTCATAAATCTAATACAAAATAAAATACACTTCAGCTGCCTCTTTCAAGAACTAGTTACTGATTGACCAGCCACCTCACAACTTTTACCCCGTTTAGCAATGCTCAGTTGAGCTAGCTCACCCAGACCACACTATTAACAGTTAGCATAAACATTGTTTCAACATTACATTTACAGAAATTATTCCACCCTTCACATAATCACCCTTGGAACATGCATGCTACATAAGGTTATAGCACATATTGTTATTAATGACATATGGCATTAATGGCAATGGCATGTTTTCAGTGCCACAGTGCTTGGGAGCCCTCCTTGCCTTTCGGAACACAAGACAACAAATAACATATTATGGCGGCAGGGGAGGGCCAAGAAGGCTCAACACTACAGCAATGCAAACCAACAACAACATAAAATAATACAAGAACGCCTATATATATATATACACACACACACACACATGCACATACACACACACACACACACAAAGATATGTGAAGATAACCCTCAATAAAAATAGAAAATTGTATACAATCCTGACAATATATTTTATATTGTATTTATTAATTTGTTTATTTTATTTGAGCTTTTTATATATATTTTTTTCATTTATTTATATTATTTGTTTTTATATTATATTATTTTATTTTATCTCATATATTTTATTATAATTTTAGGTAACAATTGTAGACATGGTGGCAATTAAAAAACGTTTAGATAAATATATAGATACAGTACATAAATGCAAATGAGTATATAAACTAAAATGCAGACAGAAATGTGTAAACCATGCACTTTCCATGTATTTTCTCTCTCTCTCTCTCTCTCTCTCTCTCTCTCTCTCTCTCTCTCTCTCTCGCTCTCTCTCGCTCTCTCTCTCCCTCTCTCCCAGGTTCCAAAGTGGCAGCAGCGGAGTTCTCCAACGGCCTGTACGACCTAAGCTCGCCCATCAGCACCGGCCCGCTACAGGTGGTGCAGCTGGCGGAGGACCTGAAACTGGCCCTGGACCTGCAGCTCAACCAGCAGGACAGAGCGAGCCTGAGGACGCAGCTCCCTGCAGAGACAGCACAGGCCCTCCTGGACTGGCTGCAAGGAGACAACGTGAGTCGTACACCCAGGGCCTTGCATTCTCTTCCTCTGAGATGGCCGCACACATACTTCACACACAACACACACACACTTAATTATTAAATAATAAAAAGTACAAAACAAATAAACGAGAAATCCAAAAATAAATAAATAATAATGAAATAATAAATATTAGAGAGCGGGTGAGAGGGACAAAATATTTCTCATTTTTATTTACAAGATGTTCAAATAAAACCCTTAATCGTTAAATGATGAAAAAAAAATACAAAACAAATAAAAAGGGAAAATAAAAAATACAAATGAATAATAAAAAATAAAAAAATTATAATAAAATAACAAATATTAGTGAGAGGAGGGGGTGAGACTGAGAGAGAGATTTTCTTTTAATTTCTTTTTATGTCAGATGTTTAAATCAGACACACACACTTGATTATTCGATTAAAAAAATACTAATATAGAACAAAACAAATAAATACATGTTTTGGGAGAGAGGGGGAGAGAGAGAGTTATAAAAACATCTTTATTTAACCCATGTAATATTTCCTGATTCCAGTTGTAGAACACAGCAAAAATAAATAAAATAGATTACTATGGAACAGTAACTGTGGTATAACACTTGAACTAGTGTAAGAGTAACTGTGTTATTACACTGTAACTAGTATGAGAGTATTTGTGTTACTACACTGTAAATAACTGGCAAAGAGTGTCGCATTATGGGAGGCAAAGCAAGACATGTTTGTCTTGTAAGAAGACCAGAGTTTGATCTAACACAGGCAGCCGACCCACTTAAAATCCACAATCCTGGAGCTGGACTACGAATTCTACCCCTACAACGTGTGGTGGGTGTGTTTACGGCTCAGACCCATGGAGGAGGGGCCGTAAAATGTTCAGACAGACACAGCCATCGATCTGCTGCACTGTAAAACAATATGAAAAGTCTGTAAATGTTAGGTCTCAGGTCCCGTCTCTAACGCAGGCACAGCTGGAACATTTAGCATTTTTTGTTGGTCTGTGGCAGGAAACCGTGCATAGAACACAGTTTTATATGTGGTCCGATGCAGTGGCGATTGTATGTTTTTTTACACTGGGGGCTATAATTAGAATGGAGGGGCCAATAAATCTATATGTTCTGTACAGGAAAGGATTTTACTTTCCTTTAAATTGCTTGTAAGAACTTTGACAGGCTCCTTCTTTTCTCCGTTATCCGTAAAAAAGTCACAATTGCTAAAAGGTTGGTAGCCTTGTCCGCCATCGTGGGTGTGCTGTAAAACTCTGCGGCATAATGCGTCATTGGCTCCGGCCCTCACCTAAACCAAACAGAGTATTTACAGTAGGTGTAAACATGTCTGACACAGACAATCGCGATTGTGTGCTACATGTGTGAAAGGGCAACTCCGGACAATGTCTGGCCATGTGAAAGCAGCTTGATATAATTCAACTCAATTTATGCACTTGTTTGTTCAGTCTTTCTTTTTTCTTAACTGAAGCCCTGTTTACACTGAATCCCACATCTCGGACTGTGGGATCCATTGACAGATTCAGTTATTTAGCACCAAATTTAGCCAAAATTGATTAAAAAAGTGACGTATAACTATTTAAGCTGTCACATATGGAAGCCAATAAGTGCCATAGTGTTTTGAATATTTAAAGCCATTGACTTTTATATATAGAAATTTTAACTACTTTGAATTGACAACATTTAAATATTGTCACTTTTATTCCCAAAACTCAATTTCAAATAACGTTTTTTCAATGTTTACAAATTCAGATCCAAAAATTAAAGTTGTAAATATTCTTGAAATTAAACTTGGGTTGCTGGAACTCGAGTGGTCAAATTCGGATCAGAAAGATTTGGTTAGAAAAAATTCAAATCCGGCATGCGGGTTAGCAAGGATAGCTAGGTAGAAGCAATCGAGCCCCGACAATATCGAAGCAACTTCTGTACGGTGGCCCAAAGAGTTTAACGCACGCACTGCAACTTAAGAAAACACATGCAAATTGACAAAACACAAGCAAATTAAGAAAACATCTTCACCAGTTTAAAAACCACATGCGCAGTATTTCGAAATTGCACTGCAAATTGAGCCAGCTCATTTTCCCCCTAAAAATGTGGATTCAAATGTTTGAAACATCTACTTATTTCTATATTTTCCAATCCTAGGGGGTTGGATCAGACTGCGTGCTTTTTGGGATTCGGTGTAAATCGAGCTTTAGTGTTGGAGAGAATTCGCTTGCATGGTGTCGCTAATACGTCCGGCTCATCTTATCGCATCCCGCCATTTCTGTTTGGAAATTGAGGTGGAAGCAGGAAGGGAAATTGCACATAGATGCTGTTTAAACATTTAATTGTAGGAGGACAATAATTTCAAATGCATTAAGCAGCAATCCCTGATACTGCCGTTGAACTGGAGGAGAGCAGGGGACGAGCGGAGCGGGTTGGGACAGGGTCCAGTCGGCATTCCATGGAGACACTATTACTGCTCTCAGATCCACTTCCTGTACCTAACTCACTCCCATACTCCCCCTCTCCCTCTCTCTCTCTGTCCATCTCTCTCTCTCTCTCTCTCTCTCGCGCTCTCCCCCTCAGCTCTTTGCCCCTCTTCTCAGCTGCCTTCTCTGTTTTACTCATGTTGAAGTTCACTCTTTTCTTCTCTCTCTCCCTCTCTCATTCTCTCTCTCTCTCTATCTTTATGACTCACTGCTACTGTCATCCCTAGTGCCTTTCAGTTTGCCTCCACTGTAAGCGTCTCTCCCTCCTTTCAGCACGCGGTATTTCTATGCTTTAACCCGCACTCTGGGTTTGTTTTGGTCGTGAGCTGCCATGTGTGTACAACCGGTTCTTCTTTTTTTGTCATCTTGCTGTACACACAAACAAACTGCCAGAAAGTATTACAGGTAAGTTCGTCCTTCGTTGATATCCGATGTGTGAACCAGGTATAGGTTTGTGTTATATACCGTGATTTATCCTTGTAGGTAGAGATGGAAAACTATATGGGCTATAGAATATTGCTTGTTTTGGTTTGCCATGAAAATGTGTAAAATAAATGAAATTAGCTTTTGTGTTGCATGATCAAAATGCAAGGCTAGAATAATTCTAAATTGAATTAAATATATTTCCTCAGTTCCAGCCAGAATAGCAGCTCTGTGTCGATCAGAGCAAGTTTCACTCTGAAAGTGATGACTATCATCGATAGCACTGAATGTTTCGACTGTTTTCTGGGATTCAGATCTTGACGAGTCTTTCAGTAACAAGAGTCGTTCCATTTTCCGCCACTTGGTTCGCTTGTTTGAGTCGCTGTAATCCACGGTGAGCGAGGGAGGACATACGGTGAATGATGAACGAGAGTCAGAAGAGTCAGTTTGGCTCTGAGTTGTGAATGGAATTCTCACAAGAATAATTCAATTCTGTCAAACCTAGGCATGGGACAATATGAAGATTTCATGTCGGCCAAAATAATTGCGATTCATGATATTATCCCAATAATCATCATATATAAGTATGCCTACAACTCTTACAAGGGCACTGGATCATACTGGAATCACTTACATAATATCTAACATTTTTTTAAGAAACAAATATTTTATTACATCATAGGCACATCTTTTTTTGTGAACCCCCTTTTTTAGTGAAAAACAAACAAGGACGGATTCAGACTCTCGCCAACACCCGGCAGGTAATCACAATGAGAGAAAGAAAATCCATTAATAAAAATAATCTATCTATTAACCTGATATTCAAGCATTCACATGATTCAATTAGATGTGTTGTACAGTAAATTAATAACTTGCTGTGTTTTCATGTCACACAGACAGCAAGGGCAGCAGAATGAATAAAAAAAAAAACAATCAAGCAATCTTAAATGAAGTAATCATAAATTATAAGGTCTCCCTCTCTAAATAAATAAAAAATTGCAACATTGTTTGAGTCTGTTCTTTAAATAAAATAAAGTCCAACTGGCATTATGGCATAGAGTCAAACTTAAAAGAATGTTCACAAATGGCAATTCAAAATAAATCAGGAAAGCAATAGGACTGTACGTTAGTGAGCTAGACAGCTTTTTCAAGTCACTCGTGGAATAATCACTCTCATGTGAGGATATTCACCTTTATCCCGATAATGGAAATTCACCACAATAAAATTATCTTGAGTGTTTTTATCGATAAAATCTTATATCCTCCCATCCCTAGTCAAAACTATTAAGTGGGTCGCGACTTGGCCTTTGTTTTTTGCCTTTAACTTTAATTTAGACCTCAGTAATTATTTTCAGTTCATGAATCTAAGATTTACTCGCTCACCCACTCTTTTGTTGGTGCAGCTCCCATGTCCTGAGTCTTTTCAAAGATTTGGACGAATCGTTTGCAAGTACAGTGGTACCTCGACTTACGACTGCATCTACTTACAGCTAAACCAAGATACCAGTAGCGATAGTCGCGAAAATCTGTATCGACTTGCGACCGACTGCTCCAAGATACAACCGTAGAAATTTGCAGTTGGCGCGTCGGCGGCCAATCAGCAGTCAGTCAGCAGCCAGTCAGCATTCAGTCAGCATTCAGTCAGCAGCCAGTCAGCAACCAGTCAACAGCCAGTCAGCAGTCAGTCAGCAGGCGACCTACATTGTGTGTGCACGTAGTTCGTGGCTTATCGATATTTTTTTCATATATATTGTATTTGTGCTGTGTATTTTGTTTATTTTCACCATTCATGATTTCATAATTTATATGGAAAAAATTGCTTCGACATACGACTTTTTTAACATACGACCGTTCTTATAGAACGAATTACACTCACATGTCGCGGTACCACTGTTTCACTCTTACTCGACCATAATAATAAGCATAGTTATACATGTCCCTGATTTTTTTAGTAGTTCACAAAATATTGGTGTGCCATGGGATTATTTCAATGTAAAAAGTGTGACATGGCAGAAAAAAAGGTTGGGGAACAGTGGTTTACGGTATCACATGTGGATTGAGCGCTCTGATAGTGAAACAGTGAAGGAGTGAAGGTTGGAAAAATGCTTTTCACTGGATCAAACAAGTGGAAAACACATCCTGAGCCTGAGCCTGAGCCTGTGATGTTTTTGACAAGGGTTTCATAAAGCGCCTCTTGATTCTTGAGCCTCAAGCCGACAAGATTTGCTCTCAGACTTGCTCACAAATACGATCAGTCACAAAAAAAAAAAAAAGAACTCTTACATCAGCCTTATATAAACCATAATAAGGGCTAAATATTGTAGATATAGAAATGCTTTCACAAGTTTTGAGTAGTCAACCATATGTCAACCACCTATGGATGCCAAACCTGATTAGCTGCCTCACAACAGCTAAATGGAACAATCTGTTAATGGGTTTACAAGACCAGCTTATAGCAGGAAGCTAATGTGAAGCTAAATTGAACATAAATGGCTCGAAACACTTAAATCTTTGCTGATTTGCAGAAAGCACCTCACGCAGCAGCAAACATATCCCAGAATGCCATTGTGTCGCAGTAAATAGTTCCTAAATATGTTACGGATTATCATTATCAGTCAATCAGTAGTAAGTTGGCAATTTCTGAAACACAGAGGTCTTTAGCAGACTCTTACTTTGAGTATACACTTATACTTAAGACCATTTCTCAGTGGCTGTGGAACGAAAGGTACAACACCTTTAGAAGGTTGTTTTTTTTAAGATGTGGTTTTGAACTCATATCTTCCTCAAAGATGACAGACACCAGTTTGTTGGTAGTTGGCGGGGGGATGGTGGGGTTTTTCCACTACTGTTGGGGGATGGCTTCCTGCTCCACCCTACTGACCATCCAAACAGGATCAAAGAAACACACTCTACAATTTTCCAACGCTCCCTTGGAGGGAAGGGGTTCCAGCACGTTCTTTGCCGATCTGAGATGAAAGCTTTGATGATTTTCTGAGTTTTGCACTGACAGAGAGTGAGATAAGTTAAGGTAATACTTGATTTTAGGGTTATATTGCTCATATCAGTGTTGATCAGCTGGGCGCTTCTCGACTAAAGACTGATTGGGCGTTCTGCCCATTTTTGGAGAATCTGCAAGAATTCCACAAAAGCTCTGCAATTAGTCCGAAACTAGTCTCTGATGAGGTGTACAGATATGGGAGTCTATCAGGAATTGGATCAGTGGGAAGAATTGTAAATGACACCAGCCCAATTGTCTGCTGAGTGGCCACTAGAGGGCGGTACACAGCGGTGGTGGTGGTGGTCGTGGTGGGGGTTTGGGGTTTGGTTGCGGCGTCTCTGCAGCTGTTGGGAACCAGGTGGCGTGGGGGGTCCTGTCAAGGAAAACTACAAAAATAAGTATACTGATCTCTGAAGGTACAATGGACTTGAGCTTCAAGGTGCTAAATCTGTGGTGTCGATGGTGATATCGGAGGGGGGTTCCCTGCTGAGGTTTCTAGTTGCAAGAGTACCAGAAAAGTCTGTGGTGGGACTGATGATGGTTTTTAAGCTAAGGACCTCAACTTTTTAAGGAAAGCAGATAAGATGCCTTTGTTGTGGTTTACTCCACAATAACAATTTGTGTATACACGTGCGTGTGTGTGTGTGTGTGTGTGTGTGTGTGTGTGTGTGTGTGTGTGTGTGTGTGTGTGTGTGTGTCGCAGGCTCGCGCTCGTCCCTGCATAAACAAAGCAGACGGGGGTCTTGTAAACGACAGGAAATGGATTCACCATCTAACGAGTGTCGAGCTAGACGCAGAAAGAGATAGTGAGTATGGGGGGAGGGGTGGACATGGGGAGAGAGAGAGAGTGAGAGAGAGGAGGTCTATCTAACTCCTGTACTGTAGGCATCCTGCCTGACTTAATTAGTGAAAGGGAAAGAGAGTTGGGAGTGTGTGTGTGTGTGTGTGTGCGTGCGTGTGTGTGTGGAATCTGGCACAAATCACATTTCGGCTGACATTACAGCCTGTTGCTGTTTTGTTCGCAGCTCAACAGCAGATGCTGGAGAGAGAGAGAGAGAGAGAGAGAGCAAGAAAGACAGAGAGAGAGCAAGAAAGAGAGAGATCCAGAGTTTTGTATGCATGTGTGTGAGAGGGAAAGAAAGAAAGAAAAAGGGACAAAACCCAGGCCAAGACAGAGACTCACGCAGATGCGAGCAGAGGGATAACTGGAAGTAGAGAAAAAAACACACACACAGGACCTCTCCCTCTCATTCTCTCTCTCGCTCTCTCTCTCGCTCTGTCACTTTGTAGCTGGCAGGGGGGCTCGGCCATTTGGTTGCCGGGAGTCACATGCAGCATCTGCGGGAGGGAGGGAGCAAGGGAAGACCCGAGAAAGAAAGAAAAAATTAAAACAGGGAGAGGGGGACAGAGAGGGGGGAGTGACTCTGGGAGGGAAAGGAGGGAGGAAAGCAGAGTGGAGCGACACAACAACAGCCCAGAGCAACACGGAAAACACAACACACCGAGAGAGAAAGAGAGAGAGAGGGAGAGCGAGGGAGAAAATAGTTAAAGGAAGGAAGGAAGGAAGAAGGGAGGGAGAGAAAGAAGAAAGCGGAGGAGGAGGCGATGAAGAGAAATGGGCCAGATAGGCGGAATTAAAGAAAGTCAGCAGCCAGGGTGGTAAAAACAAATCCTTCACAGCTGAGAGCAGCACACACACACACACACACACATGCACGTACAGTACAAGTCAGCGCTCATATGCTACGCTGCCTTCCTGCATACTATAGCATAGACACTCACTCACACACACACACACTCTCTCTCTCTCTCTCTCTCTCTCTCTCTCTCTCTCTCTCTCTCTCTCTCTCTCTCTCTCTCTCTCTCATACACACACTCTCTCACACTCACACACACAGAGTCGGAGCCCACATTGGCAATGGGCTGGGAGCATGGATTCTCCCATTGACATTTACAAGCACTTCTCCTGGCTCAGAAAGGTGAGTTTCCCAACCCCCCTCCCGATTCCGAATGTCTTAACTTTTCCTGTGTTTCTCTTTCATTCTCATCGGACTTGGTCTAGAAATGTCTTATTTTTGTTTGGTTATTTTTTTCCCCTTCTATTTCCGCCGGCCTCAGCAGATGAACGTTTTGACAGCGTGGGCTATAAGCTATGCCTGTGCGTGTCGGAGTGTGTGTTTTGGTGTGTAGTTCGGTGTGTAAGATCAGATCGTCAGATCCCAGTAGTGTGCTGTTTGGCAGGTGCGAAACATTTCCTTTCTGTTCAAATAGCGTGTGTGTGTGTGTGTGTCTGTGTGTGTTTGTGACTGTCTGTGTGTTTGTGTGTCTATTTTTCTGTCTGTGTTTGTGTGTTTGTGCGTGTGTGTTTCTGCATGTCTAAGTGTCTGCCTGTGTGTCTGTGAGTTTGTGTTTGTTTCTATCTGTGTGTGTGTGTGTCTATGTATCTGGGCGTGTTTGTTTGTGTGTGTGTGTCTATGTTTCTGTCTATGTGTGTGTGTGTGTGTGTGTGTGTGTGTGTGTGTGTGTGTGTGTGTGTGTGTGTGTGTGTGTGTGTGTGTGTGTGTGTGTGTGTGTGTGAGGGCAAAAAGGGGGGGGGGGGTTTCGAACCTGCACAACAGAGGCTATGTTATCTGATTAGCAGCCGCAATGCACTCATCAGCTGATTGTTGTTACCAAGCACAGCAACAAGTGAGGTGCAGTTAGGGACCAGTGGATTTTTACGTAACCGACACCACTGGGCGAGACGCTGCAGGCCTTGGAAAGTACATTTGGGACAAGAAGAGGACAAATATTTGTCGAATGTCACCGGTTCAGAGCATGTTTACCTTCAGGATTGTCACGTGTGGACTTAAATTCAGTCCCTAAGTCAAGCTGGAGTCACATAAAGCTTTTGCGTTACATTACAGCATTTTTTTCAATTACACTTTAAGCTATTGAACATTGTCCTCCTGGTTAAGTGCAGACAAAGTATTAGGTCAGGGTCACTTCTTTACTTAATGTTCTTTAAGAAAATTATCTGGATCTGAATTTCTTTGCATCAAGTTTAGACATTCACACAACTGGACAGGCTTTACGGAACCTTTTATAGAGATGATGTTTTTGCAGCATTAGACAGGGAGGACATGCAGCAAAGGGCCTCAGGCTGGATTTGAACCTGGTCTGTGGGAAAGGACTTAACTGTAATGGTCTATGCACTTTGATGTGAGCCACCGGGGCGCTCCAAGGCTTCACTGAATCTTAAGCAATGTGCTAATACTTAAAGCCAAGCAATGTTCTGACTGCATTAGGACAGTATCCCTTTTTTCCAGGGACCTTTGGCCAGAAAAAAATGACATTTATTTTTAAATTTCGCATTCTGATACAGTCCACACATCACCAAGTAATGAAAAGTATTGAAGGCATACCAATGGATTTAGTCATATCCAAGATTAAATTTGTATAGTTGACTAATCTTTGGTTATCTTTTTCCATGTCCCATTCCATGTTCTAGGTGTGAAACTGGAACAAAATTTAGAACTAATGAAGCTATGTTGAGATAATATGACACCTCTCAAAATTGACTGAGCTGCTTGAGGTCATCAAAAAAGAATTTCAAGGAGTGCATTCCTTTGATACATTCAATTTTCTTCTCAATATTTGTTTTTGTGCCATTGAAACATAGTGACAGCTAGTGTGATTAATCCAACGCCACTCTGTTCTCAGTCCAACTGAGATGGTTCCATTCAATTTCATAATGTATGACGTGTTTGGCCATCATCCGGCCAGGTCAGCCAGGAAAGCACCTTTCAGAAAATTTAATTTGCTGGGCATTTTTCGTGGAAAAAATCAGTGTTTACATTAGATTTGATCAGATTCAATTACATTTGTGGTTCTCAACTGGTCCTTAGTCATTAAGTTACAATGCAAACATTTAAGATTTGAACCATTTCACAAAATGAATAATGCAGTAATCTACAATGCTTTGGTGCACGTTAAACATAGTCCACAGTTACCTTTGATGCAGAAAGGTTAAATGTTGTAACTATAAAGTCGTTTTAAATAAATATTACCTAACAATAACTGTACGGCATTGGCTAAGACGCTTTGATAAAGGACATTTAAGAGATTCCTACTGACCTCAAAGGACTTACATTAAGCCTTTTTAAATACAGCATTTTGCATTATCTTTCCAGTTGAGGTCTTGGTCAATGTGGACACCCCAGTATTTATTCATGAGTAGGAACTACTTCAACCTAGCCTGGCCTTTAAGAATAACTGTTCTTCTTCCTTAAGTCAATGGCCAACTCCTCCTCTTCCTCATGCCAGTATACCAACTGGGATATCACTGTTAGAACTGTAAGACAATAAGAAATGCCAATGGATGGAAGGGTTTACACCATTGTTCCTGTTGTCAATCTAAGAAGTGGTAACTTTAGGTTAACTGGTGCCATGGCAGGCTCTTCCGACACTTGTGAAATGTATCTCTCCTATTAAAGCCGCAAAGGTGAAACCACTGAATCTTAGATTAGAGAAGATTCTTTATTTGTCACACAGCACACACACCACAACACATGCACCCATGCGGCGACAGCGACCAACACACACATGCTTAAAATGGTGGCTGGTGAAAGTTGTTCTCTGCTTTTAACCCATCCCAACTTCTCCTTCCTCCGGGAAGCAGCCAGGAGCAGTGGGCACCATACAGCGATGCGCCCAAGGACCAATTCCAAATGTCCAACACTGGTCAGATGACGATCTTGTGCATGTTTTTGGTCCATTCTGATGTTATATGGAGGAAACCCCATGTGAGCACAGGGAGAACACGCCAACTCCACACAGAGAGACCCTAGATCTAGTACTTGTAACTAACCCTTGAGAACCATTTCAAGTCCTTGTGTATGACGATTTGGAATGTTCTTTGGAGGCTCTCTTTACAAATTCTTCTTGTTCTTTGAAGATTTTGTGCTGCAGTGACGCCTGTACACAGTTGGATAGACCCATACTACAGTAAAGCCCAGGTTGAGATTCTCAAGGGTTTTGCTACACCATGAGTAATCCCTACAACTTCAGAACAACTGTCGGTGTGGAATGAGTGGCAAAAAAAATTCCATCCTATTCCATCCTATTCCATTCCTTTCCATCCTATTTCAAAACCTAATTGCAGAATCAAAAGTAACAATGCTATTTCTCATATTCTACCCACGAGTTCCTATGAAGCAGAAACATATAGTAAGTGGGTGATGCCATGCATGCTGTCATGCATTCTTGGAAACTGGGATCATGCTTGTCATTGGGAGTTCCCTTCCCACCCAGTTCCCATGTCCAAAGGATTTTTCATTCCTTTTTTTCAAAAATGTTCACTCAGAAGCCTGCACATCACTGCAGTGTGCCAAATAAACCATAAAATACAGTATTTAAAGAAGTAATACATGTAGGCGTAAATGCATGTACACGCATCTTTGTCATTCGAACTGCAGCATAGAAGGACAGATATAATTCTTTCCTGCTTTCCAGCTCTGTGCTCTATGACTGTACTGTAGAACGAAAGGTATGTCTCGCAGTAATACCCTGAACTATAGAACTAGAGAACTATAGAACCCTGCGGAAGGTTTGTCAAGTTGTCGCTCAGGTTCTTCTTCCTGTTTAGATCAGAGCACACTAATGGGTTTAATGTCCCCATACGGTTGCTGTCAGCAGAGCCAAACTGTATACATCCCCGCTCAAACTAAGCCACGAACCGCAGCTGCAGTGCGTTCAGAAAGCTCTTTAGAAATACAGAAATGGAAACAAGTCGGCCATGTTAATCAGGGGAACCTTACGTTTGAAGCTGGATATTTTGACACCGTCCAGACACTGCGTGATCCGTTGTGGATCCGCTGCTGTGGCGGTCATTCATTTTTCTCAGAAGACAGGTAAACTTGCTTCTGTCACAGCTGCGAATGGTCATTTGCAATAGTTTGACACTATTGACCTACAGAGAACTTGACACTGCAAGTTCTCTTTAGGCAGCAAAAGCCAAGATTTTACAGTCAAGCTTTGTTGCCTGAACTGTTTCAGCTGGCTGCAGCCGTGACAGGTTCTAGGTGCCTTTGCTAAGCAGACAGTAGGTATTCTGTGATAAACATGGTTTATGAGTCGCCATATAACAGCGGGGGCTGTCCTGGTTCTGCCCTGGCCCACCTGTGTGGTGGAACGATTGAATTAAAGTTCAACTTGTCGACCAGATTGTTTTTGGAGTGACACGTGACACAGCCAGGTGATTATTACAGACTGGTCTGGTATTCATAATGTTTGAAACTGTTTACACTCAATTATCTGTGATACTACTGATATTCAAGTCTGCATTAAGTGACATTTCTCTTAATAAAATTTAATGAGAAGACCAGGACTTGAAACCTTGACTGGACCTTTTTTGTCCACCAACGGTATTCTTTTAAACATATTTATTCGTCAAAAAAATAAGAGCTATAACATATGATAAAACACATTTCACATCAAAACATATTTCTTTTAATCCCTCACACACACGCATAGTCACACACACACACACACACACACACACACACACACACACACACACACACACACACACACACACACACACACACACACACACACACACACACACGTGTATACACATCTAGTCTAGCATTAAACCAGGGTTATTCAAATCAGTACATTGTATTTTAAACTTAAACTAAAAACAAGCCATTCGTGACCTGATTGCCATTTTTCATTAAACGGTCTCTTCTCCTCCCCTCCTTGGTTTTGATTTCTATTTTCATTGTCTGTTTTCTTCTGTTTATTTGAAATATGATCCTTTTCATTTGGCTTTCTTGTCCCAGTTATATGTGGCCACATAATTAATAATTAATCAAAAATATCTAAAAGTCTGAGTGTTGTTGAAATTGTTCTATCAGGGATATAAGAGTTGGGTTTCATCTCGCTTCCAAACTTGATGTTTGAAATTAATCACTTGTCTAGTAACTTGACAGCGCTACCCGCCACAGCTTATTTGTATATACATCTGGCCGGTTGGCTTGTCTTAATTTCAAGCCCTGCAGAATACATTTGCTCGTGAAGGACTGCTTATACCCTTTCCCACTGCCCCCCCCAATTGATTCATTCTCAGCGACAAAAACCGCTAACAATCAGCATTTGTCAACAGTGGCAAAGGAAAAACCTGGGTCTCATTCACAGATCAAATGACCCGGAAATAGACACAGGTTTTAATCGGCTCCACCTCTGATCGGCCCTTATGTGAACAGGACACACGGGTTGACCCGCTAATTTTAGCCCCTTTACATGCGGGATGTGACGCGCGTTGAAAATCCAGATGTTGGCACATTAATAGACAGTATTATCCGTGTATCATTCCATCATTTCATATTATTCCATTTAGAATCCAAAATCAAAATCAGAAGTTATTGACTTTTGTCCGCATGGGGGAACCAGGAAATGTTTTGAGTGTGGGGATCGCACTGTGGGCACCGCAGCAGAGAACCCCCACGCTCCCAGCTGGTCCCCAGTCCCCGCCGCCGGAACACCAGTGAGCGCACCGGCACTGGCAGCATGGAGTATCCAAGCGCGGGTGCACACCAGCCGCATGGAGTATCCATGCTGCTTGTGCTCCATGCTGCTTCTCCTGTACTGTTGGATCGTTCATGAACAATCAGACAATCAATATCTTTTTCAAGTTTAAACAGTTTTATGTTGTTGTTTAAGTTTCTGTCTCCTCTACTGTTCTGTTCCCAATCACACTGGAACCATGACAAGCCCCTTGTTCGGCGTGAAAATAGTATAATACCGTTGATCTCCTGAGGATCTCCTGAGGAAGAACTCCCCATTGTATCGCTATATGTGTTTTTTAGCCAACTGTTTTTGAGCGGAGTGTCCCTTCACATTGGACTGGCTGATGAAGAGTCTGATATACCCAAAAAGACTTTGTAGTGTTGGCGAGTAAAGACAGTTTTGTGTAGCCATGCAAGCGTTTGCCAATTGATTCATTCTCAGCGACGCAATCCTTTTTGTTTCTTTTCAGCCACCGCAGGTAGACGTAGAACCATTTATTGGAGGAGAGTGTGAGGGAGGCGGGGTAAAAGTTAGAGTTCTTTGATGCCATCAATCATCCTCATCCTTTTTATGTTTCTCTGAACATCGCCAGCAAGCATTGAGTCAGCGGGAGTCACTCAAAGACAAGATAATCTCTACCAGCAATGGTAACTGCTGAGAACACGCAGTGCAGTGCCATACGCTAAAGTGTGATTTATTTTTATTTTGAGTGAGCAAGAACATTATTCAACCTTGGAGCTATACAGATTTCAGGCTGCAGGAGGGAACAAAGATGTCCTGGCCAAACTTGATGGATAGGAAGCATTTTCGTTCCTTTTAATTTGTCTTTTGCTGAATCTGCCCGTAGCTTTGGAGACTTAGGTCACTTAAGCACATTGTGTAAAATATTTCCAGGGCTACAGTTCAAAAGGCTGTGGTTGACAGAGGGGAAAATTGATCATTGTGATCATTTAGCTATAAAAGAATATTGTCTGTACTGAGTCAACAGTGTGCACCATATCATCTCTCATCACCCAGGACAGGAAGTAATGTAGTCTAACGTCATTAGAATCTGAATGAGTTTATTCTGCCAAGTAAATTTTCATGTACGAGGGATTTGTTATGGTGAGGAGTGGTGTGTTTGTCTACAGGCAGGTCAAAAATATTGAAATAAAAAAATAAAAAAATAAACAACAAATAATTATACAAAAAAAAAAGCCAAATAACAAATGTGCAAGAATGCAGAACAGAAATATGCAATCTAACTATAATCGAATTAAATTCTCTGTCTGTTTGTATGTATATATGTCCTTTGATTATCTCCACAACCGTTCATCCGATCTACTTCACCCTTGGCGGGTGTATTACTGGGTACCCAAGGATCTGCAGTGTTGAATTTGGTGCAATTTGGACACAACACGTGTAATATTAATAAGCCAGCGGTGGCAGCGCTGCAGGGCTCTGCGACTGAGACACAAGGAGTGTCTTTTCCCGGTGTATGACTTAACACAGGACTGAATCATTGACATTTTGTTTAACTGTGCCATTCAAATGTCTTAGAAAGTCTTACATTTTGAATGGGCATGCACTAGTATATAAAAATATACAGAATATACAAAAAGCGATTCTACACACAGGATAAATTACTCTAGGTCTTTACAGTTTAAATGATAAATTATTACTATGTACTAACTAAGGGAAGGCCAGAGGGAGTTGCAGAGCGTCTTTGTGGATTTAGAGAAAGCATATGATAGGTGTGCGGTAGGTGTGACAAAGGCATTCAAAGTGGAGGTGGGATTGCATCAAGGATCCGCTCTGAGACCTTTTTTGTTTGCAATGGTGATGGACAGGTTAACAGATGAAATCAGGCAGGAGTCTCAATGGACTATGATGTTCGCGGATGACATTGTGATCTGTAGCGAGAGTAGGGAGCGGGTGGTGCAGAAGGTTTATGGATGTGTCGAGGGAGGACATGCCGGTGGTTAGTGTAAGGGAGGAAGATGCGCAGAACAGAAGGTATTGGAGGCAGATGATTCGCTATGGCGACCCTTCACGGGAGCAGCCGAAAGACGAAGAAGAACTAGGTTGTTACAGAGTCTGCAATGATTGTTAGTGTGACAGCCAAAGGTAACAGAAAGTATGATTATATGTTATATGTTATCAGTGTTTTACATTGCCCTCCGTGTGTAGAAAATGATCCACAATCAATTCGCTATTGATGAGGATCCCATAATCAATTACACTTCTTCTCAACTTTTGACATCTAAATAGATGTATTAAATTCAAGCATAATATGAATTATTAGCAGCACAAAACACTTTGAAAACCCGGTCCGTCTTCACCAACTGATCTGTTATGTGTTGTCCAGGTGAACCTGTGTTCTCCAGCCAACAATGAAACGTACCAGGAACGTCTGCTCCGCCTAGAGGGCGACAAAGAGTCTCTGGTGCTACAGGTCAGTACCTCTAGTTCAAGTTCAAGAGATTATTTGTCACAGTGTGTGTGTGTGTGTGTGTGTGTGTGTGTGTGTGTGTGTGTGTGTGTGTGTGTGTGTGTGTGTGTGTGTGTGTGTGTGTGTGTGTGTGTGTGTGTGTGTGTGTGTGTGTGTGTTTGTGTGTGACACATTGAAGTATGATAGATATCTCCACCGGACAAAGAAAATGATTATGTCTTTCCAATACGTCAATGACTCTGTGGTTTGACTGTGCTTAGCCAGTACTTCCTTCCTCTCCAGGCGGCCTGTTGGACAGAGTGTATGGGTCAACATTTGAAAGTGAATTTTGTAAGATGATAGGCTTCTTTAAATGATCATCTCCAGGAATAAGCGTTTCAAATGGAAGAGGAAACTGGAAATTAACCAATATAAAAGTGAAGACCAAAAAGTTGATCTTGCTTGTGTTTCTGCTACTAACTTGACTTAAGACTGAATTATTGACCTTGTTGACCTGAAATAAGTAAATTGTTGACTTTTTATTTTCTTCCTAAAACCAGATTGTCGTTGGTTAATCCTGTGTTACAGTATCGTACAATGTTTAATTTTCTGGCTTCTAGAGTTGTTATGATGTTATTCCACAACAAACAGCTCGGGACCTGCTCACCGGCAACTCATCGTATAATGATAAATGTTAACATCAGCGCTGTAAATTATATGTCTGTGTACAGCACGCCCCCCCATCCCCCCTGCTCTTAGATCAGGTGTAATATCTATGTCCGCTCCAAAGTTATTTTTCTATTGGTGTCTGTACCGGTAGATGTGATGTGCATGTCCTGGATTTTCTCTTTTAAGTCACACGAGAACAGATTTCGACATCACTTGAGTCATAAACTGTACTCGGTTTGCTGAGCCACTTCACCACTCCACCACACACACATACACGCACTTTCACCCACACGAGTATGCACACCTTCTTGTCGTGCATTCCTCAAGCTTTACTCTCACTTCTCTCTCTCTGATTGGTTGTCATCTTGCTGCCCCCCCCCCCCCCCCCCCCAGGTTTCCCCCATGATGCTTTGCTTGATTTTACTTAACTTTCCCTTCACCTTCTTTTCCCTCGGGGCTGCGTGTGTGTGCATGTTGATGTGTTTGTGTTTTGTCTGTGTGTTGGCAATATCAACGCTCGGTAACTGACTGTTCTGCGGCCAAGGGAACTTTCACCTGCTTTGTGTGTGTGTGTGTTTGTGTGTGTGTGAGTGCGTGCGTGCGTGCGCGTGCGTGTGTGTGTGTGTGGCTCGAGACAGGAGCATTTGGCGAGGTAAGGGACTTTCTTTGGAACTCTCTGTTCATTGTTTAGGGTCATTTTCCTCAACGTTAGGAATTTTATGTTTTGTGTTTTAACCACACCACTATTTACCTAGGTTTAACAAGGGTTTCATGTACACGGCTGTTAAATTTCATAGACTTTTGCATTGTACTGGGAACCGATCTTTGTTCTCCATAGAAATGGAGAAACCTTGATGACACCTTGATGACAAACTGGTTCCCCCTCAAACAATGCATGGGCTGAGACCTTGTTTCGGTGGTAAATTCTGCAGATTATTGCATTAGTGTGTGAGTGAGTTGACACAGAGCGTTCAGAATTCCTGAGTGAGAATGTGCCAAACACATTCGGATCTACGGATCTAGCCATTGTGTAGAAGAATGTACAAGTGGATGTCAGCGATTGTTGTAATAGCTTGAAATGTCACTTGTGTCACACGTGTGTGTGTGTGTGTGTGTCTCTGTCTTTGACTGATTGCCTCAAATCTGGTTTATGGATTTACAGTAAGAGCGCACTCCGCTGCCCCCGCTGTGTGCCAGCTGAAATTTTCCAACTGTGCCTGCATAGTTATTCATGACACATCAAAACAAAAGTTTCCTGAAAAAAATGTTTTAAATTAAAAAGTAACTGCAGAATTTGTGGTACATCTGTTTTAAGATTTAATATTATAATATTGTTATCGATAATAATCTAAATTATACACTGCTTTATGTTCTCTTATGTCCAGACAATGTCAACATAAAATAAGAAATTTCAAAAACATTGAAAAAAAATATATATATATATTTCTGGCATTACATAATCAAAGGTTTGGAACATCGAGATTTGTTGGTTTTTCAAATTTGTAATTGACCAACCAAAACCAGGAAGCCTTTAAATTTGTGTTTTAATGACTGAGAGCCTAATCCTGTGTGTGTGTGTGTGTGTGTGTGTGTGTGTGTGTGTGTGTGTGTGTGTGTGTGTGTGTGTGTGTGTGTGTGTGTGTGTGTGTGTGTGTGTGTGTGTGTGTGTGTGTGTTTCCCCTCCTCAGGTGAGCATTTTGACGGACCAGGTGGAGACCCAGGGGGAGAAGATCAAGGATCTGGAAAGCTCTCTAGAGGTGCACAATCAGAAACTGGTCTCCACTGAGGAGATGCTGCAGCAGGTGGGACACACACACACACACATAAACAACATGTAACCGGTATATTTCCATAAATTCCATAATGGCATTCATGATATAGGCGTCAACTTCTTCAATCAGTCAAATACCAAACGGCAATAACAAAGAGTGTGTTTTTCAGCAGCAGAACTCGTAAATGGGCTTCACTTGAATTCCAATTTTTGCCTTTTCATATACTTTATTGTGAAAGGTATAACTTTTCTGCATTTTTTAAATCACTTTAATAATCCCTATGTTGAAACTAAGCTCTGCATTTTACCCAATATCATTTATAACAGTAATTAGGTTAGTCATATGTAGGGCAAGGTTTTGTTTTTCTGTAGGGTTTGATTTTTTCGAGTGTTATGCCATGACTGCACGACTTTAAAAGTCATCAGATTTCCGTACTGTTCACACTACACAGCTTTCTGTTTTGCGATCGGGAATCCTACAGTCTTGAGGTTTGCATACTACATGACTGATCGGCAACAGGGCGTCACACATTGCAAGATCTTTCACCAGGAGGAATACCAGATGAATCCGTCTCCAACCTACATTTTGTCACAAAAACACACACAAGAATTGACACCGCAAAGGCGATACCATGCGTTGAACAGGATTATTTATTTTTTTATTATATTCTTGATCACTGTAAAAAAAACGATTAAAAGCAGAATTTAAATAAGAAATATATTAAAAAAACCTAGAGAAGAAATGTCAAATAGGTATGTTGTGTGTTTCTGGCTGCTGCTCCGTGTACTTCTGTCTCCCCTTCTCTCCTTCTCGACTCTGGGGATTCAAGCTCATCACTCCTATATTTCTACCTTACTAAGTATGCCTGTTTGCTGTGCACCTCGCCGGGAGTGATGAGCAGTAGAGCCCAGACACCAAACTCAAGTCAAAGGCTTTTTTGTACTTTTGAAAACCACATTCACTTGATAGGATTATTGGAAGTAGAATAGATGCTGATACAGACTATTTTGGACCGCAGCTGCTGGCGACAAGCAATCTGTAACATATTAATCCCAGGAATATCGGTAAGCGTGTGACTCCTGAGCTTGAATTTAATTTGGTCGAGCTGAACGTCTCGCGGCGTTCCACTCGTTTGATGTCACAAGCCACGGCATCAGGGAGGGCATCCCTTGAACACGGCGGCGCTGCCAGGCGGCTCGCACACACTCAGACACACACACACACACACACACACACACACACACACACACACACACACACACACACACACACACACACACACACACACACACACACACACACACACACACACACACACACACACACACACACACACACAAGGACATGATTCTCCCCATCAGAGAATCAATGCTTTGTTCGCAGTTCGTCTACAGAATCTTCTCTGTCCTCCTCGTCGGGCACACGGGGGTTTAAACACGTCATCACAATCACAGACTTAAGGTGCTTATCAGTCCTAGAATCGCTCCTCCATAATGTTAGCGGAAAAATAAAACACTTACTACTTTGGCCTACCTTGACTCGACTTAACTCTGAAACTCTTCACTTTGAAAATAAAAAATGCTATCATCTGGTTTAGCGGTTCTCCACCTTTTTTTTAACCCCCCCCCCTTATCCAATGTTTACAGGAGGTACCATGTCCTTATTCTGAAAATGTAATTAAAGATTTGAAAAAATGTATACCGTTGCGCTTCTATGGCTAGGTTTACACCCATTTATTTAGACCAAAAAACTGTAATATTTCAACAAAACGCAGTAATATTTTGATAACATGCTGTAATATTTTGATGGCATGCAGTTATATTTTGACAAAAAGCTGTAAAGATTTTGGCAAAATTCAGTTATATTAAGACAAAAGCTTTAATATTTTGGCAAATCGCAGTTATATTTGGACAAAAAGGAGTAATATTCAGGCAAAACGCAGTTTTGCAGTATGTTCACAAAAAGCGGTAATAATTTGACAAAATGTAGTACTATTTTGAGAAAAAGCAATAATAATTTGATGAGTTGGCTATCAATTTTATAAAAAGATTATATAAAGATTTAATTTTAAGCAGTATTCTACTGCCGGCACTTTTTCTTGTCGCTCCGTGCCATTTTTTTACTAAATGTGACTACCATGTGTTCTTCCAATTTTAAGGAGTTCACTTGTCCTCTTGACACTGTGTTGATGAGGGGTTTGAAATGTTCATTGATGGTTTCTTAGATAGTTAGATAGTTAGACTAGTACTGTTCATCAACTTAGAATGATTTAAAAATAGCATTTATTTTTTAAACAAACCACTGCCTCGCCCATGATAGCTCAAAGGCCCCAATTTCAGCATTCAGCCCCATTGAGAAACCCCAATCTACAGAATGAAAGCAATTTCCGTAGGTCAATTATTCCAATATGTTCTCAGTGATTTGTTGCTACAGATTGAACAGATAGCAGATTTTTAAAGCTATACACAGTGTAAACAGACTTTTCCTGCTTTCCTACTTGGATTCATAGACATGCTCAAGCTAAGTCATCTCATGTCTAAAAACTCCAACCGCCGTGACCGAAGGATCTTATCTCTGATCTTCTGCTGCTAGCAACTATGCAGGAACAGTAAACACTAAACATTTCAACAATTATTTGGAACAGTGGCTTGAAACCCAAGATGCATTTATTTTAGACAAGGTTTCCAGATATTTTGACATGGATATTTTGACATGGAGCTACCTGGACCTGCATTGCAGCTACATGGGGCAGATGTGACTTTTGTTGAGCATTTTGTTTGCTGCTTATTGACATAAAGATGTTACACACAACAACACAGATTTCACCAGCGTAAATAAGAGAGAGCAAAACAAATGCGTTCACACTGAAACATATATTTGATTCAAGAAATACAGATAAATATTCATATGAAGCTTCAAATCGGCCAAAAGTATTCTATGTCAGGAGTCTCCGCCCCTTAGGGGCTACGCTCCTATTTGTATATCTCCAACCATGTATGCGGAAGTACTGAAATGTATTCATCCACTCGCTTCAGCCAATCAGGATGGAGCAGCATAGCCCCTTCGTCCTCTTTTCCAATTCAGTTGCAACTGAATACGTTCATCACTCATCGAAGACGACTCGAGGAACCAGCTCTCCCTACACCTGCCGTTGGCAGGGAAGAGCATGGCTCCCTGTCCCCGCCCCACGGCAACCGCCAGAACGAGCGTTACAGCTGTAGTTGCAGTCTACTGTCCATGGCGCCCTGGGGGTACAACAGAACGAGTGGCAACGAGTGCCGCATCCAAGCAGGATTCCCATGGCTGAGCAAGGACAGCGGCCCTTTTGGGACAAATCCACAGCCACATCGACCTCCTGGAACTGGAGACTGTTACTGGTCCTGAAGCACTTCGAACCGAACAAAGTGTTTGTGGTGTGGGGTTGCTGTGGTTTGAGCAGCCACACCTGACCTGGATCTAGGTAATTAGGGACCCCGGATCAAAGTGGCTGCGTACCTATTTTGCTCGTTGGTTGGTCTAACGAGCAACAGGTAAAAACCCTCATCCCCACACACACTCAGGAGAGAGGAGCGCTGTCATGACCTGTGTCCATCTGCTCTGGGGCTTGTTCTATCAAGCCCCCTCTCTACAATAAAACTGTGTGTTTTCTACAACCCTGTTGTCTGTGTCTCTGTGTCAGAGGTCCCTGAACACGCCACTTGAGTGGTGCGTGGTATGCAAAACTGCCATACTGGCACTTGAACAGGGACTCTCCGACACGGGGAAGGGACACAGAAGGGCCGTCTGAAGACGCCCTGGAGCCACCAGTGGGTCAACAGGCGGCCCCAGCACCAGCCCTCTCCCGAGTGGCAGCGGCAGCACCCAAGGGTCAGGCAGAGGACAAGGGGAAAAGCAGCCGCAGCAACCACCACAGGTATCCGCTGGCAGCTAGCTTCTCTGCCCAGCAGCCACTACTGGGACCATCCAGCAGCCCAGTAGCCAGGCCGTGCCTCCAAGCAGGCCCCGCAACAGACAAGCCCGGCCACACCTCCACCAGCCACCACAGCAACTCCAGGTCCCACGCTCCAGAAGAGAGAAGGGTAGTTTGCATCGTGGCCCTGGGGGAAGGAAGCCGGTGGACCATGCTCTTCCAGGGAACCAGGTCCTCTGGAATGGGATCAGTACACATTTTTTGGAAATTTGTTGGTTTAAGGTATGGCAACCCTGTTTCAGAGTCCAGTGTTTTATTTATTTTAGGTATACTAATCCTGGATCAGAGTCTGTATTTTAGACTTTTTTTTCTTTTTTGTTCTCTGCTTGGTGGGGGGGGGTTGCTCGTTGGTTGGTCTAACGAGCAACAGGTTAGAACCCCCATCCCCACGCACACTCAGAAGAGAGGAGCCCTGTCATGACCTTTGTCCATCTGCTCCAGTGCTTGTTCTTTCAAGCCTCCTCTCCACAATAAACTTGTGTGTTTTCTACAACCCTGTCTTCTGTGTCTCTGTGCCGGAGGTCCCTGAACATGCCACTTGGGTGGCGCATGGTAGGAAAAACTGCCACAGCGTTTTCTAAAGCCCTGGTTTTAACTGTGCGTGCGATAGGCACAGCTTTGCACACTGCCCGTACAGAGAGCACAGTGGGTTTTTTAGCTGGCACATTCTCTGTTGCAGTATTCTCAGAAACCACGGATGGCAGTAGAGAGAAACTACAGTGTAACGCAGGAAGTAGTAAACGAAAAATAGCACTAGTAGACACTAGACAGCATTCAAACATGGCTGCATGCACAGAATCCGAGCTTGTGCTGAGGAGGAATTGTTGTTCATGGTGGTTGAACCGACAAAAGCACCGTTCCCACTCTACTGGAGGTCTGGCAACTTCAACTGCCCTTTTTAGGGGCATTGGGGGCCAGGACATTTGTTCAGCGGCATCCTGGTCGTCACCATCCCCATTTCTCCATTTGTACCTGTGCAACGTTTCTGCAGCGTCCCTTTCCAAGTCGGTGCTCGCCACTGAGATCGGAGGACTTAGGGAATCATTTCTTTCACGGGCCGCTGAGATTTGTCACATGTTGCCTGTGTTTAGTGATTAACACTCTGTGGATACAGTGTGTGTAGTGTTAGTTGTTGATTGCCAGGATCGCAGCATGCGTAGATCACGTTGACTGCCGGCTTTGGCTGCTTCGGCCTGCACCCTGGACCATTACGTACATGGTGCGTGTTCGGGTCCAGCGGGGAGTAGAGTATCAGGGGTCTCCGCCCCTAGTATACCAATAGGAGCGTAGCCTCTAAGGGGTGGAGCCTCCTGACATAGAAAGAGAGTTACTGTAGCTTTGTAACTACAGTTCTACGAAGGAGACATAGCCCCTTCGGGTTTTATACCCCACTGGACCCCCATCAGTCTCGCTGAATTGATTTCAGAGGACAAAGGGGGGCACTTCCGGGTTTATATTGGCTTTGCCGTATCCTGATTGGCTGAAGCGAGTGGATGAATCATTTCAGTACTTTTGCATATGTGGTTGGAGATATACTAATAGGAGCGTAGCCCCTAAAGCCTCCTTCCTAGACCTGTAGTTACAAAGCTACAGTAACTTTTGTTCCTTTAATTGAGTGATGGGAATGGCTCTCCTCACAAGCACCGTGCCTGCTTAAATCCCCATAATGAACAGTTTAAGAGTGAACGAGAAGAGCAGCATTTTAAAGGTGACAACATGTCTGAGAGAGAGAGAGAGAGAGAGAGAGAGAGAATGTGTGTGTGTGTGTGTGTGTGCTCATCCAACTTTGTAATTTTGTTTCACATTCTGCTTCGATTTAAAACTAACTACACTAAGTGGGATTCTTCAATTTCAGTTTCTCTATTGCACTATATTGAATTATAGCAGCCATTTTGCAAGTGAAAAGCTAATCATTCTTGGCGTCTATCAATTTGTAAGATAACACATAAATACATTTCCAGTTTTAGATAACATATTAGATGGTCGGTTATTTTACCATTTGTTATTACTTTTTAAATTTAATTGAATTTAATTTAATTAATTGTAATGTATATTACATTAAGCCATTAAGCAGTTGTAGGTCTAAGTAGCCTCCATTCGGTGCCGTTTCCATGTTCCAAGTGTTCAAAACTGATAATTTGTCACCCGTTGTTCCCCGTTGCGCTCAAGAAAACAAAGGGAAAACATGTGAGAGAGAGACAAAACTAGAGAGGCCCAGAGAAATTATGTCTAAACACCCGGGCTAATCCCTCCATAAGTGACCAAGATGTTGGATTGCAAATTGAAAGTCAAGAGCCAAAACTAAGCAGAGTATGTGTGTGAGAGAGAGGGGGGGTGGCTGTCTGTCTAGGTCACAAATTATGGCCAAATACATTTTATTCCACCATTAGTTTCTAATGTACCAAATTGGAGAATATGGAAAATGACTACTCTGACCTATAGATACATAATCGATTATCAATCAAGTATGAAATGTTCTCATGGGTTGTCTTTCCTGTGAGAAGAAACCAAAGTGACAGCTCTTGAAACGGGACTTTCACAGTTACATATGAAAGCCCCCGATTATCTCAGCATTCACTCCAATTTCTCTTTGGTTATGCGCCAGAAATAGAGAACATGTGTAAATATTGATAATGGGAAGCAGCTGACTCAGGGGCTGAGTGTTATTATCAAACTGCTCCACACAGTTCCGAACTGGTACACACACGCGCACTTTTACTTTGAAAGGACAGGGGTTGAAGTAGATTTGCAATCATAAATATTTAATAATACATGTGTTTGATTTGATCCAGGCCTTGCACTCTTTTATCTGTAGCCTATGTAGTGCTAAAACTGCGGTCCACTTTTGAGAGAGTTTTGTTAGGACTTTCACATCCCTTTACCCTGAGTGAACTGGATGAAATGACTTGAGAGAAATACTTGTGTGGAAATTAATTAGAAGTGAAGGTATCCCCAAATTAGGTTTTAGATCGTCAATTTTAACTTTCATTACTTTTGATTTAGAAGTTTTGAAAAAAACATCTTGAGGCAAATTATGAATAAAAACTACTTAAAAGTTACAATTGAAGCTCACAAAACTCTTGGAATTTTTATCTTTGGGTTGGAAATGGTATCGCTGGAGGGATGGGGACAACATGGCCGTGTTGGATCATGCTAGTTTCAAACAACACAACATCGGGCTTTGAAAAGAGGAAGTAGGATTAGCAGGTCGGAAGTGGAATTGAAAGCAACAGCCAGACACACATACACACACAAAGAGAGAGAGAGAGAGAGGGAGAGAGGGAGAGAGAGAGAGAGCGAGAGAGCGAGAGGGAGAGAGAGAGAGAGAGAGAGAGAGAGAGAGAGAGAGAGAGTTGAGAAAGAGATAGGCATGCTTTTATAAGTGCGTGAGTCACAGACCACACACACACACACACACACCCACACACACACGGGCACACACACCCACACACACACACACACACACACACACACACACACACACACACATACACATACACCGTTTCGTAGTTCCAGAGTTCAACGGCTCACCCAGCATTCTCACTCACTCATTCTCATTCTCATTCTCTCGCTCTCACTCACTCCATCTCTACTTCCTTGGTCACTCATTCTTTCTCTACCTTTCTTCTTCGCTTCCATGCCAGAGAGGGGGAAAGAGCGAGGGAGACATTGGAATATATTAATAGCTAGCTCAGTGTGTGTGTGTGTGTGAGTATATATATTTAGCCAAACGGAGTCTGGGGGCCCCAGCCTTGCCCAGTCTGTTAGTTAGTGTGGGAACAGCATTGGGACCAGTGGAGCGTTATGCGGACCGCTCTGTTGTCTCTCTTGTAAGTTCTATGAGTTGTTTGGGTTGTGTTATTACATGGTTATAATACGTGTTAAGTGTGCGTCATCTTGGTGTGCGCATGATCAATGTTTTTGTGGTGTGTGTTTCCCAGGAGCTGCTCAACAGGACCTCTCTGGAAACCCAGAAGCTGGACCTGGTGGACGAGGTGTCCTACCTCAAACTGAAGCTGGTCAGCATGGAGGAGACGGAGGCCGACCCGCAGACCAACGCTTGCGACTCCACGGACAACGAGCAAAACAAAGCACAGGTATGAGATGACAAAAAATACTGTACATATGGAGGTGTTCCTTGAGCTGTGTTCCTTACTAGTTTCAAGTGAACTTAACTAAGTGAAAATTGCATTTCAGCTGCTGTAAAGACATAAAAGCCTCCCCCCTCTGACTAGGATGGAGTTCTTGTAGTGCGCTTCAAGGGGTTCTCCCAGTTAAGGTCTTTATACGGATGGGTGCACCTGTCGGCATCACATACTCAGACACTGTGCCGGTCTGTCGTCTAGTTTGGAATGATGGAGGAACATGGAAACAACACTATGAAATTCAAGGGTTTTAAAGCTACCGTGCGCATCTTGTTAAAGGGTAGAGTGAGGTAGGGTGAGGTAAGGATAAAAAGTTACTGTGACAGTAAGTCTAGGTGTTTTATGACAGACAAAGCCCTAGCTTCTGATATAGCTCATTTTCCTGGAAACACTCAAAACAAGCGTCAATTTAATCTTCATCTTCGAAGAGGTCATGCTGCTTCAAACTGAGTTGAGATTGTCCATTCATCTCTATGAAGCCAAAGTGTACTTTGGTAGTACGTTACAGCATCTGAAATAGCCTGATTTCCCTGTTCTCAAGTACAGAGAAGTGTCGGAATTGGTTCTATGGACCACACGACAACTCAAGGGGTTTACTTTTGGCTATTTTAAAAGGGACCTATTATGTAAAACTCACTTTTTCAGTGCTTGTGCACATACATTTGGGTCTCTGATGGGCCGACTAACATAAAATGTGAAATAAGACAACCCAGTCAGTTTTTTGTGAGCTGTCTGTTTCAGAAAACAGGTCCTAAAACAAGCCATTCAGCTTTGTGTCTCAGTACTAAGTAGCATTGAGACACATTAGAATTAGAACTGCCCCCATCTCAGTATCTCCACCCACACCTGTAGCGCAACTGGACCCGCTTTCATCAAAAGCTAAGAGCTAATCATGGGAAGTGCTCTGTTGTTGGCTGCAGAGACCAGCACAAATCTTGGAAAAGAAAGAGGAATTAATACCAACTGTCTGTGACAAAACTGCAGATGATGGAAATGTAATTATTTAAAAAATAATTCTGCTGTGTGTGTGTGTGTGTGTGTGTGTGTGTGTGTGTGTGTGTGTGTGTGTGTGTGTGTGTGTGTGTGTGTGTGTGTGTGTGTGTGTGTGTGTGTGTGTGTGTTCACGTTAGGTTACTGTAGGCTGCGGCGCGCAATCCGCTCCGCATTTCTACAAACAAAACCGTAGATGTATTTATTTTGTTTATTTTATTTTCCGACATATCCGCAAGAATGAAACAATAAAGACTCTAGCCCTGTGGTATCCCACAATGCTCCAAGCTCTGTGCTGCTCCGTACACCGCGGTGAAAGTAGGAACAAACTTTTAAATGAGGCCTTTTGGATCTAATATGATTGAAGATTCAGCAACTGAATTGCTGACTTCACGCCTTCAATTTGTTCTGAAACAGATTTAGGTGGACTGCTAAGGTGTAATCAGTGAAAGTTTGCAGAGTAAATAAATCCAAACCCGGAGCCATGGTCAAACCCCATTAGCTCACAGAAACCAGAACTTGTGCTCAAATCCCATTGGCTCAAAGAACTAGGTGCCTCAGGCGGGTGGCTCGTCCCACTTAAACAGCCCGAATGGTATTTTCATCAAAAAAAATTAAAAACATGTTTTGAGGACTTCAGAGACCATATATTAATTTGGTGAAAAGGAGCATAATAGGTCCGCTTTAATGCTGTAAGTGGGTGGTATTCCCATTTGTGCTAATGGTAGTGCACTGTAGCTTAACTTTTGGTGGTTAGGCTGAAATTGTTAAGTTGTCATGCACATGACACAGGCACAATACATGTTAACAGCATTAGAGACAAGTTAACAGCATTGGAGACGAGAGTTCCTGGAGGAGGTATTTGTTCTTCCTGCTTCTGGAATTTCATTTTTGTGAAAATTAGGCATCAAAGGGCAACACTAGCTATAGCATTAGAATTAGCTTGACGTGGAAAGAATGTCCACGCATTGGCTTACAAGATACTGTTCATTGTAGTTTTTCGCTCAGTTTTTCCCTGTCTGCAAGCCAACAAGGAAACATTCCTCCATATAACATTCCTCCATATAACTTCAGATTTTAAGAAACGCAAAGCACGGCCTTTGGGTCTTAAAGGGCGAGAGCTTGTTTGTGTTTTCCTTGTTTTTGCTGTGTCTGGGCCAAAGGCAATTGAGGGAACATTCACTGGTGGTTTCCTCTAGTTCCAACAATCCGCCACCGTCCCACCCCAAAATAACTAGGTTCTCTAGGGGGATTTAATTGCCCTCGGATGGGGTTTTGGATTTTTCTGTGCTTTATGTAGCTTGTGTCTCCTCCTAAATAAGGTCTGAGTGTATGGCACGGTATAGTGTGAGGTTTATTTTGTCATTGTTTTTACTGTAAAGGATTGGTGGTGATGTCACCTGTTGCATACGGCCCTGGGAGAATATTCCGCCGAAGGAAGGAATGCAATATGCGGAATGTGCGTTTGACTTCCTCCAGACCTCAAATCTCTCAAATCTGTCGTCAGCCTTATAACCTTATCAGTAAAGAAGTGTCAGGTACTTCACACAGGGCGAGAAGACTCCAGGAGTGTTCACGATGAACCCAAGTTAAAGCTGTGATGGTATATCTGTATTTTGGTCTCTAATGGTTATGTCTTTGTCAAAACAAAATTTTACATGCTTACATGTTATGTTTTGAAATACACTCATTTATAGACTATTTCTACATGTGTTTCAGTTTGGGTGGTCAGGGTGTAGAGGAGAAATTTACCTTTGAGAACCATTAAGAACCTCTGCCTTGGTCCAACTTTGGCTGTCCGCCAAAATCAATTCCGACGATGACTCAAACCTGATAATGAATTCAGGGTGGCTCTTCTCTTCTCGTGAGCAAAAAAATGCCTTTTGTTTTTGTTAATGTCATTTTAATTTGGAGGCTCCTCAACAACAACCACAGGCTTTCCGCGGGTCCTTAAAAAGTCTAAAAACCAATAAACTGAATTGTAGGCCTTAAAATGACAGGTGTTGGATGTCTTAATTTTGACAGGTCTTAAAAATGTACTGGATTATGCAGTTCAGGGATGTAACCAACTTGCTTTTTGGTGAATGTTTATTTGGAGTGAATCGTCCAGATCCAAAGAGGTTTTTTTGGGGGGGGGCATACATATTAAATTGCATTCATTATAGTCTTAAAAAGAACAAAGGGAAGACCAACAGATTAGGTCCGTGGGAACAGTTCTCATATCGTCTGCCAGAAACATAGCTGAAAGGTGGCAATAAAGAGAAAGAATAACCACCGTGACAGGACATTGGTGTCTTTTAAAGATGTGTCACTTTGCAAACAGTAGAAAAAAAACATAGTTTCATTTTCATTTTAACATATGAATGAACACGGTTTGACGGCTTTCCAAAAAACAATTAACACAACCTACCTCCATTTTAAGGATCGACCCTCTAGATGTTGGCATTGGATCGGCGAAGATATGGTCTCTCCTGTGCTCGGCCATCTGTTTCTTTCAATTGGGAGAAAAAAAAGGTTCGGGGGTCACCACAGGACTGAAAGATTTGTTTCATATGAACATTTCTTGGAGTGTTCTGTACCGGACCACCCTGACAATAGCGGCCATCCCTTCCTACCTAACCTATGGGTGATGGTCCGTATTTTACTTGCCAAATCTTACAAATCGATGACTTGATGGTGCTCAAACAGCAACAACACGATTGCTTGTTGGATTGTTTTGGGGGTTTTTTTTTGCTTTATGAAAGACTCTTTCTGTTACACTCCCTTTCTGATGTTACACCACAAACACACACATACACCGACACATACACACACGTCAAGGGTCCAGTTGAGCAGTCCTCTGCGTGTGTCTTCAGTAGTTTCTTTGTGCGGCGCTTTGTGCATTGTGACACCCAGCAGCTCTCACCATTGGCACCGCGAGACACTGGAGCAGGCCTTGTGGTTCTGGCGTGTGTGTGTGTGTGTGTGTGTGTGTGTGTGTGTGTGTGTGTGTGTGTGTGTGTGTGTGTGTGTGTGTGTGTGTGTGTGTGTGTGTGTGTGTGTGTGTGTCACTGCTTCAGTGTGTGTTTGGGCAAGGCTATCACAAGGGATGTAGCACTCAGGGCTCTGCTTTGACTGAATAAACATGACGAGGAGCTGTCAGCGAACAGTGGTCCATGTTCTCCAGGCTGACACACACAAACACACACACACAAATACACACACACACACACACACACACACACACACACACACACAGTGATGGGTCAGAGCAAACATCAGCAGTTAGAGGAAGAGAGAGGTGAACCGAAGGAGAGACAGTGACGGACAGCTAGGCAGATAGAGAGTGACGCCATGTGGAAACACTGTTGTGGGTCCTCCGAGCCACATAGCCACACACACATGCACACACACACACACACACACACACACACACACACATACACATGTACATACAGCCTTGTGCCACACCATCTCGCACTATTGAATAAGTGTCAAAGTCAAGTATTTCACTGGGAACATCAGATTTGCAAGGAACTCTCTTTTACTGTTATTGTTAACGGCACTGTGTGGAGTTTTCCACTATTTTACCATCAGCGTCCATGTTTTTTAGATCAATTCACGGCATGTAAACAGTTTTACCTTATTACACATAGTTCAGAAAAAATGCCATTACGTTGACCTTTCTTCCTCCTCAAAGCCTAATTGGTGTTGTAGACCGCTATAGCTTATTGGCCAACAATCCGCCACCATCCCACCCCAAAATAGCTACCTTCTCTAGGGGGATAAATAGCCCTCGGACGGGGTCGTTTGCATGAACTTACTTCACGAGCAGAAATGCTTCACTGCTGTCAGGTACTTTTAGGCCCTTGGGGGGAAATACTTCTTCGAGTTTTCCAATCCACATTTTTATTCGGTTTCAGTTTATTTACCGGGTCCGAAACGGGGCATACAGGGGAGCCGTTTGCGGCCGCCACCGCCTCTAGGTCTTTACTTTGCTGTCATGAAATAATTTTTTGGCAAAAGCTTTGTCAGTTGTTCTGCCTCTTTAACCCTCTTAGACTCCCACATGCCCTGATCCCAAAAGATATCCAGCATTTTGTATATACAGGTAATCCTCACTTAACGACCTACCTGTTTAATGACCGTTTGGATTCACGACCAGCTCTCCGACCAGTCAGTATTGTACGCAGCGCGGCATCTCAGCGTCAAGTATGTCATCTCGCATCACCCTTTCTCAGTCTCATTCATGTAGTCGGTCAGTATTCGCTGGATTGCCTTCGTCTCATAGTGCATCTTGGTGCCATCTCTTCCCCAGGTAAATGATGCACGTGCACCTGGACATCCACATGATGTCAATGAAAACGTGATTCATCAGACCAGGCCACCTTCTTCCATTGTGCCATGGTTCAGTTCTGACGCTCAAGTGCCCATTGTAGGCGTTTTCGGCGGTGGACAGGGGTCAGCATGGGCCCTCTTAATGGTCTGTGGTTATGCAGCCCAATACACAGCAAGCTGTGGTGCACTGTGTGTTCTGACACCTTTCTATCATAGCCAGCATTAACTTTTTCAGCTATTTGTGCTACAGTAGCTCTTCTGTGGGATCGAAACAGATGGACTAGCCTTCGCTCCCCACGCGCATCAATGAGCCTTGGGTGCCCATGACCCTGTCGCCAGTTCACCGGTTGTCCTTCATTGGACCAATTTTGGTTGGTTCTAACTACTGCATACCGGGAACACCCAACAAGACGTCCAGTTTTGGAGATGCTCTGACCCAGTGATCTAGCCATCACAATTTGGCCCTTGTCAAAGTCGCTCAGATCCTTACGCTTGCCCATTTTTCCTGCTTCCAACACATCAACTTCGAGAACTGCCCCTTTTGACAGGTGCAATTGGAACAAGATGAGCAATGTTATTCACTTCAACTGTCAGTATATATACGCGCAAACAGGGACATAAATTCCTTTTACGCCTCCTAAAGTTCCATGTTATTTGAAATTAGTTCCCCTGAGAATGTCTAGTGACAGTAGGGAATGGATTTATGATTTTGGTGATTTCAACTCTCTCTCTCTCTCTCTCACACACATACAAACACACACGCACCCACTTACACATCACCACCCTTCCAGTCGTAAATCGGACAGAGCGTTGCTTTGGTCACATGGAAACGAACACCTGCATGTAAGTTTTCGTTGTGCGTGTGTGTGTGTGTGTGTGTGTGTGTGTGTGTGTGTGTGTGTGTGTGTGTGTGTGTGTGTGTGTGTGTGTGTGTGTGTGTGTGTTTGTGTAAGCAGCCTTTGAGGTTAGTAACAGCTGCCAGACTCTGGTACACTGGCGGGAGGAATGGTAGACATTCGTTTGGAACATTCCACCAGGTCAAATACTTTCACCTCTGGAAACTGCACCAATACCACACACACACAGACACACACCAAACAATATTATCGTTCATGGTGCAATTTTGTGGTTTCGGTGAATGATATGACATTTGAGATCTGGGGTATCAATTTGATAGTGAAAACAACATTTTGGTCTCTTTGCCTTGAATGGCATATTTTGTCAATTAAATTATCCAAGCAGTTTAGCATTCTGAAAAGTAGGAACGTGTTAATGACATATGTATGCAGCAAATGTATTGACACCTTGGACCCCTTGTAACATAAGAGTTTCAAGTAAAATAAAAAAAAATAATGAGCATTATAGTAAGTTTTCTTTCACATTTTATATCAAATTAGGGTCTTCTCCTCACATTCTCACTTAAAGAGTGTCCAAACTCATGGGTGACCCCAAAAATACTCTCAAACTAAATTGAAATTCATAAATAAAACACAGAGTAGGGGTGTGTGTGTGTGTGTGTGTGTGTGTGTGTGTGTGTGCCCGTGTGTGTGCCGTGTGTGTGTGCCCATGTGTCTACAACCACATACTTTTGCCTGAATCTATATCTGACATTACACCAACCACGTGAGACAGTATGCCACGACGGTGGGTGCTTCTATGTGTGCATGTGTGCGTGTGTTACTCCCCCGACGGCTGCATCTGTTGAACTGCATATGCACTTCCAAAATATATGTGTCTATGTTTGAGGTTGTGGCGGTACACAATATGTGTGTTGCACGATTTATCGGATCAGCTTGCATACCTCTGTTTGTTTGTTTGTTTATTAATTTTGCATTGCAATTATTATTTTGCTTGACCTTTTTTCCCTACCCACAGACATAATCTGTCATGAACCCTCAATGTTTAAGTCTGTTTAGTTAGTCTGTGTCTTATTTGTGTGTGTGTGTGTGTGTGTGTGTTTTAGTTGTGTTGCCTTATTGAACGCGTTGCCTTGGTCAAGAGTGAACCAAATATGGATTTAGACTCAACTACATCAACAGAGAAGTTCATGTCTCTCCTCCTCTCCTCTCTCCTCCACATGCTTTTCTTTCATACTCCTCTACTCTTCCTCTATCCTCCTCACACCTCGCTCTCCATCTCCGCTTTGCCTCACTTCATCGTCTCCCTTATCCTCTGTTTTTTATTCTCTTCTTCCTTTCTCCCCTCTCCTCATCATCCCATCAGTGTGTGGTAAATCTCATCAGTGAGCTCCAGGAGCAGATGTGCAGGTTTCAGGAGGAGATCAGCAGCCGCATCCAAGAGAAACAGGCCCTGGAGCAGAGGGAGGCCCAGCAGTGGGGTCCCAGATCCGAGCCGGCCCAGCCCCTGGGCTCTGAGGCGGGCTTGGACGGCTCTGGCCTCTGCCGTTCCGCCCCCTGCAGCCCGGGGGAATGCTGCATCCACGATGGACGGAGTGTACATGTATGGAGACTTGATGGATGAATGCTTCTTCACTCCATCTTTTAACCACCCACCATTCCACGATTCTTCCTTTCCGCTCCTCCCTCCTTTGTACTGAAGCAAACGTACTCAAATTCAATCAGGAGGGACACAAGTTGAGTCCAAACATAATCTATTATTGTTAAAGGTAAAAAGCTCTTGGTAGATAATGGACAGTGGGACATGAAGCTAATGGTCAGTGAAATGTGCAGATAATGGACAGTAAAATGTGTAGATAATAGACATGTAGATACTGGACAGTGGGACAGGTAGATACTGGACAGTGGGACATGTACTGTAGATAATAGACAGTGAAACTTGTAGATAATGAACAGTGGGACATGTACATACCAGACAATGGGACATGTACATACTGGATAGTGGGACATATAGATAATGGACAGTGGAAACTTGTAGATAATGGACAGTGGGACATGTACTGTAGATACAGGACAGTGAAACGTGTAGATAATGGACAATGGGACATGTAGATACAGGACAGTAGAACATGTAATTACGGGACAGTGGGACATGTAGATACTGGACAGTGGGACATGTAGATAATGGCTAGTGAAATGTGCATATAATGTAGATACTGGACAATGGGACATGAATAATGACCAAACAAGGTCTTCCTGATTGAACTGAGAGCTTCGGTATCCTGAACATTTCCCACAAAACACATGTTAACCACCTCTCTTTTACTGTGAATGTGGCAGGCATTTTGCATTTTGTGGCCACATCCTGTACTTCCAAACACTTGAGGAGCAGTAGAGAGTTGTCAAAATGTAATTTGTAAAAAAAATAATAATAATTCAAATCTAAGACAGATTGACATTCAACATTTTCCATTTAATATTGACTTCCCAGAACGACATTTGACGGAATTAACATTTTGAAAGATGCAAAATCCGACATAGCTCCGGGGTCCCCGTCGACCTGTTTAGATGTAAATGGATCAGATTAGGGTGAACCATTTGAAAAAATGCATCCTCAGCATGACACGTTAAGAGCAGCGCATTTGTTTCCAACTTTGTATTTGTTTTTCATTTGGCTTTTGGGAGGGTGTCCCAAAAGAGTTTGTGTGGATCTACATTGCAGTACGCTTGTGTGGTTTGGTTTCTACCAGGGGGATGGTGTGTTTTGCATGGCGGTTCTTCCTTTTACTAACAAATGGGGACGTCGGGTTGGGTCATATTGTTGGTGTCCTACAAAGAAAGACAAAAGAGTTTCCTCTTGGACAGGACAGAACCATTTTGTTGCACTGATGAAAATACTGGAAAAAATCCTGTGATATGTAAAAGATGGGTCAAAGTAATGGTTCCAGAGACTCTTGGCAGTATGTGGAACAACTCCAACACTAACGGTCCCACCTTCTTCCAGCTTGGCGGTGTCATATCCATGTCAAATGGCTTTATGCAGGTTTTTCTCCCAGGTTCTGCCTTTTCCAAGTTGTCGATATAACTGCACGCTGTGGTGTCTGCCTGTTTCATGTGTTTTTTATGTCCTTTGTTTTCATTTTATTTTATAGGAGGATAGTAATCCCGCTGAAATGGACTGTACCCCTCTATTCACTACTTCTATTTTGCTTTGGAGAATCTCCCTTTCCCCCTATAAATGCACTGAATGCGGGCCCTGTGTTCCACCCTCTTCCCATGTCAGCATGAAATAACGGTGATCAACCCGACTTTCCAGCAACTTCGGAACTGGTTTGGCTTTCCCACTCTTTAGCGCAAGAACCTTTAGACTTACCTAACAAGATCCTTTTTTGAATCTTGGTTCTTCACATTTGCTGCAGGAACTGGTTGAAGAAGTCAAACAGCTGAAGAGCAAAGTGGAGGAGCTAGAAGGCGAGAAGGTCAACTACGAGAGGAAACTCCGGACCACGAAGGTAACTGAGGTTCCTTTTGTTGCTAACGGAACTTGTTATGATCTAGCATTATGGCCAACACCATTTCAGCAATTTCTCTCACTTTATTTGACGGTTAAACCTGCTTTCTCTCCGCTAACAGTGCTCTCCTACTCTAACCTTCGCTTTCTTTCTTTCCCTACTTTACGTCACCTTCCATCTTATCCCGTTCCTTTTCCCTCATTCGACCTTGCTCTTGCCGCCGCCCGCCCACCTGCCATTTTTCTCTCTCTATCTCTGTCCCTCACCCCTCCCCATAAACTCCCGCTTCACACCCTACACTCCACCTCCCTCTCATTCTCTCTCTATAGCTCTCCATCTCATACTCTCTCCACGTGTGCTACCAGTCGCTCATGACCCAGCTGTCCAGCCTCAAGCTGACCGTGGAGCACACGCAGCTGGAGAAGCAGCGCTGGGAGGAGCGCTGGCGGCGCGCGCAGGTGCCTCCCCTCTCTCTCCACCCCCCCCCCCCCCCCCCACCCCTCTCTCTACGGCTCTTTGTAACACCCTCTCCGCCCTCTTTTTTTCTCTTTCCCATCCCTTGTTTTTCTGCATCGTGCTGCTCTGGGTATTTTTTCTTGTGGTCTGCTCCTCATCCCACATTTAAGCTATATTGTGACTTCTAACCCCCAACAACACACATATTCACGCACATGCACACACTCACGTTCATGCACATTACGTGGCCAAAGACGTGCTCACGCAGAGCCAGGTTTAGCCTTTTGCGGAAACTTCTGACAAACAACTCTGACAAACAACTCAACAACATGGGCATACTTCTTAGGCTGGAAATATAGGAGTGATGAGAATGAAAATGTGGATGCAGGGGAGGTGGAGGGAGTACAGCAACGCAGCAAAGCAGCTAGGGCAGGAGAGATTGGCTTTTTGAATAGGTCAGCCAAATAAGGGCATGGAAGTGTGTGGCGCCGTTGAATTTTCTGACAGAACCGGCTCTACAAGCTACACATCATTTCTCTACTCTGTCCATAGCGTGATTAGACATTCCATTGACATTTACTAACTTTTTAGGTAGGTAGGTTTTTCATCACCTCTAAAGACCAGGTGTAAATTTGTGAAATAATGAAAGAAGGTTGGGGCAGGGATGCCCCGAAATCCACCGAAAATAAATATTGAGCATAAAATATTAATATATTTTCATATCAGCTCTAATAAAACGCCTCTCATCCAATCGGAAGCATCAACCAGAACTAATCGCTCACTCCGCTCTGCCCCTCCCCCCACGCAGGCGGAGATCACTGAGCTCCAGCAGCTGCTCGCCACCAAAGACGCAGAGATCCAAAGTCTGCAGGACCAGCTGCTGGCCAGAGACACTATCGCCAACGACCACACGGGGAAAGGTATGACCACACACACACACACACACACACACACACACACACACACACACACACACACACACACACACACACTCAGAGTGATGAAGTTAAACTGTTAATCGTTCTGCTGGGGATCCCCCGGAACCTCTCGAAGGACCCCTAGGTGGTTCCTAGACCCCATGTTGAGAACCACTGGTCTACTTAACATCAATTTCAAATTTCTCCTCCTCTACTGTTAATTGATCTATCTGCTCTCTACCCTCTGCTGCCCTCTGTTGTAGAGGAGGTGTATATCAAGCAGCTGCTTGACAAATGTAAGGCATGGTGTGCTGTGAGTTAGGTCCGGTTTCAAACCAAACGCCCCTCTTGCCTTCTAGCCATGCGACCTGCTGGTTTTTTTTTAATATGTATTTCATTTTTTTGGAACAATGTCAGTGGCATAGTTTCTAACAGCTCCTTCATTCATTCCTTATACCCCATGACTGTTTAACAGTGGGATGATTCAGATCTCAGTGTTCCAAGAGTGTATCCCTGGCAGCGTTGGTTACTCTTCTTTTATATAGTTTTTGGAAATCAAGCAGGGTTGTTGTATGGGGGTTAATTATGAATTTTGAAACAACTGAATGGTGCAACTTGATGGATTTGTGAGGAGGAAAGAATTTGGTTTGAGTCCGGACAATTACTTGACAATCACTAATATTAAATCGAAGTGAAAAGTTCCAACCTGACTAGAAGTCCTGTGCTTCTCATCCTTTAAACTGTTCACACCAGTTCACTGTGAATGTTTTTTAAAGTTTTAAATATTTTTATTTCTCAAAATCATTTCAGCAGCAGTGGCATATATAGCCCGTAACAGTAGCGTTACCGAAACAAGACTGTAATATCCGAGCGACTGTAGTTTTGGATTTGTTTCGCATTTGCATCTGAAACGCTTCCCTGTCTCGGATTACACTAAGTCCAGGTGAATTGAAACCGTAGCATTTAAAGACGGATGACATGGGTAACCTCTAGTGCAGGTGTGCTTGTGTGTGCTTTGAGATATACGTTTTTTTTTTTTGGTATTTTTTATAATCATTAAGCACCGCAACACAACACAGATAAAACACAGTTCTGTGGATTTAGCAGAATGCAGTGTGTGTCCTTGGTGGTTTTGCATGGCCTATGTGCCTCCTTTGCTTGCATGGTTGTTGTGCCTGTTGTAGAACATCACATGGATGACAGAAGATTCCAATTTAACATTTTAATGATAATTATTTTCCCGCATTTCAGACCAGGAGTTCCAGAAGCTGAAGAGGGGAATGGAGACATTGCTCGCTTCTAATGATGAAAAAGTAAATAAGTAAATAAATAAATATATATTTATATAATTGTTTATGTATCTTTTATTTTTGCATTTTTTTAGCTTGATATATTTATTTGCTGTATGCTTTGTGTTGCTTGTTTACTAGGACCGTCACATAGAGGAGCTAACAGCTCTGCTGGGCCAATACAGAAAGATGAAGGAGATCATGCAAGGTAAGAACTAGAATATTCTATCTTGTTCTTCTACACTTTTTTTTCTTTCAGTAACCTAAGCCGACCTATAAATCAAAAAAACACCAAATCACTTAAAAAAAGCCAAACCAGTTGTTCTGGTTATCAGTCATTTTCACACTAAACTGATGGACCGGCTAGAAGCAAAGCTTTTCAATGCTGGCAATTTTGAAAAAAATGTAATTATGATACATAAATACATTAAAATATAAAGAAAACAAAAATAATAATAAATAAGTAGGAAAATACAGGGAAAATTCATAAATGTAACAATATGCATATATATTCTATATATATATATATATATATATATATATATATATGCCTGATTCTCTTCTCATATTATTTTCTATGCTTCGCTATTCTGTTCAGTTCTGTTGGATTGTACTTAATTCTATTCACCCACCAGGTAGTAGTGAGGAGGATCTGAGTGGCTCTCTGAAGCTCAGAGCTCTCACGCACAAAGCCCATTCTGATATACTCAGGTCTGAGGTAAGGCACACACACACACACACATACACAGTGTGTAAATATTCAGGTACAAATATGTCGAATATGGATATTTTTTCATTTCTGCCATTGTATAGTTCTCATCCAGAGGATCGTCTCCATTGCTCATGTCTTCAACCCCTTACCAGAGATCACTGGACTTCAGGTGTGTGCACATGAACACACACACACACACACACACACTCACACACAAACACACATACACACACTCAAACACACATACGTTCTCACAAATGAAGTACAACAAAGTACTTATGTTCTATCTCCTGTTTGCATTAGCTCTCGAAATATCCACAATTCCATGGAGACGTATAAGGTTTCCATCTGCGACGCAAGCTTCCTCAACGGATCCTGGCAAGTAGAATCCTTTACTGCAGTGTTAACCACAAAAAACGTCTGAAACATGTCGAACATGTAGAACTGTGCTTATTATCATGCCCTACTAATAGTGATACAAGACTCACAAATGAAGCATTCGTAGCCAAGAATTATTTTTAATGACTGAGGAGTCGGGAGTCTCTCTGACAAAAGAGTGGGCAAGCGGGTGAATCTTCAATTCTCAAACTGAAAATAATTACTGAGAGCTAATTTAAAGTCAAGGCAAAAAAAGACATTTGCCACAATTCATAACGAATGTGACTTGATTTATTTTTTTCCACCAGAATAAATAGCTTTGACAGAATTAACAACTCAAGAGCGACCGATTTTTCTGACTCCTGTTCGTCACTAACCAGAAGTCCTCCCTTGCTCACTGTGCGTTGCATCAACTGAACCAAACAAGTCAAGACACGAATATAATAATAATATATATATATATATATTATATTTATAAAGAGAAACTTTTTAATATTTTCACTGCATTCCCGGCAATCCCTGCACAGTGGTTGTAATACACTGCTTTACTGTGCCAAAAAAGAGTATCTATTGACAATGGCCTCCATCTGGATGCTGATTTTCTGGGCAAGCACCCTCTCAAAATACATTCAAATTTATTTAGCATATAAAACAGAATGCTTAATTTCTCCTCCATTTTATCTGTTAAATGTTTGGGGGGGGGGTTGTTTTCGACCAGGGGTCAAGGTCGCTTGCTGTCCAGCAGCCTGGAAGAGCTGCAGAGTGGATCTTCACAGAAGGTTTGCCGCAGCTGAGCCGCTTCATTGTTCATTGTTCCAAGACTGACAAAATAATGCACTTCTGTCAACTAATGCCTTGTGTAGATTGGTGCTTTAACTGATCCGATGTGCTGCACTTTTCATAATAAAACACCACTGAATCTACAATAACCAATTAAGT